>NW_024070211.1:20148808-20312158 GCF_014754425.2 Oryx dammah
TGGTGGGGGCTGTGGCCGTGGCTGTGGCCGTGGCTGTGGTGGGGGCTGTGGTGGGGGCTGTGGCCGTGGCTGGATGGGGGCTGTGGCGGGGGCTGTGGTGAGGGCTGTGATAGTGGCTGTGTTGGTAACTGTGGTGGGGGCTGTGGGGCGGCTGTGGCGCTGGCTGTGGTGGGAGCTGTGGCCGTGGCTGTGGCCGTGGCTGTGGGGGGGGCTGTGGCCGTGGCTGTGGTGGGGGCTGTGGGGGGGGCTGTGTTGGTAACTGTGGCGGGGGCTGTGGCCGTGGCTGTGGCCGTGGCTGTGGCCGTGGCTGCGGTGGGGGCTGTGGCAGCTGCACCACCTGCAGATGCTACCAGGTCAGCTGCGGCGCCAGCCGCTGCCCCTGCTCCCCGGCCGCTGCGGGGCCGCCGCCGCGCCCCTGTGTTCTGCCGCCACTGCCACACCTGCAGCTGCAACTCGTGGGGCTGTGGTGGGGGCAGGGCTACTGTCAGTAGCGAGGCTGCCACTAGGCAGCGTCCTCTTGGCAGGTGCTTCGATTTTTAGACGTCCGAAACTTTGATCTCATCCGGTTCATCTAAACATCAAGCTTATACTTTAATAGAAAGACAACTGATTGGAGGTCAAAAATCCCAAATTCATGTCCGTGTTCTGCCAGAGCAACCTAACCATGAGTGCATCACCTCAGCTTCCCTGAATCTTACTGTCTTACTTATTCATCTATACAGCAAAAAGATTGAGCTAAGAATCTCCATGAACCTTTACAACTCTAGCAGTACATATATCTACTGAGCTCTCAAAATTAAATTCACAGTTTCTCTACCCCACAGACTCATGTATATTCTTTGGTTATAGCGGGCATTAAATTTGTTTATGTATATACAAACAACTCTCAACCCAATATGATCCATTAATCAAAATTCTCTAGGCAAGCTTGGTCCTGAGGGTGCAAAAGTTCCTATTAATGAGCTCAGTGGAATGAAATAATACTCTCAAAGATATTTCATTCTTTTGAAACATGTACTTTTCTGTTTCTGGGATTTCTCCACTTGCATTCCTACTTTATGGGCTTCCCCAGTGGCTCAGCAGTAAAAAATCCACCTGCAATGCAGGAGACACAGGAGATGTAGGTTCCATCCGTGGTTTAGAAAGATCCCCTGGAGGCAGAAATGGCAACCCATTCCAGTATTCTCACCTGGGAAATCCAATGGGATAGAGGAGCCTGGAGGGTTACAGCCTATGGGGGTCACAAAGGAGTCAGACATGACTAAGCACAGCTTCCTACTTATATTTGTTATATACTGTACATTTCTTACAGTTTCTAATGTTCCCTAATCTTCCTGAATATAATTTATGAATAAAACTCTAGGAAAATATGGTATCTCCCTGTCTTGTTTTGATGTCACGTTTTCAGAGAGGTGGGAGTGACATAGTTGATGTTTGGCAACATGTTGCAAAGGTTAGGAAGGTTATAAGGCCAAAGACAAGGGGTACACTGGATTTACTGGGGGTAATGTTAGCTACTCTAACACTGACACATTATATGATGACAATGCAATAGACATTTATTGCTTGTTGATGTCAACTATCTTGAACAGTTCTAGATGGACAGAAAGGGAAGGGCATGGGGCCTCTAACTGGTAGAGATTTAGCTTAATGAAAGCTGGTATTTTCAGCACATGACTTCCAAGGCAGCTTACTTGTCTGCAAACTATGGATGGAAAAGAAGAAGAAAATAGATAACGTCCGTCACTTTGTAAGTGTCTTAGATTGAAAGTGACTTCTCATTGGTTAGAAGAAGTCACATGGCCCAACCTAGATGCATGGGAAACTGGGAACTATAGTTCCCAGACACTTCTCAACCACTGTCTTAGGAAAGGTAAGAGCATGAATGTTGATGGACAGTTAGCCATATCTGTGTATAAAGCCCAAGTTCTAATAAAACCCTCAGGTGGTTTGACTGGAGTGTGTTTAGAAGAGGATGCCTGACAGAACATGGGTGGGTGTTTAATACCCATTCAATATTGCGTGAATTCCTCCTGGGGTAGTACTGTGAAGCGCACTCAGAGCATGGTTGGAGCTGCTTAAGATCACATAGCCTTTCATGCGGGTGGGCAGAAGATGGTAAAAGCTAGAGAGTTTTGGGAAACGTGGTCCCTGATGTTTGGCTGTGATCCTTACTGCTCCTAGGTCCACAGTGTGCATGTGACTAGGAGGGGAAGCTTCGGGTTGGGGGAAAGGACAGAACAAAGTGCTTTTGCATTACCTCTTATTTTCACCAATGGCACAAACATTTCTTGACCATGACGCCATCCTCTCTCATATGTTAACTCTCTTCGGTCTTGAAGAAACATGTTTTCCTAATATTCTTAAGGGTGTTCTCATTTGGAATGTTACATGTCAGCCTAGACATGTAAGCGTATCTATAGACACTCTAGGCATCCAAGCCATGGAAGAAACAGACACATGATCGAAATCACTTAAATGATACATAGTAATGGTAATACTCCATACTCTAGAGAAAGCTTTCTTCCATACCATTTGAATGAAATCACTATGGTGAATTATCCTGCTCAATGTCTGTGTCAATGTAATTCTAGTATACGTTTCTGTACAATAGAGATTGTGATGATTAAACACTACATTTTCCAGAATACTCTACCTCTAAGGTCTGGATGTTGCGGTGATTAGATCAATCCTTGTGCTGTACTGAAACAGAGGAAGATCCCATTGTCCTTGCCTCCTCTTCCATGTAGTTACCCTGCTTTTTGTCTGCAGAAAAAACTGTAACCAAAGAATAAGTTTAATCAGAGAAGTGAGAAAATGCAAAAACAAAGGAAAACAATCAAAGGAGACCAAATGATAGCTTGGCCATTGAGGAAAGACAAGGACCTTTAGTTCCTCTTCAAGAGCTATAGATAATATTCTGAGCCATGTCCTGTGAGCTGTCTTATAGATACTGAAACCCCAGGTGGAGAAGTTAACTATATGATGACCAGACTGTAGCCATGAGATAAACTGCCACAACTCTGACAAGTGATCTGAAGGAAATGAGAACAAACCAACCCTGGAACGGAAGATTAACTGTATTTAAAACAATCAAGATGATGCTGGTCAGATCATCAATTTCGAGATGACACTCAGAGCTGACTGTGCTGTTTTTGCATGTAGCCCCTTCCCTGAGCCTATAAAAGCTCTTGCACCATGATTGTCAGTGGTGGGGGCGAGGGCAGGGGAGTCAGCCTTTGGACTGGAGTCTGTCTTCCCCTCAGTTGCTGGCATCTGAAATAAAGCAAACTTTCCTTTCCCTCAGTTTGCTTTTTTGTTGGCTTTTGAGCAGCAAGCAGCCAGACCTCACTTTTGATAACAATATGGGGGACGGTAGGGCTTCCCAGATGGTGCTAGTGGTTAAGAACTCATCTGCCAATGCAGGAGATGTAAGAGATGCGGGTTCGATCCTTGAGTCCGAAAGATCCCCTGAAGAAGGAAATGGCAACCCACTCCAGTGTTCTTGCCTGGAGAATCCCATGGACAGAGGAGCCTGGTGGGCTATGGTCAATAGGGTCATGCACGGTCAAACACGACTGAAGTGACTTAGCATGCACTGGAAGACAGCAAGGAGGTGGAGGCCCTCTTTCAGCTACTTCCATCTGTGGCTCTGAAAGCAGATGGGTGCAGGAGGAGGCTTTGAGCTTTCTGTACTGTCACAGTGTTAAGAAGCAGTTGCAGCAACAGCAGAAGTCAAGTTCAGCGTTCCAGGGTCTTGTTACCACTGTTGTGTGTGTGGAGGGGCAGGGGCAGCAGCAACGGCTGTGGCTCCCTGGACTGACTGTTGTGGTACACGCTTGAGTCTGACCCTTGTAGAGGTGGTTTCTCAATTTCCCTGCCTTTCTGAGGACTGCAGAGGCAGAAGCTCCCCTGCAGCCACTTGGCCGTCACGTCCCAGGAGGCACTCCTGGAGGCCACGCTGGAGCCTGCCCCTCCAGACCTCCCAGCAGTTTTGTACACACGAATCCCCAGTTACACTAACTGAAAGTGATGTCACTCAGTCGTGTCCGACTCTTTGCGACCCCATGGACTGTAGCCCACCAGGCTCCTCCATCCATGGAATTTTCTAGGCAAGAGTACTGGAGTGGGTTGCCATTTCCTTCTCTAGGGGATCTTCCCGACCCAGGGATCAAACCCGGGTCTCCTGCATTTCAGGCAGACACTTTACCATCTGAGCCACTAGGGAATCCCTCAGTTACACTTCCTCCAGCTTAAGATAGCTAGAAGAGTTTGGGTTTTCTGCAACTGACTCTGATACACAAAATATTATTCTGACCATCTTTTTGTGTCAAATTCTAGCCATCTTCCAAAGCCTAGAGGAATCCTGATTCTTTGCCCATCTTGATAGAATCCTTCCTTTTTTTCTGAACTTCTTTTGCTGTTTTAGTATGGCATGTGACAAGTTATCTGTATACTTTTCTATCCTCGGTGTTAGTAACTTCCAGCTTTTGTTTGAAAAAAAGGAAAAAAAAGGAAACCCAGTTAAAGTATTAACAAAGAGAAAATTTATTATAAGAATAGATAGCCAATGGGAATTAGATGTATGTCTCAGGAAACTCAAACAGGGGCTCTGCATCAACCTAGAGGGGTGGGATAGGGAGGAAGATGGGAGGGAGGTTCAAAACGGAGGGGATATATGTATACCCGTGGCTGGTTCATGTTGAAGTTTGACAGAAAACAATAAAATTCTGCAAGGCAATTATCCTTCAATTAAAAAATAAATTAAAAAAAAAAAGGATATAGAGGCATCTCAGGAAACAAAGGCAGGACCCGTAGTCAGTCTTCATAAGGCACAGATTAAGAAGTAGAAAGCCTGTTTTGTGTGTATGAGCATACAGCCTGAAACTGAACCCTAACATTTCCACTAATTAAGAATGTTTGCAGTGGAGAAAATATTTTTTTTTCTCCCAGTCTTATATATATTCATTTTTTTGTTGAACAACTTCAAAATAAGGAACTTTCATAGCTGATATTAATGTCAATACAAGAAAAAATAGGTTATATTAATTGGATACTCTTAACTTTACTTTTTATATGGCATACTTGTAAAATGTAAAATGTATTAGAAGAGCGTATCTTAAGCTTAAAAAAATTTTTTTTGCCTATTTTCATGCATAAATTTATCTAGTAGCACTTATAGATTTTTTCCACCTATCTTCCTCCACCCCATCATAATATAAAATCATCCTTACTTCCTGTAATACTCATAATAATGTCCTGCCCTACTGGACTCTGAACTGCTTTCTATAATTTTTTTTAATAAGTGCTGAGCTTTATTTAGAAGGCACAAGACAAAAGGCAAAACAGTGCCAGACAAACAGCCACCCAGACAGGATTTCTCCTAAACAAGTGGGTAACCATGACCTGCTGTGAAGGATGGACAGCCTGCAATGGATTCAGCCTGCTGGTTCTACTTCTGTTGGGAGTAACTCTCAATGTAATACCTCTAATTGTCAACTTAGTGGATGAAGACCAATTTTTTAAAAACCCCATCTCCTGCTTTGAATGGTGGTTCCCTGGAATTATTGGAGCAGGTGTGATGGTGAGTGAAATTTACTTGACTCAGTTTGGTGAAAGGCCTGCCTATTGTATTGAAGATGATTTAAAAACAACCTTGCAGCCTTGCAGTGAGCTATGTCTTGGCTGAGGATATACTGCAGGGAAATGGGGATGGTATTAACTTGTATTGGCATCAGGGCAGAATGGCAATTTAAATGAACTGTGGTATAGGCTAGGGAGCTTGGGCCAAAAATAATAATACATTGATAAAAGTTGGTTGGATTATTATGTATCGTACTGTTACCAGATCCAGGTCTGGCAGCTCACTGCTCAAAAGCCATTAGAGTTCAGGCTGGTGGAAAGGAAATTTTGCTTTATTTTGGATGCCAGCAATTGTGTGTGTGTGGGGGTGGTGGTGGTGGTGGGGAATGCCTTTCCAAAATCCAACTCCCTCAAACTAACAATCAGTGGACAAGAGCTTTTATAGACAGAGGGAGGCGGCTACATGCAACACCAGCACAGTCAGCTCTGACAGCCATCTTGAAACTGGTCACCGGTGGTCTGACCAGCGTCATCTCGATTGTTTTAGGTACAGTTAGTCTTCAGTTTCAGTTTGTTCCAAGTTTCTTGAGGCTGGTTCTCAGAATTGTGGCAGCTTATGTCATGGCTACATTCTGGTCACCATGTAGTTAACTTTTTCCACCTGGTGGGGAGTTCAGTATCTATAAGGCAGGTCACAGAATCTGGCTCAGAATATTACCTACAGAGAAGGAATGAAAATGTCCATGAATTACTTGAGAAGGAATGAAAATGTCCATGAAATTCTCTAGGCAAGAATACTGGGGTGGGCAGCCGTTCTCTTCTCCAGGGGATCTTCCGGACCCAGGGATCAAACCCGGGTCTCCTGCATTGCAGGCAGAGTCTTTCCCATCTGAGCCACCAGGGAAGCCTGTTTAATGACTACATTGTTATCATTCGGTCTCCTTTCACTGTTTCCCTTTGTTTCTGCATTTTCCCACTTCTCTGATCAATTTTATTCTTTGGCTGAAGTTTCTCCACAGACAAAAGGCAGGCTGAGGACCTGAGGGGCAAGGATCTTAGGAGGGTGCTCCATTTCAATACTTCTTTGCATATAAGTCTGCTTTCCCAAGCTTCAGAGGTAGTGGTAAAGACTTTTTGAATTCATTGCCTCAGCTTTTCCTTTGCTGATCCCAGTCTCTAGGTATTCACAGGGAATACAACAGGAGGAGGAAGTGTTCAGTAGGAAGGGTGTGGGTTATTTCATACCCGGTGAACCTACTGGATAAAAATTATGAGGCATGAGTATGACACTGCCTGCCCCTAGGGGAGTTGACCTAAGAGGTCTGGGACTTGAAACCCTGGCTCTCTCTAACCTCAGCGACTTTTTTGACTCAGATCTTACTTACAACCCAAACATCATGGTGCTTGTTTAAAGTTTGATAATTATTAATAGGTCTATCTTTGTTGAAATCTGTAGCTGAGCAGTGTAAGGTAGAACTGCCCAATGTACCTGGCCATAAATCACCCCCAGGCACTTGTAATACTTGCAGATTTCTATGCCTTTTCCTGAGAATTCTGGTGCAGATAGGTTAGGTGTGACCCATGGTGTGGCAACAAATCCTGTTTTCAGACCTGGCAGAATATCTCAGTTCTGGGTGGGTCCCCAATATATTACTACTAGCAAATCATTTATCCTGTGATTTTGTTTCCGTATCAGTAAAAGTGGGAATGTAATTAAAGTTGGAAAATTCAGCATTCAAGAGGCTTATTTTTGTTATACCATTGAGGGCCTACTTAAGGGTGGTCTCATGAATGCTAGAGAAATGCACCCTTGTTTGCATGTGCATTTGTGTTATAATGATGATCAGTTACTGTTCTTAGTCTTATTCCCTGACTTACATCAAAACAGTCTTTGTTGTTCAGTCACTCAGTAGTGTCTGACTCTTTGCGACCCCCTGGACTGCAGCACGCCAGGCTTCCCTGTCCTTCACCATCTCCCGGAACTTGCTTAAACGCATGTCCATTGAGTTAGTAATGTCATCCAGCCATCTCGTCCTCTGTGGTCCTCTTCTCCTCCTGCCCTCAATCTTTCCCAGCATCAGGGTCTTTTCTAATGAGTCGGCTCTTCACATCAGGTGGCCAAAGTATTGGAGCTTCAGCTTCAGCATCAGTCCTTCCAATGAATATTCAGAGTTGATTTCCTTTAGGATTGACAGGTTCAATCTCCTTGCTTTTGGGTCATTATATATGAAACACAGAGAGACCACTGACTTCATACATTACACTACCTTATTTAAACTCTATAAAAATCTGGTTGAGTAGTGATTAACATTTGTATTTTAACAGACCAAGAGAAGGTTAAGAATGTTAATAAGGTAGCACAGTAGGCGTGAAACCCAATTCCAGATTTATCAGACTCCAAACCTCTGTTTCCCATCAGTATTAGCACCATAATCCTCATCACCTGTCTCAGGCTGACAAAGGGAAAGACAAAATCTACAACTTAACCCATAAACTCAAGTAACCGGGAAACCAAAGCATAGAAAGATTATGTAAATATGAAACTGTTTCAGAGAATCTAGACTTTCTTTCCAGATAAAGTTTCCTTTATCACCCTCAATAAATACTAACAATGTATTGCTATCACACCAGGTTCTTGCTGTTACTCAGTATCATGCAACATCTTCACAGCATCAACAACTCTCTTAAGCATTCAAAAGACATTTTATTGACAGAGATTCGAACTCTAGGCTCACAAGCAAATAGGTGGATGATAGAAGGGCTATTTTCTTGATCCTCGGCCATGTATAGAATGTGGAAGAATATCTTTTTCAAAGAGAATTGTGTCCTTTACATCAATCTAAATGCTGACTTAGTTCAAAATATTGAACTCTCAATATACTTGTATATACACAGAAATCACTCCCTTAATAAGCACTTTTGTCATAATTCTTGAAATCCAGTTCTAACCTGCAGCATTTTAAATTAGTTTCAAAGACAGGGAATTTTGTAAGAAGTCATTAATAATAAAAACTATGGAATTCATCATCGATCACTTCATAAAATACAGTTATTTTATGGCTTTATGATTTACCCGAAACAGAAATGAATCTTTTCATCTTTGAAACCATGACTAAGACTATTCAAATATTATTATCTTCACTTATTATCTGCTAAATGGAAAATCAATACACATTCTTTTCCCAAGTACCAAAAAAACAACTTGCAATGTTTCCTTAAAATATTTCCTCTAAATAATAGAAAGACTGTTTTATTTTATAGGTTAATTATAAGCCTAATCTTAATCATGATTATTTATTGAGTTCACTTACTATGTAATAATCAATTATTAAAGTCTCAGAATAGAAATTGTTGAATGTTAAATCAGAAAATACTGTTTAATAAAAATTTCAAAATACAGTTTTTATATTTATAGTGAGCCATGGTTTTGTGTGTTACTTTCATATTCAAGTACTTTGAGGAGTCCCAGAAATCTGCATTCTAACAGAGTTGTAGTGGTCTAAAGCTATTCTGGAGTTCATTTATGAAATCCTATGCCTTATTTCTAAAACAGGATGAAAGTATGGGCTTCTGTAATGAAAAGTGAACAATGCTACTTCTTTTCTTTATAAAAACAAAAGACTATCAAGAAAAATAGTCTCACAAAAACTCTGATACATTCGAATGTGCTTAGGAATTGAAGAGAAAGAGTGTTCTCCAGATTACTTATTTTTGTAGGAGACAGTCTGCAAGATTTATAATTCAGTCATACACACACACACACACACACTTGCACATTTTAATGTCCATCCTATAAAGAATCCCTTTAATTTCCAAAGTTCTGAATGGGCAAAATGGTTGAAATACAATGAGTTATCAAATTGCCGGTAATAATGTAACAAAGATGTGTCAACATGCCAGAAGTCAACCAGGTGAAGATTCATATATGAAAAGCTATTATTTATAAAGCCCCTTCGTAAGAGAAGGGAACTATGAATGTATCTCTTTCAGCATCTCTGAAATAAGCTAATCTTTAAGAAATTTAGCAGAATTTAATTTATATCAATAAGGAACATGGAATGACTTATCCATCTAAATTATAATTTAATGTTGCTCCAACTTTCTTTTAACAGATTAATTAATTTTCTAAATCGGGGTTAGCTTTTTTTCCCTCTGTGAAAAGCCAGGTAGTGAATATTTTAGGTTCTGGGAGCCAGACAGTCTCCCTCACAACTATTCACCTCTCCTGGTTGTGCACCAAACCAGCATGAAAAATTAAGCAAGTGAATGGGCATGTCTGTGTTTTCATAAAACTACAAAAAAGAGGCTGTGGGCCATAGTTTGTCAGTTCCTATTCTAAACAATTTGTTCCTTAAGCTCAGAAGGCAATATCACTTACAGGTACCACATAAGATGTGTAGCCTATGATCACTGGCACCTGTTTGGGTGCATAAATTTCTTTTCTCTTTTCTTCTGGGCTCTCAGCAATTGAGGGTCTAGGCTACTATACATACATGTGCCCTCTGAATCATAAGGGTGCTGGTGTTCAAGGTAGTCTGTAGGCAAAGCTTGATAAAAATACAAAGTGTTTTCGGAGTCAGTTCATGGTCAGAGAAGAGTGAAGTTTGTCAGGAAAGCTGCCTTGTAAGGCAGGAAAGATGCCTGTTCTCCTGGAGAAGGAAATGGCAACCCACTCCAGTATTCTTGCCTGGAAAATCGAATGGACAGAGGAGCCTAGTAGATTCCCAGTCCATGGGGTCCCAAGAGTCGGACACAACTTAGTGACTAAACCAAGGTATTCAATCTTAGATCTGCTCTGAAAGGATAAAGGTAGACATTGTATTGGAAAGGTAGATTGGGGGGAAGGAGCAATTAGGAGGACGTTGAGATGACTGAGGGAGGTGACGGTGGTGGTAGGGAAGAGAATGAATAAGCTCTGTGAAGGAAAAGAGAATTGTTAAGAATTGGCCAGTGTGGTTGGAATGGTGGTTCAGAGTCTGGGCTCTGGAACCCTAGTGGTCAGCTTTGACCCCCCCTCCCCCCATCTCTTCTACTTTCTCAGGCAAGTTCCTCAAGCTTTCTGGGCTTCAGTTTTCCGCCCCAGTGAAATGGGGATAGCTAGCACCTACCTCATAGGAATTTTAAGAGGTTGTGAATAAATTAAAAGACATACAATAGCTATAACAGTGCCTGTTATGCTGTTAGAACTCAACCAAATGTTACAAAGAAGAGTGGGAGGACAGAAAACTACCCAAGGGCAGCTGTGCTGAGACAGCAGAAAACAGAAACAAACCCAAAATCCCTGTGGCTAAAATTTCTTAAGCAGAAGGAAGTAATCGACATCCCTCCCTTCAACGATATAAAACTTCTTCCAGGAAGAATTTCTAGTCATACCTGCTGACTGCATGAGTACCTGCTCAGTCGCTTTAGTCATCTCTGACTCTTTGCAACCCTATGGACTGCAGCCTACCAAAGCTCCTCTGTCCATGGGATTCTCCAGGCAAGAATACTGGAGTGGGTTGCCATGTCCTCCTCCAGGGGATCTTCCTGACTCAGGGATCAAACCCGCATCTCCTATGTCTCCTGCACTGCAGGTGGATTCTTTACTCCTGAGTCATCGGGGAAACCCCAGCTGCTGACTAGTTATTGGTAAACATTTGAACTTAACTCCTGAGAATGTGACATCATTCCTTATAGCTTTCACCAGCAGTATGTACTCCTTTGATACTGAATGTAATACAAAACATCAACGTGAAGTGAAACCATTTCATACCATGGACACAGGAGTAAAAAGGAGAATGTAGAGCTAAAAATAATTCTCAAATCACAAGTTTGGGGAATGAGGGAGCTAGTGGTGCCCCTGGGAGTGGGAGAAGGGTGATGATAGAATTCTTAGTTCCCAACTGCCAGGCAGACAAAACCATCAATTTCCTTTCTGAACAGTTGCTGGATTAACTCACACCATTTTAGGGAAATTGGGTAAGTGGTTGCAGATTATAGGTTTTTTTTTTTTTTTTTTAAGTGAATTTTGGATGATGCAACCAACTCTCTCAGAAACATTTCTTTCAAAATAATTAATAAATAACTCACTGTATTTAAAATCCAAGTCTCTCTCATGATGACTCAGAGTAGTGTTAAAATGTAGACGGGAAAGTCTGAAACTATCCTGAAATCCCCTATCCTTTGCCCTCCCTTGTAATCTTTATGGTCCAAACGGGGATCACAAGATAAAGGACACTGCCACACTTCCTTCTTGTTCTCTTAAGCCTTGGCTTCCCACAACTGCTGGTAAGTAGAAGGTGAAGATTACTGCTTTATCATCTGCTGGGAAGTAATCATATTCATCGTTCCTGTTGATGTAATTTCCAGGCCATTCCAGCAACAACGATGTCCTTGGCAGCGAGGAAAAGAGCGTGCTGCAACAACAAAACCGGGGTGAGCACAGTGCAGCTGGTCTGGGAGCAGAAGGGCAGAAGCAGTTCCTGGCACCTCAGCAAAGTCGCCGAGGCATCAGCATCAACTGCATCAACTGTGTGGCTCCAGTGGCGGGACTGGTCCTAGACACATGCTATTTAGGAGGATTTATACGATAATACTGAGACTGAAGTTTGTCTTTCTGCTTTCCCGTGAAACTTTATTTTTGGAGCCAGCTTTTGGACCTTTCCTCAATCTTCAGTTTCAGTCTAAAGGTTTTCAAAGAAAGATTTATAAGTCACTCTCAGAGCTGTAATCAGTTTCATAATACTCGAGGACTCGTTATTTTTGTGATGTGTATAAAATACTCAGGGAAAAGTACTCTCAGTTTTCTCATGCATGTGAAAGACTGTTTTACTAGAATCAGAATGTTTTATGCAGTTAAAAGAGAACATTACATTTTTTCCCCCAAACATAAGATTGTTTAAGATTGTAACTAAGTCAAAAGTAAAGGAGGACTTCCCTAGTGGTCCAGTGGTTAAGACTCTCACACCTCCAATGCAGGGGGCTCAGGTTCGATCCCTGGCCTGGTCAGGGAACTAAGAACCCACATGCCATTTGGTGTGGCAAAAAAAGAGAAAGTCTGAAAAGTAAATTAATATTTACTAACCTTCTCTCACTGTGTGTGTGTTAGTCGCTCAGTTGTGTATGGCTCTTTGCAACCCCGCGGACTATAGCTTGCCAGGCTCCTCTGTCCAAGGGATTCTCCAGGCAATAATACTGGAGTGGGTTGCCATTTCCTTTTCCAGTCTCTCACTGTACTCAGAACATTTTCAAGCATGTTATCTTATTTTTCTGAAAATCCATGTTTTATGATTTCTGTTTTATTGACTGAGAAATTAATCCTCAGAGAAAGGAAATAACTGCCAGTGTTGCACCATTAGCAGGGAGATTTGTATCCACACCACCACCATCAGATTCCAAATTTCCCAGTGTTTATGCCATGAACATGGTTACACAGTAACTCTGAGGACTCCTCTCACAATTCTTTAAGGAAGCAAGCAGATCAATAAACCAGAAATCACAGTAAATATTCCTGGCTGAGTCTAAGGTTTTAAAGAAATGATTCTCAGCCTGATGGGAACGTTAGAACCACCTAGGGAAAATGTTAAAAATACCCATGGCTTGTGGCCCTCCCTGATTCTATATCAGTATTTTTCAGAAGCACCTTAAGTGATTCTAATATGCTCCCAGGGGTAAGAGCCACTGTTTAAAACTGTCATATTTATAACCATAAATTAGAAAATTAATTAAAAAAATACCTTTTCTAACATTTGGTATTTATCTAGCATTATAGTTACTTTGCTAGTTATTTATAGTCTCTCTCTGGTCCTGACACATTGTAGTGGTCCACTGAAGTGAACAAGGTTCAGGTAGAGCATACAAGTTCAGGTTTTTCAGAAACAATGGCAATGATCATTTATTTATTTTCAGTTGTGGCTGCAGTGGGTCTTTGCTGCTTTCTGTGGGCTTTCTCTAGCTACAGCATGTGCACTTCTCTTGTTGCAGAGCGTTGGCTCTAGGCATGTGGGGTCAGTAGTGGTGCAGAGGCATAGTAGCCCCATGGCACGTGGGATCTTCCCAGACCAGAGATCAAACCTGTATCCCCTATATTGGTAGGCAAATTCCTAAGCACGGGACCACCAGGGAAGTCCAAGACCAACAATCTATTGAAGAGTCTAATCGAATGGCAGGGACCTTGCCCTCTGCTTTCTTGCATAAATCGCACCTAATCACACCTAGATCCTAAGATCTGTAAGGCAGCTGGCCAATGGCAGCGGTGGATGATAAAGACCACATATGCTGCTGAAACTTGTAACAGACTACGCTCATGTAATAATGTGTGCAAACGTGCCTACTTAATTTTTCAGATGTTTCTTTCATCACTTCTGAACGCCATCACAGTCATTGGAGCTGTATACTGCCTGCTGGTGTCCATCCAGGCTCTCGCGGAGGGCCCTCTCATTTGCAACTCTCAAAGCAACACAACTTCCAGTTGTGAATTTTCACTTAAAAACTTAACGTAAGTAACTGTTTGCTTCCTTACCCAGCTGCAGCTAATTAGGTTAGAAGACTGTGGTGCTGACCTGGTGCCATGTTTTCTCTCATGGAACAGTCTGAGGGATTTAAGTAATCCCAGCTGGTGCAACCTCAGAGAGATGCAGGAATCACTGCATTCAGAATGCTTTGGGTATGGTCTTGGCTAAAAGGAGCAGTCTTAGATGGATTATCCTTGTCTTCCAAAAATCTATGGCAGCATATGTGCATGTATATAAAAAATATCTGAAAATGTGCACCAGAAACTTTCATCCTTCAAGAATGGTAACAGAGGACGCCCTTGGGGAGTGAAAGGAGCACTACTTCCGATCAAAGTAAACTTATAGCAAAATGGGTGAAAGTATTAGTCACTCAGTCATGTCTGACTCTATGAGACCCCGTGGACTGTAGACCACCAGGCTCCTCTGTCCATGGAATTTTCCAGGCAAGAAGACTGGGATGGTTTGCCATTTCCAACTCCAGATCTTCCTGAACCAGGGATCAAACCCAGGTCTCCTGCATTACAGGTAGATTCTTTACTGTCTGAGCCATGAGGGAAGCCCAATTATACTTGTAAAACCTAAGCATATATTACTTTGAAAATCTGAACAAAAGCACAGTGAGTAAATAAAATCTAGAGGCTTACCACTAACCCCTAAAAAAGAAACAAAGCAGCAGCCAGTGGAATCATGCAAACATAATATAAATACACTATAGGCATGGGGATGAGTCAAAAGTTTAAGTCACAGAGTAGCAAGTAATGCTGAGGAGTTACATGGAAATGGTTCCTTTCAGTCTTGTAAAATGCTTCTGTGCCTTAATCTAGGCACAACTGGTAAAACTGAAAGAAAATAAGAATCTCATTTGTTAATTATACATCGTTCAGTATGGAAAACAACTAGAATTCACTTTTGCGGTTACAGGAAAAAAACCTGCTTCCCTTTTTCCTTATCTTGAATGGTTAAAAAAGAAAACTCTCTCAAAATTTGCATACCACAGTTGTGAATCAAAATCCAAAGAAACTCCCTTTACTAATAGGGTTGGAAGAGGAAATCAGAGGGCTTCCCTCTGGGTGGCTCAGTGGTAAAGAATTGGCCTGCCAATGCAGGAGACTTGGGTTGGGCCCCTGGTCTGGGAAGATCCCCTGGAGAAGGAACCCATCACTTTCACTTTTCTTATTTATGGCTATGCTGCTGCTTGGGCTTTTCCCTAGTTGCAGCAAGTGGGGGCTATTGTTACAGAGCACCGGCGCTAGGGCTCACAGGCTCAGCAGTTGTGCCAAGTTGCTGGCTTAGTTGCTCTGCAGCATGTGGGATCTTCTAGGACCAGGGATCGAACCTGTGTCCCCTGCACTGGCAGGCAGTTTCTTTATCACTGAGCCAGCAGGGAACCCCTAGAAGTGCTTGTTGATGAGATACATAATGAATCAAAACTTTTATAGCTGTTAAGCATACAAGGGTACATCCTCTGGAACCCTGATCCTAGCTACCGTTTCTGGGCACAATATTTTAAAAGCAGTGTGTTTTACTGGACATGTCCTTTTCTGGAGGCCATGATGTATTCTTGAGATGGTCAGTGGTATTTCTGAATTTTTTTTTATCATTTCTTTCCTTTTTTTTTTCAGTACCAGTTATTACGAATCCTTTGATCTGCAGTGGTTCTTTGAAGACTCCTGTGTTTCTCGTACGGATTCCAATAATCCCTCCATCACCAACACAACAGCCAGTAACTGGAGAGTATACAACTTGCCCTTCAATTCTATAGAAAACAAACACAGGATTATCCATTTCTCAGTATTTTTAGGTCTACTGCTCGTGGGCATTCTCGAGATGCTGTTTGGACTCAGTCAGATAATCATCGGCTTCCTTGGCTGTCTGTGTGGAGGAGTCTCTAAACGAAGAAGCCAAATCGTGTAGTTTAGTAACAATAAAACGGAAATACAAGTTTAAATCACCGGAGAACATTTAAAAGACATGCTTTTGGAAGTTCAATAACAGAACATTATCTAGAAAGCTGTGGATGAGTCAGTTTACCCCAAAGGTTGTTTTTAAAGTTCACTTTGATATAATTAAAAAACAAATCACATTTAAGCATGCTGGTAAATGCAAATTCTCACATGGAAAGAAAAATATCAATCATTGACTTTGGAGAAAAGTGGAGAGAAGCTTTCTGGTTATTTGTGTCTTTCTGTACTTGTGTTATTATTTGGATTTTCTAACATATTCCCACATGTAGAGAAAGGGAGGGAGAGTAAGTAGGACAGAAGTTATAACAGAAGTCAAAGTATGGGATTTTCTTTTTTTTTAATTTCTTTATAATTAAAAAAGATTAATATATATAATTGACCCTTGAACAACTCAGGTTTCAACTGTGCTTCAACTTATGAAGCAGATTTTCCCCAAAAGTAAATACCAGAGTACCATATGATTTTCGGTACTCTTGGTTGAATCTGTGGGTACAAGAGCCCTGGATACAGTTGAACCAAGGATATGGAAAAAACAGGCATATTATATGGAGGGCGAGCCACATTTTCTTGCCTGGAAAATCCCATGGTCAGAAGAGCGTGGAAGGCTACAGTTCATGGGGTCGCAAAGAGTCAGACACGACTGAGCAACTAACACTTCTAACATTTGACTGTGTAGAAAGTTGGTGCCCCTAACCCTCCAAGCTGTTCAAGTGTGAAAGGTAATCTGAATATAATCAAGTTTTCAGACCTCGTTAAATTTACAGGAAATCCAAGAAGAGGACGTATTCAGACAAATTCAAAAGGTGGGACAGCACATAACAGTCAACTGTTTTCAACAAGAAAATGTAGTACAAGAAAGAAAACAAAAGGTTGGATGGGTTGAGGGAACTATTCTAGATTAAGAGACCAAGGAGACAGGTATGATTCAACCAAATGGACTATGTGGACTTGTCAGGGTACCTGGGGGAACATGTACAAGGACTGGTTTAGGTATGATTAAGGACTTTTGTTTGTTTTTTATGCCTGATGACGGTTTTATGGTTATGCAGGAAAATGTCTTTATTTTTCAGAAATGCATATTTATGAGTTTGGGGAAAATAGCATGTTTTTAAGATATTTCAGCTAAAAAATGAAGCAATGGAAAAATGTTAATTATTATATTTAGGTGGCAGGTATATGGCAATTCATCACATGCTTCAATTTTCTTATGTTTGCATTTTTCATAGTAATTAAAAAACAATAAATACCTGGGGGGGGGGAAATCAAGTCTTTTACAATCTGGCTTATACATATGCCAAGTTCAAAAGAGAGGATAACAAAACAGTGTATTGGCCATATTAAAACGTTATAGACAAAACTCAAAATCTACCATTTTCTGAATTATGATCATGCCTGCATTTTAATTTCAATTATTTATATATTATATTCACTGGGCTTAAGATTCTAGAAATAATTTACAATTCCTAT
This sequence comes from Oryx dammah, assembly GCF_014754425.2. Classification (NCBI taxonomy): domain Eukaryota; kingdom Metazoa; phylum Chordata; class Mammalia; order Artiodactyla; family Bovidae; genus Oryx; species Oryx dammah. Next base: position 20,166,315 of record NW_024070211.1, read on the forward strand.
AGCTGCCTGCGTACCCCAATCAGTAACATTAAGAGCTTACAGGCATTTTTTTCTGAACCAATTTACTGTATAAAGATCTTCTCCCTATGCTCCTATAAACACCTATTTACTGTTAAATATCTCCTACTTGAGAAAGCCTTCCCAGTTCAGTTCAGTTCAGTCGCTCAGTCGTGTCCGACTCTTTGCGACCCCATGAATCGCAGCACGCCAGGCCTCCCTGTCCATCACCATCTCCCGGAGTTTACTCAGACTCACGGTCCATCGAGTCCGTGATGCCATCCAGCCATCTCAGAGTGCATGATTTCAACAAAAATCAGCAGGTACTGAAACCACGGTTATCATATCTCATCCCAAGTCACAGTGTAACAAGTTACTTGTTCTGAGAGGCCTTCCCTAATAGCCTAATGAAAAGTGGGCTTCCCATCCCCTTTCCTTCAGCATTCTTTCATTTACAGTACTTATAGCAATGGCAACAGCATTTTAACTTCCGCTTGTTCCTTAACTTTCACTCTGCCCCATAAGACCATAAGCTGCACAGGGTACACGGATGTTTCTTTTATTCACTCTGGTAGTGTCAGTACCAAGTACAGTACCTGAAACAAAGTAGCGACCCTATGAACACTTTATTGGATAAATGTATCCTATTTTTAGAACTCAGTTTTTAGCCAAGACTCACTGCATATTAAATGAAGGCCAACCTGCTAGGAGTCATAAAATTAAAACGCAAGTAAATGTGACAGCTCCCTGTACTTGACTAAACAAGTCAGTGATGATGTATATAATCCTCATCAGCCTGGAAATGGCTGAGAGATGACCCCAGTTCTCTACAGGGTCATGAACAGAGACTTGAGCCTCTCATTTTGGAGGGCAAAAGAAAGGATGGTTGACAGAAGCACAACTGGCTGAAATGGCTGGTAAGCCATTTCTTCGCTGTTTTGGTCTTGTGGAAACTGCTGCCACAATGTATAGCAGATACACCTAAATGCCTTTAAATGCCTAAAGCTGATGGGCCACTTGCGGTGGGTTGGCTACATGTCATCTCTACCCTGGTACCTAAAATTGCAAATGCATGTCTGTACAAATGCCCTCCACCCCCACCCCAACAACATACATGTACACTTGAAAGTGTTAGTCACTCAATCGTGTCCAACTCTTTGTGACCCCAAGGACTGTAGCCTGCCAGGCTCCTTTGTCCCCGGGATTCTCCAGGCAAGATTACTTGAGAGGGTAGCCATTCCCTTCTCGAGGGGATCTTCTTGACCTGGGATCGAACTGTCTGAGCCACCAGGGAAGCCTAACATGCACCTAAGTCACTTAAGCTCATTGCTTTTTATTTCTCACTTCCACCCCCATGTTCAATCTCATTTTGGAATTGTTTTTAACTGTATCCACCATCTGAAATAGTCTGTCCCCATTATACAGCATATATCTCAAGTTCCTTCTCCTTCATAAAATATTTTTATAATCCTCTAATTCATTAATGAGCCTTATTTCCCTCCTCCTCCATCAGTCTATCAATTTCTTAACAGTGGGGCTTGTGGTGGTATATCTGCTGTAACTGCTTACTGCTGAGGTCAGTGCTGTGCACAGAGGAGTGTCTGCTTATTGACATAAACTGTAATTAAAGAACAGTTATAGTAATTAAATTTTTCCAAACTTGAGGCCAGAAAAAGTTCAAATTCAATGACAAATATAAGAAGTTGGATAACAGACATTTATGCAGGAAAGGAAGGAAAGTTCTCTTGCAAATATATTTTCATAAAATCATCCCCCAATGTAAATAACCAGCAAAAATTTTAACAAATATTCCGAGAAGTGAAAAAAAAAAAAATCCCACCTTTAAATAGAGTTCCGAAAAAAATAAAATAAAATAAATAGAGTTCCGAAAGTAGTGGCACAACACACTTCCTGCACTTGTAATTACTACTTAGTTGTCATGGCCCTAGTGAGGGAGGCTGAACAATGGGTTACTGGCCCTAACTGTATCCTTTTCGCCCAGTGTCTCCTGCATCTGAAATCTTTTCTTCATTCTCTCCTTGTTGAAATCACGTCTTTATTTACTTTGAGATTCAGCTTGAATATCTAAGATGTATTTCCTGACCATCCTATTTTTAAAATAATTTTTGTAGCTTCAATTATTCACAGAAATTAGCTTGAGATATACATATAAAGAGAATTGCTATAATGAATGATATCACAAGGATATTATTAATATAAAAGTCAGAAGACTTTCAAGGGTAAAAAAAAAAAAAAAAAAAACTGTCACCAAACTCATGATAAACTCTAAGAATTAAAGAAAAGAATCCCTCCTCCAAGTATTTTTTGAAGGACAGGGAAGAAGCAAGAAAAGAACAGTTGAATACACCTTTATGGAATTTCCCTTAAATGCCTTTCTCAAAACGCACTGCCTTGGTAAAAAAATACTGAAGATGTATGGCGAATGCTGTACCTAAGTAAAATTCTATCCATTTCTGAACCAAAAAAAAAAAAGGAAAAAAACAATAGTTTGGGAACTAAAGGCTCCTAGCACTGAGTTTCCTTGATGCTTTTAATCTCATGAAATTTAGAACATCAGCTAAACACAACGGAAAAAGCAACAGAACTGATGGTGTTTCTATCTGAATCACTTTATAGACACTACATATTAGAAAAACAGCTGTAACAATACCAGCGTCAACCACTACCAGGACGAAGATCTGACTTGCTACCTGCCATGTCATTAACTGCACTAGTTGCTCCAGAGATGGGAAGACTTAGGTGCATATAAAGAAATATGACATGGAATATAGCACACAGCACAATATGATGAAATAAAATCTTTCAACAGACAAATACAGCTTTGGTTGACAGTTTATTAAATACACTACATTTGTACCTTATTCTGTAGTTTTTTTAATCATTCACACATGGACTTAGTAAAAATGGACTTTATAGAAAACCATCTGCAAAATAAAAATAAAAATGCACATTTTTGCCCACATTTTAGATAAACTGCTGAAAATGTTAGGAATTATTTTATTTGGAGGATCAATCATGTTTCATTAGATCATGAAACATGGGGTGGCTTGATTTTATTAAATCTGACACCAGACCAGGACTTCAGTAGTGTTAATGTTGAAATGTGGATGCAAAAATGTCTATTAACTAAATCGTTTAATCTAATAGGGTTTGAGAAATCACTACAAATAGGACAAAATGAAGTACTATTTTTCCTTTACAGACATTTCGCTAAACCCATTTTCTATACACTTTCTCACACTCAGAATTAGTGGTGCAGACTGAAGAGGCAAAAAAAAAAATTCCTTAAAAAAAAAAACAAAAACAACTAGATCCTATTTACAAAACATGCAAAGTGTGAATTTTAAGTAGGTGTTATGGCAGAACTGGTTAAAAGTAAATACAGTCAAGTGACAGAATATACCTTTACTTCTGCACATGTAAGTCCTTCCCCCTCCTTTCTGGGAGAAATACATTTTCAGGGCGTGGACTGTGAAACGGCATACAATGCAAAGACAGAAAACAAAGAAGTTTGCAAATTCTTTATATTTCCAGCTGTTGAGACAATATTTCTGAGAGCTGAGGTTACCTCTAGCGGCGAAACCAGAGCCAGCTATTAAGCAGCCAAAATGCTACAGTAATTGAATACATGACCATTTCTCTTTTAGCCCGTTCTTTGTTCTCCTCTTCCAGAAGTTGTAGACGTCTATTTAGTTTGATTATCTGAGTGGAAGACAACATCGAAAAATGAATAGAAGCTTTAATGCATGATGCATTCAGATTCTTATTAAGCAGTTTAATTTCTTAAAAGAATTATTACAAACATGAGAAGTTTCATTTGGCACCAAAAAACAAAGTTGTACATAGGGAAAAAAATGTTACCCATGACAGCTTAAATTCATTAAATTCTCTTAAGAGCTTCTGTCACTCAGCTTCAGTTTTTCCTATTTAACCTGCTTTAACTGCTTTATGCTTTCTCTGAGTTACTCAGAGGACCCCCATGTTTTAACCTACTGGAGTGGGTGGGCCCTGTGATCTGCCACCAGGCCCTTCAGGACTAAAATGCTAATTCTCCACCTGCCAGGAGTGTCACTGGTCAACAACAGCACTGTTCCTGGCTGTTGGTCCTTACTATGAGCGGCCCTGGGCCAAACAACTGTCTTGCCAAGTTCATGCTCCCTTATGAAGACAGTGTGCATCCAACAACTGGTTTGTGATGGCGTTAAAGGCCCAGGTTCCTTGCTCCAACTCTGAAGGGTTATCCCAGCTTCAGAGCAACATACAGCTGTATAGATTTGCTTAAAATGTTAACACCCCGTGTTACTGGCTAGAATTACACCAATCCATTTTGGTAATACTGTTTTACCCTGATGAAAACCTGTAAACTGTGATTTAACATATCTTTAATCAAAATGGGAATATCAATTACGGTTTAGTAGTTTGATAGAGAAAGTATTTCAATTCATGGGTTACAATGGAGAGAAAACAGATAAAATGGATAAAATGTTAGGAACTACCACTTTACAAGTAACATGAATGGAATTTAGGGTCACATGCTGTTTGGTACATTAAATACCTGTCGTCTTAATGAAGCTGCATCTACAACTGTCATGTCTTCTGAAGTTCCTTCAATCATTGCATCTATATTTGAAATGCCATACCTGAGAAATAAAACATGATTTAATACTAGAACAGAACTAAAAGTACCTTGCAAGTCACATAACATATTATGTAATGCTCAGAGGACTGTTATAAAGACTGGTATTTAACAGTACAAATTATTAAAATATTTATCAATCTGAATGGGTATTATAAAGAGAAGAGCTTAAGGGAACAACTACCTAACAATCTTGGGAAAGTGTCTTGAAGGTCAGAGAAAAAGAAGAAACTCTGACTAAGGATGTAAATAAGGAGACACTTTTCAACTCAGAGATTGGCAGTGTTAAAAAAGGATACCTGGTTGAAAAGATCTGAGAGTTGTCATTCTGCTCAGAAGTCTCTGCTGAGACTCACTGGCAGGGAACACAAAGTAAACAAACTCCAGCTAAAAGCCTAAGACTGATCATTTTTTATTTCTCCATCTCTTCTCACTGCCATTTCTACTTCCCCTCTTACCATTTCTACTCTTCACTTCTTATTTCCAATCACCTAATCTCTCCTGTATCTCCAGAGAAGTGGCCCTAAAATAACCTGAACATACCTTGTCACTACATTCAGATCCAGAATTTAAGTAGCGTAATTAAGGAGCTGTGTACAAAATAATGCTGGAAGGCCACTAAGACAAACTCTTGAAAAAACACTAAAAAGTTCTTCTTGTTCAAATGCAGTTACTTCTAAAGGGGCATTGATTTTTAAATAAATGACAATCAACTACTGAGAAACACACAAATGCTATTATTCCTCTTTGCCTTGACTTCCACTTTTAAAATATATTTTAAGATACAACTTACATACCTGATAATTCACTTCACACGTGTACAGACTATTTAATCCTGTATGGCTATTTCAATGAAATGGCTCACTAACTTTTCTGAATGAGCAGATTATAAATAAATCAGATTTAAAAGTTACTCCTATGTAGAGTTGGCACATACATCATGTTTTTAATACTTTAAGCAAGTCCCCATAACAAAAAGCACGTTACCATACAAAGGGGTACAAAGGAGTATGAAGAGAACTATATTTTTCATTCAGACATGTTAAAGACAAGTCTATTTAGAAAATCCTTTTGCTATAAATGCTACTGAAAACAATTCAAAAATACTTTAATAAATAATGTGAAACAATTTTTAATTTTATAATCCTGTAGTTCCATCATTCTGAACACCAATTAGTATTATATAGGTTGCCGTTTCAATGACACTTGGTGTGTTCTGACTTCAGATAACCTAGAATCTCTAAATACTCCTTTTATGGCTAAGTTAACTTGCTTTCTCCTAATCTGCCCTTTCCTTTATGGGGGAATAGAGCAAATATACTGGAATATTGACAGTAACTGCATCAGGTAGAGAAGTAAGCTACCAAGTCAGTAGGTGATCTGCCCTTTCTGTCATGGGAATAGAGCAAATATACTGGAATACTGAGAATAACAGCATTGGGTAGAGAAGTAAGCTACTAAGTCAGTAGATGCTAGAACTATGGGTTTACAAACATCTGAATTCCTCTTAACATTAAGCAGAATTATTAAACGGTTAGTGGAAAAAAAATAAAGGTTGAAGATTCCTTATTTCATATATGAAGGTCATATATGAGATAAATAATTGGGGGGAAAAATCAAACAACAGAAGCAACTGCTTCAAAGGTAAACAGACCCAGACTGAATGCAGAGAAATGAACTGTAACTGAAAGGAACTCCTCACAACTTACATTCTGAACTAACTATAGTTTTAAATATCTGTAAAGGAAATCTTCATTTGCTAAGAAATCTAAGGATATGCAAAAGATTCTGCCTGTATAATTCAACTTAAAATGTGTGTTTTAACCAAAACATGTATTTATCAGACCTAAAATCTCTGTAAGAAATTCTAAGTCAGATTACTGGCTGAAAATAACAGAAAAATAAAAGGATCACAAATTTATGAGAAATACACAAGGAAAAACTTGTTAATAATGTAAAAATAGTCAGTTGAGTGGAATGGGACTCCTAAGGACACATTTTTCAATTTTCCAATCAGAATTTAGTATTAATGAGAAACCCATGTTTCCCTCTTCTGCCTAAAGATGAATGTGCCAGCTCGCTTCCTCTCATCATTGAAATAATGCTGCCAGTTTGAAATCTACTGCTGCAGATTTGCTTAAAATAAATAAAACTGGCTCTGAAAAAATTACAGTAATGGTATCATTATTGTACCAACCATTTTTTTTTTTTTAACCGTACAACTTGGGAAATGAGAATTTGGGTACTTGAGAACCTTAAGTATTAGTATGTGCCATTCTATCCATCTTTATGCATAACAGGAAGAAATACCTACTTTAGGCTAAGCATAACTCAAAGTGAAAGGGACAAAATAAGAGAGAGAGGCTTCATCAACAGATGACAAAAGTGCTTAAAAACCAAATTCTCTTTCTAAACATTTAACCTCTCAGGCTGTCAATCCTAATTTCCCCAATTTAAAATGATGCTTTACAGACATGTTTATCTATACAGTGAAAGTGACCAAGTGACATTATAGACAATTAACAAATAAAAAGGAAATGCTAGACAGAACCTCAGGCAACAATTAACACAATGCACATAAAGCAAGGTTTAAGATTCTTTGTTTCTGTGTACTAGCATGATCGTCCATTAAAACTGTGTTTAAATACACCGTCTTATATGTTCACATGGTAATGTATTATAACTTTTTCTTTATACTCTCTTGGCCAAATGTCACGAATGATTAGACTCACTGTTCTCAGAAAAGCAGGGGATCCACCTAAAGAAAACTCTAGAAGTTAAAGCTATAATCTAAAGGCATGGCTACTGCATGCATTACGTCCTACAAAATAAAACACATTCAACCAACTGTTCATCCTGGTAATTACAAAGTCTCAGAGTTTACCTGACGTTGTCATGATGAGGATTAGAAGTGGCGGCAGCAGACCCACCACGCAACACAGGTCTAAGGCGGGGTTTTGCAGGAGAAGGCACAAGACAGAATCAGGAAACAGAGAGTAATAAAATAAAAGCAAAAATAAGACAAATAAATGTCAAATAGGATTATATTGTATGTTTCAATACAATATAATATATTTCAAATACTTTACGTATCTTTGTCTCGCTGTCCTCCATGCTATGACTTTCATGAATTGAGCATTTTACAATGAGTTAGAACACAAAGGGATCCTCTTATTTTCGTAACAAAATAGCACCAACATATAAAATAATTGTTTGGTGCTCATACTTGACATCCTACTAATTCTGTTCAAAACGTGTAACTCCTCACTTAGAGTTGGAAAAGAAAAACACCATCGGCAACTTTAGAAGCATGTCAAGAACTGGTTAGTAGCACCTGCGTGGCCATGGCTGCTCATCTGGTATCAACAGCTATCTTGAAAGCTAAAAATCTGAAGTAACTCCCACTTGCCACAATTCCTTGCCTCCCACCTCATTAATTTTGCTTAGTGCCTCATATCCAAATACAGCCGGGTCTCACACAAACCCTCAGCTCCCAAGAGCAGAACTGGAGCTCAGTTCTGGAGCTGAGGAGGTTGGGGAGAGGTCTTGAGGGTATAATACAGCACATCACAGGAAGTGCAACTGGATGTGTGCGTCCAATTCCGAGAGGCAACCAGGAGTGACGTTCAGGGCTGCTGGAAATGAAGACTAAGGTGCACTGGAAAACTGTGGGGATTTTCACTGAGTACATACTTTGATTCTAGAGAACAATTAGTTCTCTACTGGTAAGAGGTAACCTTTTAAATAAATTTTACTTTTTAAATCAGGAAACAAAGGCTCTATGTGGTCACTGGTCAACTCCTCCAAAAGTAATCAGCAATACTTATAACCAGAGAAAGGAGGTTGGGGTGCAGAAGCCACATTAAGGATTTGAAGATTTATTATTCCATTTTGAATGTCTCATTCTCTACAGGCTGATCAGGTTTTACCTGAATTTAAGTATCAACACAATTCTTAGAGGAAACATTTAACACCAAATGCTACTACTTTTTTTCTGAAAGTTGGCGCTGTAGAATTTTTGTTACAATATAGACCACTATTTTACGTCACATCAGTTTATAAGAGAAAATCTTAATGCTTAGGTTGTATGTTTCCTAAAGGCACTACTGGTGCTTAAAGAAATTTACAGAACCTAGAGGGGAAGGGACTTTTGAGTCAGATATTAAACTTCTTTGTCGGCTAAAGAACGGTAAGAAATCATAATGCTTGGGGCAGGTTTTTTAACTCATCCCATCCTACTAATTCATTTATTCTGTGACATTAGGAAAACTTACTTTCCGATCCTATATCACACTAACATGAGAAAGGTTAAAAGTGAAGCCACTGCTGTGTGCTACCTAAAGCTTTTTAAAAAAATTCAAGCATATGCTCAAAAGGATCCGCCATATCCAGCACATTCCACCATAGAGATTTCCCTTTTATGCAGAGCCAGAAAATAATACAGTCTTTACCTTTCACAATGTATTTCATTTTGTCTTCTTACACTGGCAATTGACACATATAATATAAAAGTAAATTAGACAGGTGTTTGGCAAAGTTATAAACTATATTCAAGTACCACTTTTTAATGTAAATATGACTTAATACATTAAAGAATCATTTTAAATTTGAAAATAAGTAAGATTTAATATATTAAAAAATCTTTTTAGGTTTGAAAATATGTTTTGTAACTAAAGTGGTAAAAGGGAATGAGATTCAAGGCTCTTCCAGTGTTAACTTGTATATCAACATTTTTCAGTAAATAAATGCTCTTAGTAGAATGTTTTTTGCTAAAAAAAAAAAACACAACATGGAAACTGCTACAGTAAGTAAACAAGGTAGATGTACCAAGAATTATCTGTATTTTTTAAAAAGATAAATTATAAATAACAGATATTGTCTCAACTGCAACTCTGCATTTCTAGGTCTTCCAAGTAATGTATTTACATGGATAACTGCAAAAAATATAAATTATTTACGAATTGGCTTCTTATTTTATTGAATCAAAGCCAGAAATAATCAAGCCCCTTCCTTTTTTTGACTGTGCTTGAGCAGCACGTGGGATATTAGTTCCTTGACCAGGGCTCAAACCTATGTCCCCAGCAGCTGTAGTGAGGAGTGGAGTCATAATTACTGGACTGTCAGGGAAGTCCCTCAAGTATAAAACTTAAGCATGCTTAGCATGAATAATCTGAGTACTTAAATAGTGTTCTTTCAGAGGTATTAAGTTTCTTTTTTAAAACATTAATATTTTGTATTGGAGAGTGAGATACAGAGCTCTAGAAGGTGTCAGGAGATGTGAGCATTTCCTAACTAGCAAGGACTAAACAGCATTTTTAAATCCAAAGAACACACCTGGTACTTGCTATTTCAGATGTTTTGGTAAATTTTTTTTCTTATACCTCAGTTTCCAAATGCACAGCACTGACCTATGTAAGTAAACTTTTCTAATGTATACCTAGAATTTAACTTTGTTTTCACGTTGAACTTGGTTTTGGGTCATATAAGCTCTCAAGATGAGAAAACAAAAACAAAATACATAAATCTTTCAACAGTGACCCTCAGAGTATAAACTAAAAATAGTTCTTATGCCAAACAACTGCAAAAATGTATTATTTTATGATAATAAAACAGGCAGAAAGGTTTTTTTCATTCTTCCTGTCAAACAGTTCTAACTTTATTAACTGTATCTAATGCGATGGCTTAAGACCAAAGGTAAGACACTGCATTAGCATAACAGCCAGGAATAAAAAGTAGAAAAGAAACAAAAGACGTACAGAGCAAGGAACATAAAAGCGCTTCAAACTTTATATGCAATATTATTTAATAGTCATGCAAGTAGAACATTATCCAAATTTCACATTCTTATTTCTTGTATCTGATAAGTCAAGCTAGACAGTTCTCCTAATAGAAATAAAAATTAATTTGACATCTACAACTCTGATTAAATCTTGCACAACACTTAGATTAGTAAATACAATGGGGAAAAGAAAAACCTTTCAAGTTGAAAGCAACCAATAATACTAATGATAATCTACTCTTCCAGGTTCCAAGGTATATATACAGGAGCAAAGAATTATTACTAAAACTACTTTATGAATTTTTAAAAACTCTCACTTAAAGTGAATAAGAAAAATACTTCCTTCCCAGAAAAGGGAATTTTAAAATTATCAATTTATTTCAATTTAAAAAAATCACTTAAAGCTCAAGATAATTTTTCATAAATAAAAGAATAGAAAGCAAATTTTACAATTAATAAGATTTCTTATTTTATACTTTTGAATTTAAAGCAAAACTGTTTCATTATGGATTAAAAAAAAAATCCAACTATTTTTCCATATACTGCATTGAGCTGTGTGTATGCAAGGGAACGGATCTTTGTCATCTATACAGGATTTATAAAACATTTCCCAGTCATATATTTTTATTGTAATAGCATTTGATATAATAGAATTTGACCTAATAATCTAGCCTCTTCTAAGGACCTATTACAATTAAAAAGTTAAAGAGGATACCTGGTAAAGAATAAATCTATGTTAGGGAGGGAGAAGAAAACAGGCATTTGGAAATATTAGTCAAGTGCCAGGTACTTTATATTCAATATCTTTTAAAGTATCTCTCATGACACTAAACAAAAAATTTGAGGCCATCTTTATATCTTAAAATAAAGACAGGGGAGGAAAGAAGAGTCCTCACAAGAATCCAGAAAACTAGGTAATATTAATATTAACAGGTGAAGAAAACAAGGCCCAGAGAAGCTAGGCAATTTGTCCAAGGTCAGCATGTGGCTAATTATTCAGTGCGGTGGACCCAGATTAAATCCGATCCCTTTAATCCAAGCTTTTTGTTCTAAACCATGATGTTTCTTATAATCTAATATAGTCCTTGAAGCTTTAAAGGGTGTAAGAGGGACTCTAAACCCTTAGGGAGGGATATATATACACACAGATATCCCATACTCATAATACGGGTATATATACACCCACACCCCTGCACCTATACATGAATACCTGTACACACAAATGCAATTGTGCCCCTGCCATGAGCTTTCTCCGTTATGCTCTTTCTAGTACGGCTTTAAGTCCCTGGGCCCAAATGTATGGGAACCCTGGGAAGGGTCGGGAACCCTAGTCCAGGGGAACGACGGGTGTTCATCAAGGATGGTGAAACACCTGGGGCTCGGGTGAGGCTCAAGAGCAGGTAATAAGCAAAAGTGTGTTCAGAGCAAGTCACGAGACATGTCAGTTCCAAAGGTAAGAAAGAAGGTTTACTGGAAAGGCCTGCTTAATTTATTGGGAATTATTCAAAAAGCAAAGTCAACAGCCTAATAGAATGATTATGAAAATTCAAGCACTGACTCAACAGAGTTATTACTACATAAAATGTTTAGAGTTGCAGTGAAATTGACTGTACTTTCCTCACATTCTGCCAAAAAGCTCTCAAATTTCATCTTTTTAAAACACTATCTACTAATGAAGCAAGGAGAAAAGGTATTCAAAATAATAGCAAAAAAATTCATTTGAATGAACAATTCTAGGTATACTGCTAGTGATTTTACCTGGAGCCATTCAAAAGTGAGACATGCCATCCATACTGAGAACAATCAGTATTATTAATAAAAAGACAACAGCACCTGGCATTTTTAGCACAAGCTTAGAAATCCCTAGTGAAGAAGAAAGGAAAAAAAAAAAAAAAAAAAAAGCCCTGGCAGCTACACTGACTTCATCTTCTCAGATTTGCTTACTAATCCAACCATATTAGTATCATAAATGATTAAAGACTTACTAACAAAAATGAGTACAATTCAGCCTAACATCCTACACTGGATACAAAAGTACCCCTCAGCACATCCAAAATGGAATCAAGTACTTAGAACAGCTCAGCAAGTCTTGGGGGAAAAAAAAATCTATATTTCCCGTGTATAGCTAGTTATTAACTGTATCCCATCCCCTCCCGCCATACCTCGACTGAAGAGAAGCTAACAGAATCTTCTGAAATGTGAATTTTGGACAATAATTTCAAATTAAAAGAAAGCAAAGCAAGCTCTTTAAATCATTGCATCTGAGAAGGAGACAAAGGTGCAAACATAAAAGGAAGACACCACAGTCCACTAATGAGCCAAAAAATAATGCAGAAAAGTTGGCAAGTCAGTGATGGCCAGTCACCTGCGATTTTCATCCAGCACATCCAAGATCTGCTGGTAAGCCCTACGAGTGGAAGACTGGATAAGCGACAAAATGCCACGAGCAGAGGAAAGATTAGCTCCATCTTCAGGTAACATACGGGGAGGGCAAACCCGAACCTGCGGTGGCGATGGTGTCACACTGTTCACACAAGCACAGCAAATGAAGAGAAAAACACTCAAGTCAGATTTTTGTAAAACCCCAGCTCAACATTTTCCCCACACACTCATGTTTTTAAAATTAGCTTAGTTTTCTTGCCCATTTCTCCCACCCTTCATTTTCCCCCAAAAGAGTCAGGCCAAATAAGTTAATAAACATGTTAAATTGTTTCTGTGGTTTTTTAAAAACCCAGCTACCATGAAGCATCTGTAACTGTGCAGCTTTAAGCATCAAATTAAAAGACTGAATATGAAAGGACAACTTTAAGAGGGAAGAGAACTACGGCAGAGCATCTGCAACCCCCGGCTCTGGAGAAACAGCCTTCTCTACTTAGTGTAAACCCAAGCCTCTAACAAACAACAGGGCCCTGCAGCTTACAGACGATCAGAAGAGTAAGATAGGGAATTTCCGGATACAGGTGTCAGGCAAAGATTACATGCATAAAACGAAAGGGATTCCATGAAAATGCCAATTTCAAATACTTCACAAAGACAACGAAGAAATTAGTTTATGACGAGTAAATTTAAAGATGAACCAAAGTTTCGGGAAGCTAACAAAAAGCATTTTGATTACTCAATTAAAGCATACGTTCCCTGGCTAAATGACCAATTCTGTGAATACACTGAAAAGGCAAGGATACTTTTTAAATTATCCAGATGGAGGTTAAATGATCTTTTTTTGGTTTCTTAGTGACAATAATCTTGGTCATTCTCTCATGTGTGAGTTGAGACTTACAATGTCTTTGGTTCCACTGACAGTTTCTCCTAAAAGCTAAGCACATTTCAATGAAGTGATTTTACAGTTCTAATCTGGATTCTTATTTTCAGAGAACTAATTTTAGAGCATGATCAGCAATACGAGGTATTTAACTGATTTAAGGACTTGGCATCTGATTTGCTACAATGTTTTGTTACAATAAGAGAACTATGGGATGTGGGCTCAATAATTTTTCTGTGTCAGGGCAAGAACACCTTAGACTAAGCCTCATCCCTGCATATAATATATAAAAGAGTGAAGGTGGAGAAGATAGTGAACAATTGAAAGATAAAAGACTGTACTTTGATCCATGTAATCTTTTCTTACTTAATATTTTTGGGAACCAAGAAATGAGTGGGATAATTTTTGAAAGGGTAACTGTCATCTAATATTATTCCCAGAGTCCCAGAAAATTAAAAACAAAATCTTCTCCATAATTTTGTGAATAACTTTCAATGTCTTGATTATCCAAAGGAAAAAGTACAAAATACAGGAAAACCATGTTTTCCAAAGACTACTTAAAAGAGAGATTTAAGCCAAATCTTGGCATACTGAGAAAGTAATCTGTCAGGGCTGATTCACCATATGAATGAGGCCTCATGGTGTCAAGATAAATGCAAGTTTTCAGATGCAGACTCACGGATGGCCACCTGAAACATCTGTCCACAGACTAGGAATCTTCTGGAATATACATAGCTTATCAACAATAATAAATATCAACTGATCCATGGTACTCTGCTGCTGCTAAGTCGCTTCAGTCATGTTCAACTCTGTGCAACCCCAGAGACGGCAGCCCACCAGGCTCCTCCATCCCTGGGATTCTCCAGGCAAGAACACTGGAGTGGGTTGCCATTTCCTTCTCCAGTGCATGAAAGTGAAAACTGAAAGTGAAGTCGCTCAATCGTGTTTGACTCCTAGCGACCCCATGCACTGCAGCCTACCGGGCTTCTCCGCCCATGGGATTTTCCAGGCAAGAGTACTGGAGTGGGTTGCCATTGCCTTCTCCATCCATGGTACTTGGCAGAATCTGAACTGGGTATCCAAAAAGAGTAAAAGAAACAGTATATCTGGGACTCAAAAGTCTAGATACTAGGGTTGTACTCAACGTTCTCTTCAGGCAGCATAGAGAATGCCTGAAGTTCTTATTCCTTCTAAGAAAACAGACTCAATTCATGTTAGAAAAGTGTCACCAGAGGCAGGAATAAAATGGCCAGTTCTTCACCAACATAAACAGGCATCCATATGACACTGCTCTTGACAGCAACACCATCATACCTAGCTAAACTGACTTAAGCAAGTTTTAAAAGACTATTCAGGACAATATCTATTGACATAACTGAAGCTTTTGCCTTCATATTCTGGGGCTTAAATCGAACATTGCATATATCAATTTGAAACTATATAAATGAGCTACCTATATAAAGTCTAGAATGATCACTATTTAGAATTATAATATTAGAGCAAAAATGCCAACAAACTGAATCCAAATCCATGAAAAAACTGATGGACTTTTGCCCATCAGAATTCAAAAGGAAAGAAGGCTTCCTTGGAGAAAACTCACTCTGTCAGAAATAAGCAATAGGAATTGTTTATTTAAACTCTAAAAGTACAAGTGTTTCCTGTCCATACATGGGAAATCAGGTCATCAAGCATAAATTATTTTCAGATTAACTGCAAAGCATTCTTCAAATGAAATGCACAGAAGACTGAGTTTTAAAAAGTCTGTAAGATCATCTTCAATTCTAAGATTCTACGATCATATAAAATTAGAATATGGTATTAAAGTAGAAAAAAACCCATATACAGTCCTCAATGGTAACTTAATAAGAAAACATATTCATGTAGAAAGATAAAATTAAAATTAATGCTAGTAAAGATATTTCATCAAAGATTAACATCAAAAACATATTTGGATTTCAGGTTGTTTCTCGAAAGAAAAGTTTCTCTCAAAAGTTTCAAAGATTAGTTAAGAAACTTAAATTTTCATAAACAATCTTTCATAAACAGCAAAGTCAGAGTAGGAAGTATTCATACACTGATGACAGTTTGGGCAGTATACATACAGACTAAATGTCCTTAATGGTTAATCTATTTCTATCTACAGATGAACTGAATGATTAAATCATAAGATGACCATAGCTACACTAACTAGAAGAAAGAGTCTAGTAATTCTTTCTTTTCAAAGCTTTAAGCAATCTTGCAAGTCTCTTTAAAAATAAACAAATCTAAGAACAGAAAAAGAATAAGCCCCATGTTAGTGACAGGCCTGATGCTAGCTGGGATGCCCGGCACTGGGAGCATTAACCGTGACAGGAAACAGTGCTTTCAGAGCTGAGTTTCATCTCTGCCCACCTACCTAAGTGGAGTGACTTTGGTGTTTTGTTTTGACACATGAACTCCCATGAAAAATAAGTAAACATTTTGCAAAGGCACTGAGATTATTCAAGCAAATGTTACAATATTAGTGATTTAGTAAAAATGCATGTTGATGACAAATTCATCCTAGTAATGTTACAAAACGGCAAAATCTCAGCTTTACCTTTTTCTTTTATAAAAGTAAGGAAATTTTGAAGAATGTACTTATGTTTGTCATATTATTTCATTAGTAATAGCTCTCTCTCATGCCTGTATGAACTCTTACTATGCGAGTGTTGAACAAACAACACTGGCCAATGTTAGAACTCAAATTTAAATGAAAATTGACTTGGCATAACTATTATTATAATGTAAGTCCAAAGTCAAACACCTCTTTTTTCCACGGGTTTTCATAGGAATAGTGTTTCTCAAACTGTGAGGATAATCTCTTTGGTGAGGCTCCAGTCTTTTCCAAAAATATAGTAAAGGTAAAACAGTCAGAAAGGGAAGAAAAAGTTTTCACTGAATCACAAATTTTGCACCATTTCTCTTGAAATTTTAAATACAGATAAAGTTTTAATTTCTTGCCACTAAGGTAATTTACTAGTTCTTAGAAGTATAATAAGAAAATCAGAATTAAGAGAGAAATCACTGGTTTCAGAACGGTTTCTGGTACTTGAGAACTACACTAGCTATTGAATCTTACACTGCATGCCAAAGTGTCCCCTCCCCTTAAGAGGCCACTCATTCATTCCCATCCCTTGCTGTGTCACACACACAGAAAGGGTGGGCTTAATGATCTCAAAATATTCTTCCAAAGCTTAATTTTAATGTATGGAATTAAAAAAAAATCTTAAATGACTCATTATACTTAGACTCCTTTTCTCCTTCTGAGTGAAAATAAACAATAAAAGACAGTGTGCTAAAATTTTTTAAAGATTGAAACCACTGAATCTGGTTGAACTGAATCCACAGAGAACTAACATGCCAATCAAAGCAAAATAAAGGAACTAGAAAGGATTTCTGGTATGAATTATTCCATTCTACTTTCACCATTATACTGCAAATCATATATAACTTCCTTAGTTGATCTAGCTTTTTTTTTTTTTTTTTAAACAAAGCATATGGTAACAGCTTGAGAAATCCTGAAACAGAGGTACTTAAAAGCCAAACAGTAAGAGAATTAGGGCAGTACATGCCAATTACCTGGTGAAATATTAGTGTTACAAAGCCTGCAAAATTAAAACTCCTAATTGTGAAAAGCAGAGCAGACAGATAAAATCTTACGTGTACTCCAGTGTAGAAATCGGTGCCTGGAACCTTGAAATTTTATTTCTTGGGGCAGAATCTGATCTGTGCCACCTTAAATAATAATTATGCTTTTTTTACATATTCAGCTTTTATAACACAAAGAGAAAAGCTAAATACGAATCTACTGATCATTTTCGTGTCAATAATAAGCCCTATTATCTCTTTGAAAGTAAGTGAGAGAACAAGGCCACCGCTCCTGCTCTTATACTCCTATTCCTAAATACAAGGAATAAAATAAAGTGGAGGCAGGCAAAGGTTCATGCACAATGACACATAATCAGATTACATCACAGAGAAAAGGCTGAAGTAGGTAAAGACAGGAAGAGTCCAATAATTACTTTGGTAGAGGTAAAATACAGCTGAACCATGTTAATAGTTTCTTCCTTACCATACTACCAGCATTAAATACATAATTTGCTCATTATATAAAAATTTGAAAGTTTATCAAATGTAGATTCTCAAAGATAAATACAATTATAAATAATAAAATTAATAACAGCAGCAGAAGAAAGGGCAAGGTCACACTATCAACAAAAAGATGGTTAAGTATCTTACCATGGTAACATACCTAACTACCAAAACAGAAAGTATGGTTAAGGAAGGTAAGCATTCTATTGCAAAAAACTGTATAGTTGAATATTCATGCTATTTTTACAGCCAAAAATTAAAACATGAAATTCTGTTTTATTAAACATCTAGAATAGCAGTCCCCAAACTTTTTGGCACCAAAGACTGGTTGCATGTAACAATTTTTCTACAGACAGAGGGGCAGGGGCGGGGATGTTTTCAGGATGATTCAAGCACATTACATTTATTGTGTACTTTATTTCTATTTTGTGGCAATCTCAGGACATTCTGCCTTGATGCTATGGTTAGTGTTTGTGCTCCTATGAGAATCTAACATTATCACTGATCTGACAGGAGGTGGAGCTCAGGCTGTAATGTGACCCATGGGGAGTGGCTTAAATACAGAAGAAGCTTTGCAGGCTTGCTCACTTCCTGCTGTGTGGCCTGGTTCCTAATAGGCCATGGACAAGTACTGGTTCGTGGCCTGGGGACTGGGGTACCCCTGATCTAGAAAATGCCTTTCAAGGGACTTAAACAAATAATTCAAATATTAGCTAACTTTGTTCATCTTTTCTGAGGAAATTTATCACCTAACTGCAAAAATATCTATGAACTAAGTCATTTACTCTAACTCATGCTTCACAAAGTTGGTTTTTATATATTATAGAGCAGAGCAGTTTCCTTTCTTATCAACTGAACTTAGCTATCAGTAATATATACTGTGCGAGGGAAAAAACCAAAAGTGATGCTATAGTAAAATAGTCCTATTTTTATTTCATTATGGGAAATTTCAAAGTAATCATGGACCTAAATAAAAAGCAATATCTTTATATAACAGGAAAGTTAATTAGAAACTTTTGGTGCCTTAAAAAATATTACAAATAGAAGATAACAAAAGCCCTTAGGTCTATGTTTAATCATTCTCAGAGAGTTCTAAATATCAAGAAGCTACCTTCACCATAAATTAGGCAGTCTTTTCACCATTTCTGTAACATATTTTAACATAGTCTAAAAAAAGGAATTCCATAAACTGGCCATCACTGCTAGCCATGGACCTACAGGAAAACATACGATTATCACAAAAAATTTCATTATTAAAAATGGCTGAACCTTTCAGATAAACCTTTCCTGAAGGAGACATATATTCTTTCAAACTTCCTATCTTCCTATATTATGCTTCAGAATAATTTTAACTACTTTAGGAAGCATTTCAAGATTCCCCAAGAAATGAAAACAGTTACAGTTTTCCTCTGCACCTAATGCAAAAAAAGAGAGACTCAATCCCCATCAAAGTCCCTTCTGTGTCCCTATATTCTTTAGTCAAGCCCAAGTTAAAACTTCATACGGTTTAATACAAATGGCATAATTGTATTGTATGCTATTTTCCATGTAAATTTAAATGTCTTGCTTTTTATCTAGATTTGCAAGCTGTGAGAGACATTATCACCTCCTGATTCTTTCTTAGTTCCCAGAGAAATTAACGTGATGCCTGACATCAAATCAGGTTCATGATAAATAAGCGTATGAAAGTTGAAAATTTAATGAGGAAGAAACAGTAACATATAATTTAAATCACCAATGGCTTTGAAACTTAAAAAATTCTGACCAGTTTTTAAAGGCATATTTTATTTTAAAAAAACCAATCAATTTTAATAAAACAACAAAAATCACTTGTCCAATTTAAAACATCTAATGGTAGGGGTAGTTTTTAAGATCAGGGTATGATAGTGTAACCAAATGAGAAAGAAAGGTTTACACAAACAGTCCTTTAAACAATGTACTTAAATTTTTAGAAAATGAAAAGGGTCTAACAATTCTGTGACTCAGTAGGAAGAGAGCTAAGAAAATAATCCTGGAAAGAAAAAAAAAAATGACATTTGCTCATGCTATATTCTTTACCGTGGCTCATTAGAAGCAGAGGCGGCTAGTCCTTTTATAATCTAATCACAAATTAAGTAACCTGAAAATGAAGATGTTTCCTTAACAAACTGTTTATGCTTTATTTTGTTTCTTTCCCCAAATTTAAGGTTATAAAGAGTACTACAAAAATATAAAACTGATGTAGATGTATTACATAATAAACTGCAAACACTATTAGGAGTAAATGACTTTTTTCTTCAGGTTCTTAGGTATAAAACATACATTTCATCCTTTTTTTTTCTTTTTAAATATTTGAGAGTAAGTAAATCATTTAGAAAAGGATGGGACAGGCAGTGTATAGAGACAACTTATGAATGAGATACAATGCTTAGTGGTTTTACTCACATGGAGTCAGTTTTGACCAGCTGTCCATTTTGGCGAACAGCATTTTCACTCATAGAGCGTTCTCTTTTTAGCCTGCCAACTGCACGGATCTGTTAGGCACAAAGAAAGGGAAAGGAACAGAAAATATTCTTAGTAGTCTAGTAGTTGCTTAGCATCAAAAGGACCTTAATCTAAGGCTACTCACAAAATTAAAAAAGAACATAACCATGAATTGCTACTCAGTGTGTGTATTATATGCAGGGCATGTTAAGGAAAAAACCTCTACTTACTATAATGCAGATAAAGTTAGGAATGCTTATCTTCTTTATGAAAATACTGACTTCTAGTTGCTTTTTTAAGTCTCAATCTTACCTGGTACAATTATTAATATTTTTATTTATTATAATTATGCAATATACTTACATTCAGTTCAGTTCAGTCACGTCTGACTCTTTGTGACCCCATGAACCACAGCACTCCAGGCCTCCCTGTCCATCACCAATTCCCGGAGTTTACCCAAACTCACGTCCATTGAGCCGGTGATGCCATCCAACCATCTCATCCTCTGCTGTCCCCTTCTCCTCCTGCCCTCAATCTTTCCCAGCATCAATACTTGCATTACTTAATGAACAATTCACAACAGCTTTTAAAGGCACTTACACTATAGGAAATGGGATAGATGTGTAAATAGTGCAAATAAGGCTTCTGAGGTTAAAACAAATTCAGATTAGTTTAGGTATTTGAAAACTAAAAGAAATCTCACATGCTTAAATGTTTTAGCATTCTAGAAATAGTGACAATCTTCCACCTTACATGCTCTTTGTACAAAATGTTATCATTGATCTCTTTCCATTAAAGAGATGGAATTAAAGGATGAATCTGTTTCCTTCCCTTGAAATTAGGTGGGCTAGTGACTGCTACAAAGATGATAAATGTGACTTCTAAGGGTAAATTAGAGACAACACTAAGGCTTCTGCTTTCTTCCCCTTTCATTGTGTGGAACAACAGCACCAAGACCCAAGCGGCCAGACAGAAAGGCTATGTGCGGTTATACCAGTCAGTAATTCTGGCTGAGGTCTACACAATAGCTAGTATCAACTGACCTATGAGTGAGTAAGCCTTCAGATGAATGCAGCCTCAAGCTGTTGAGTCATCCCGAGCCTTTGAGACTTCCTAGCCTAGGCCCAGATAATAAACAACAGAAACAAGCTTTCCCCACTAGGCTTGATGCAAATATCTCACCCACAAAATCCATGAGCAAAATAAGCAATTTCTATTTCAAGCCACTAACTTTAGGGTGGTTTAAAGGGCAGTAGGAGGTAACTGGGGCTTCCCTGGTGGCTTAGACAGTAAAGAATCTGCCTGGAATGTGGGAGCCCAGGTTCAATCCCTGGTTTGGGAAGATCCCCTGGAGAAGAAAATGGCAACCTACTCTAGTACTTTGCGTGGATAATTCCATCTACAGAGGAGCCTGGCAAGCTACAGTCCACGGGGGTCACAAAGAGTCGGACACGAAGGAGTGACTAATATGCACACACACAGGAGATAACTGAAACAATGGTAATCATGAACTTTTCTGCTTAAAAAAAAAAACACCTCTGGCAACTTAATGGTTAAAAAAAAAAAGATTTTATTATAAATGACAACTGGTGTGTGAAACAACAGACTTGAAGATTAACATTCTCAAAAATGCAAACCCAGCATCTATTAATGCTCTTAAAAAAGACTTGGGAATAGATCACCAGGGTATAAGCACCATCAGAGCAGAAAAAATCCTGTATTTCATGCCAACAAAACTTAAAATCATATTAAGCAGCACATAACTTCAAAGCGTGGTTTAAATTTGGTTATGATTATGAACCACTTACCCATCTGAACAAAAGGAAAAAAAAAACAGAAAAGGAGTTGGCTTGGAGCCTACTGCAAGAGTTCTTTACAGTTAAACCAAAAGTCAAAATTACTTGAAGGCATTAATATATAAAAACTAATCTTGGACAAATCAATGTCCATGAGGTCTTTGTTTACTGGTTCTCCAGATTTATTCAGCTCTTATCTCTTACTTAAGAATCTGCTCAGATGCCTTAGTATTTTCCCCTATAATGGTCCCTTTTATTTTTTTTATATAATTTTTAAAAGTTACACTCTATAGTTATTATAGAATACCAACTACATTCCCTGTGTTGTACAATACATCCTTGTAGCCTATCTTACACCCAATAGTTTGTACCTCCCACTCCCCAGTTCTTCATGCCGACCCCTTGTTCTCTGTATGTGAGAGTCTGCTTCTTTTCTGTTACAGTCACTAGTTTGTTGCGTGTTTTAGATTCCACACCTAAGTGATATCATATCATATTTGTCTTTCTCTGACTTATTTCACTTAGCGTAATGCCCTTCAAGTCCATCCGTGCTGTTGTAAATGGCAAATTTTCATTTTTTTTATGGCTCAGTAGTGTTCCATTGTATTTGTGTGTGTCTCTGTGTGTATCTTACATTTTCTTTATCCATTCACCTGTTGATAAGACACTTATTTCCATATTTTTTGCCAGAAGATGCTAACTTTTATAACAATGATATTTGTATCTATTGATCTTTTAACATCAATTACAACCATGTGCTAGACATACTATACATATTATTACATACACCATACTATACATATTATTACACCTAATTACATACTATACATACTATCAGTAATCTTATGTACTTGGCATTATTCTCTTCTTTATTTTAGAAATGAGCCTTGTCTTGGAACAGTTAAACAACTAGATGAAAATTATGTGGTTAGTAAGCAGCAAAGTAGGCCCTCAAAATTAAGACTAATTCTCAGGCTCAGTTTTTCACTTCAGTGCTATACATTTTGGACATTTATCACATTTGACTAAATATCATAATGATTGCAGGAGTAAACCCCACACAGGCTTAGAATCTAGGTCTAATGAGGGAAATCTTGGTAGAAAATTTTCTATCACTCATCCTTAATCATTCAGAAAAAAGGAGGTGATTTACAAAAACATAAGTGCCACTTATTTATTATTTTAAAATAAAATATTATTTTAATATAAAAATAGTCATTCATGACAGTGCTCAGCTTGTTTCAGGCTGGTTATTCACACCAAGCAGTGTCTGGATCATGAAGACCAGAAGGCAAATAAAACTAAAGGAATATCAAAGGGAGGGTTTCTCTTCTGGCAGAACCCTCATTCCAAGACAGTACTATTCACAGCCATAAAGGTCTTTCCCTCACTCAGACCACTGTGAAGGAAGCGTGTCTTTCTGCACTGTCTTACACAAAAGCTCAAAAGATGTCTGTTAAATACAGTCCTGCTGTATTTACCTCAATGCGTTTTCATCATGTGAAGATTCAAAGTCAGTACTTTTCATCAAGCAAATATATGGAATGTCTAAACTGGCACCTATATTATCTGAGCCACCTCAGCACAAACTTCCAGCCTAGGAAGAGGCCACACCTAGTCCTGGGAGACTGCACTCCCGTAGACCGTGTGCATGATTTACCTTCCTAGGAAGGACTATGTGAAGGCAGTTTCATTACCAATAAAAACTTATCTTCGCATATTGTCTTTTATTAGAATCATGACAACACAGGAATTGAGGAATTATAATGAAAAAGTTGCAACTACAGAAATCACAGCAAAGGGGTTTTACAAGACTGGCCCTAAGTCAACAGCAAAGGCAAAATCTGAACTTCGCTACTAACAGCTTAGGAAGTCCATACACTGCCATACTGAGATCAAAAGGGCTAGTAACCTTAGATAACACGATAACTAACTCAGTAGAAACTTCGGAGCAAGCAAGAGGATAGGTAGTGTCAAGGGGATAAAAAGAGCTTTTGCCAGCTGCCAGACAGCTCTTATAACAAAGTGATGCGTTAATTTTTTCCCATGCTAAACTTCCCCAAATTTTCTGTACTGCTTAAAGTGACTCCTAGCCATAAAAGCTCTTCCTTAAAGACCCCATGAATGTTAATGCCTTCCATAAAATTGTCATTTTCCTGAAATATGATATTTAAATTTAAAAAAAAGCACAGTATCTTATTTTGAGTATCTATAAACCAGAATTTATAGCAATCAATGGCTCATGCAGAAGGATATCATTACATATTGCTAATGACATGATTTATAGGCTCTTGACGCCTCCTTCACTTTTGTTGTTGTCTATGTTATTTCAAATTCAGATACTGTTAAAACTCTAGTACTTACTTCTTCATTTTGAGGGGTTGGAGCAGGTCTTTCTAAATCCAGAAAATCTAGCGGTCTTTCACTCAGCGTGAGCACACGAGGTGGTGTTTTTAGAGCCAGAGGCTTAAAGGGAGTTGACTGTATAAGGTCAAGATCTGCTGGTCTTGAAAATGGAATGTCTTCATTATTTCCTGAGAGTAAAAACAATAAAGAGGAGGGAGGTTTTTAAAAAGATATTGGTTTTATTCAAATGTTATTTGCCACTACACACCCACCAGGAATAGCTAAAATTAAAAAGGCTAACAATACAAAGTGCTGGCAAGGATGCGGAGCAAATGGAGTGCTCGTAGTCACTGATAGGAGGGAACATAGCAGGGTACAACCAATTTCAAAAATAGTTTGACAGCTGTTCATAATATAAGGTGATCTAGCAACTTATTCCTAAGCGATATGAAAACACGTGTCTTCATAGCAGTTTTATTCTTAATAGCACTAAAAAAGGAACAACTCAGCTGTTCACCAACAAGTGATTATATAAACTAATTGTGGTATATCCACACAGTGGAATATTAGAAAGAAAATGGAAGAACAATTGATAAAAGCAATAATATCAAAGACTCTCAAAAACATAACACTAAGCAAAAGAAGCCAGACCCAAGAGTATATAATATAGTGTTATCATTCTATTCACACAAAACTCTGGGAAAGATAAATCTGATCTCTGGTTATAAAAAGGAGATTATGGTTGCCTGGAATTGAGGGGTAAGAACTAAATAAAAAACTGTTCAGGGTGGGATAATGAAAAGTTCTATATCTGGACTGTTAGAGTTACATAGGAGTATACTTTTGTCAAAAATCATCAGGCTATACAATTTAAAATTACACACATTTATGTATGTAAATAATACTTCAATAATTAGTTGCACTATTAACAAATACCATTTGAAATTTCAGACTATGGTAATTAATAAACTTTTTGAAGAAAATGTAAAGTTGCATTTCTCAATGCCTTTTCTATGTGCTCAGTCGCTTAGCTATGCAACTCCATGGACTACAGCCCATCAGGCTCCTCTGTCCATGGAATTTTCCAGGCAACAATACTAGAGTGGGCCCCAATCCATTTTCTAAATATTTTGAAAAGCTCCAAAAGTTTTCATAAAAATATATAAAATAAAGGTTTATCAGACAACTTTATAAACAAATATAAAATACCTGCTACCACAATTCTCTCTGGAACTTGCATAATCACACTAGCGTTTGAAACTCCTTCTTGAAATCCTTGTTCCAGGTCAGCGTTTGGTGGTGCTACCTTTAATTTTTCTGGGACCCTCATTCGCTGACTAATACCTTCGGTGTATTCCATTTCATACTGAATTCGACTAATTTCCGCCATCTCAGCAGCAGTGGGAGAAGGAAAGGCCGCCCCACTCACTCTGTGGGCAAAAAATTTACAGATGGGGTGAATGAGTGCTAAAATGCCTGTCTTCTCTATGTAGTGAAGTTAGAAGACAATACCTTTTAGAAAGAGCACAAGAAGACTTCTAGTTTTTGAGTACTGAACACATACAAAGGAAAAATACAAGATTGAAGAAAACGCTTTTCTCAACATAATACCTTCTCACTTAGTTGCACCTTGAGTTTATTACTTAGGAGCAGATTTTTAAAATTTGTGTATAACTACAACATGAATATGCGCATACATACACTCTCCTCTTCACTGCATAAGCAGATAGGCATGCTGCTTATAACTAAAAACTGCCGAAAATAAAACTCAAATAGAAACTTTCTAGTGAATTATTTGAAGGGAAGCTGCTAGGACTTTATAAAAATGAAATTAGAAACTGCTATCATGCATGGAAAAAATAAAAGTTTTTAATGATAAAATCAGATTCAGAAGGTAAATAATGTTAATTCTAAATTTACTAAAAAAAGAAGCAACCCCCTGAGTGTCACAAAATACAAATTAAAACTTCTCTTACTGAATGTATACCTGATGACTGAGATGCAATTTTGTAAATCAAATAAAGAATATACATTAATAACTCCTTAATGTATGCATTCATTTTGAGGGACCATAGTGTGAAAGGTTCACACTATTCATCATTTGTACTGAATATATTTGCATGTATATTAAAAAAAAACATGACATGCCTTCAAAGGGAAAGGCAAAACATATGCACTGCAAAATCTTCTAAATTAGAGAAGAATCCATGCTCCAAGGAAAAGCAGCAGAAAGGAAGTTGCCCGAGATAAAAAAATATTGATCACAATGTAAAAGATGATTAGCCTTTGGGCAATCAGCTTTAAAGCCACTATGTCTCAAGCCTATAATACCAGCTCAACTGAATAAAATGTCACTGACCTTCCTAGTGATGTGTCATTGCTTGTTCTTTTACTCATTTTTAATACAGTAAATACACGTCTATAAAAGCTATTAAAATACTGCTACCCTGGAGTTGTTTACTTTACACAACAATTCCCCTACAGATCTGAACTTTTTTGGAGGTGTACATAACAACACGGACACTGCTTTTCCAGCTGTAAAAAAGAAAGAATAAAAATCAGTATTTCAACAATTCATTTCATATGAAAACTATGGATCAAAGTAAATATCTACTTAAAATTAGTTTTTGGTTTCAACCAAAACCAATGTTCAAATCTCTCCTAAAAAGAGTTCTTCTCTACCTCAAAAATCACAAGGGCCATTTTAAGCATAGTCACTATAGTATGATTTTGCAAACAGGGTCAAGAAAAGCTAAACAAACATATATACAAATGTGAAGTCAGATTAGAAGAAAACATTTTGTCACAAAATTCCTCTAAGTATTATATTCTGAACGGGGTGGGGGGGGGGCCCCTTTCTTTTCTAGACGAGGTACAAATGAAGAAATCACAAAGATAATGTAAAAGGCAGAAAAATCTACTTGTGGTAGCTTAATATTTGATGTATAAGTAATGATTTCTTTAAAAGCAAATAACTTTGAAAACTAAATTACACTAAGTTTTCAGCGAAAGATATTATATTTAAGTCAAGGTCAATAAAAATTAAAGACAATTAAGAAATTAAGGAGTATAAATTTAAGTCACAGTGGGAACATTTCTTAAACTCCATATCAGAGACACATCACACATCTCAAACTCTCTCCACGTCACTGACATGCTTTGGAGAGATCTTAGAGGTTGGTTAAGGGGCTACATCCTGACAATTGGTTAATTATGACGGCTAACTTGCACCTTTTATTCTCTACCAAAATGTGTGAATTTTAAGGATCTGGCATGCAGATGGTTTAAAGACTAACACAACAGACCCAAAAGAGACAATTTTTACTCACAAATGTGTACCAATTACTGCTTGCTCTTTGGCATTATCTGCTTCTGTGCTTCATATTAAATCCATTAACTTGCCTCAGTGTGCATGTGCTGGACTTAGAGCCACTTTTGTCCCTGGGGGAGAAAAAACAGGAGCTAACTGAAAAACTAGATGATACTGACATCAGAGATTCATTGCTGGACATCCTCTGAATGATGAAAGCCACTAAAGATGCATAGCCTTACATTAAAAAATCACTAAAATAAATAAAGAAAAAATGAACAAACTTACCACCAATTTTAGGCCTGGAGACAGAACCCTACAACCATTCACTAGTTAATACAAGATAAAAGACTACTGTTTCTGATTTGAATTTAGAAAAACATAGCTGACGAAATATATATATGTTTAACAGAATCTTACTACTTAGGCATATATATATAAGTGTATATATACATACACATATTAAGGAGAAACAAATTCACTGGCGAAATTTTCATCCAGCTACTTTCATTCAGTATTTCATTTCATTCATAACTTTAATTCAGTATTTAATTTGAACCAGTAACACATGCACACAGTTCAAAGTACACAAGAACATACAGAACAATAAAGTGTCCCACCGATCCTATGCTATATAACAACTCAGGTCCCCAGAGGTAACCTCTTATCAATTTCTGTGAATCATTCTAAATAAGAAATGAGACACCTTTCTTATACTTAACATATATGTGTACCTGAAGCACAGTAAAAGCTTGTATTTGGAAATAACACTGAAAGAGACACTTCAAAAGGAGTATAGCCTTAAGACATTATAAACTGAAATTTTATAATAATAAACAAGGGATGCAAATTGCTAGAACAGTATCCCCCCAAAATGTGCTATTCTCTTCACTTCATTTACTACATTTCAGCCTTCGTATTAACTTTCCACTACTACATACCACAGGTCTCAACATTTCATTCTACAGCAACATCTTTGCTTTTAAGACTTTCTGAGTTTGTAAAGTATCATGGATTTAAATCACCAAAGATGGACACTGAAAAGACAACTTCTAGAAAAAGCCAAATTCTCCTGTAGCCAATCTGAGCTACTTACGAGGTAGATTAAACTTTTCTAATACAATTTAACATTGTACTGTTCCAATTACTGGCTTTTCTGCTTAAGCAAATTCAATCAAAATCTCATCCCCCCCCCCCCCCATTAGACTATGACATTTTTGGTAGTATCTTTTGGCAAAAAAAAAAATAAATTTCTCATCTGGAGTTAAGACATTAACTCCAGTTCTGTCACTTCCAATCTACTAGGTACATGAGTCTCTGTGAGATAACTAAAGAGACAAAATCCTTTAATGCACACACACAAAAACAGGTAACAAAAACATAACTCTCACAAAAACCCCTCACCCGCAAACCACCTAGAGTCAAGTCACATCCACTTTCCCGTGACGGAAAGTGTCCCCAATTTGGGGACATAATGAATCAAGCTTTACAGTCTCATTTTCTGTATTAGAATGCTGGGATCGAAAGACACAGCCCAGGAAGTCACAGAAAGAACTTGGGTCAAGTTGATTGTGGTTACAAAGATTTCTATAATTCCCCAAGTACAAAAAAAAAAAAAAGTCAGGTTGTTTGTCACTTATTGTGTGGACCTAGTTCAAGGTTTTTATACTAGTCACCCTATTTCAGTTCTCTTTTCAAGCAACTATACTTCAAAAGAATACGTCTGCAATGTGGGAGACTTGGGTTCGATTCCTGGGTTGGGAAGATCCCCTGGAGAAGGGAAAGGCTACCCACTCCAGTATTCTGGCCTGGAGAATTCCATGGACTGTATAGTCCATGGGGTCGCAAAGAGTTGGACATGACTGATTGACTTTCACATTTAAATAATGGGTGTATAAGAAAATCACACCGTAATAACCCAGGATTCATTTTTATTTTTAAAGAAAAGTCACTGAAAAGTTGGGAAAATACGAGTTAACGAATTTTAAAATAAGGCTATCAATCCACAGGAAACAAGTTTCAACACCAAAAGGAAGACAGTAACCGCTAAACTTTGTAATCATAAAATGCGGTAGCCCTATCAGACAGGAAGGGATAGAAAACACAATTTCCTTTGGGGAAAAAAAAAAAACAAAAGAGCAAAACCAACTCACAAGTGCTTGCAACCAAAAAGATAGCAGGTCCTACACGCAATTTAATTACACGGGCAGAGACTCCGAGGTACAACTAAATCGTTCTAATTCTCTCCGAATCTATTTTCCTAAGGGTTTTTCCTTTGGGATCTCATTAGGTGATGCAATCAACACCGAAAGAAATGTTTTTTTCCATCTAGGGAGAGAAAACATTTAAGATCCTTCAGTTAAAGTTCCTCTGTGGGGTGAGAGGCCTGTATACAACTGGTTCTATATTTGAAACAAAGGCGCTAAGGCTTTTTATCTTCTGCAACTAAAAGACGCCACCACTTTTGAAAGGGTTCTCCTGCCTCGAGAAAGCCTCTTGTAGGAGGCAGCCCGAGGTTTTCTTCTACCACAAAAGGGGAACTCGTCCTGCAGACGAAGAAGGTCACACGCTGACGGAAGGGGAATCCGAGCTTTCTCCAGTTTCCAGCTCCTGGAAGGAAACGCTGAAGCACCTCCCGACATCCACACCTGCGGCAAGGATGCTTCCCCGCCGGCGCGACCAGGGACCTCCCCGGGGCGCCTGGGCTTCCAACAAGGCTTCTCTTCTCCAACACGTCCTGCCTCCCCACACACAACGTAAATTAAAAACAAACCAAAAACGATTTTCAAAGAGACAGGCGTCGGATTCAAGGTCATACTGGAAGGTACCAGGACCTCAGCTGGGAAGCATGACAGGCTTGAGTGGTAACTCTCAGGACGCCCTTAGGGTTTCCCACGCCAGAAACTATCTTCTACGTGGAAAACTCAATTTTTCGACCAAACGAAGGCACAGAACTAAAGCGAGAAAGGTTAGCCCCAGAACGATTGCAGCAGGGTGCGCTGCTCTCCCGTGCTTTCCTCAGACACTAAAAGGGGGGAGCAACGCCCCGAGAAGGAGGAAAGGTCAGGGTTGAATCGGGGAGGCCCCTGGGGAAGGCCAAGACCGCACCACGGACCGGCTGGGCAGCCGGTCCCTCCATTGCCGGAGGATCCCGGCCACAGCGCTAGGCCCCGCATCCGGCTCGGGCCGCGGATCCCGGGTCGGGAAGACGTCAGCACTCACCCCTGGGCCCGCTGGAGGGTCCCCGGCGAGGGCCGCCGCCCGCCGGCTCCCCTGGTGCTCGGGTGGGCGGTCTCAGAGGCCGTTGGCCAAGCGC
Source organism: Oryx dammah (assembly GCF_014754425.2). Classification (NCBI taxonomy): domain Eukaryota; kingdom Metazoa; phylum Chordata; class Mammalia; order Artiodactyla; family Bovidae; genus Oryx; species Oryx dammah. The sequence continues at coordinate 20,197,351 of NW_024070211.1, forward strand.
ACGGAGGCGCCCGGGCAAATCACCGGCCGGAGACGCCCGCAGCGGGCGGGGAGAGAAAGAGAGACGCGAGAACGCCCGGGACTGGTCCCTTCCGGGAGCTGTAGTTGAGACAGGTTCGTGGTCATGTGACGCGAGGAAGGGCGGACGTAAGACCCACGCAGAGGACCGGGGCTGTACGACGGCGATTCCGCGACATCTTTGTTGTGGGCAAAGTGCGCCCACCGCATCTCGTGTTTAAAAGGTAAACCTTCGGTAGCTAGTTAAATAATTAGTTTTCAGAACTGTCCGCATCAAAATCAGGACTGGTGTGAGGCCTAATAATCTGCATATTTCGCCCGCTCTGCAAGTGATTCTTAAACACTATACTCCAATTTTGACGATTTTTCAAGCCCTCTGTGTCTTCCTTAACAGTGATCCCTACCCTGACCTGCCTTACTAACCCTTAAAGGTAAGGATCTCGGAAAAGAAGTTAGGTTTCACAGTAGTTAGAAGCCCTGTTTAGTTTCCAAGAACTGTTTGTTGTCTAACCATTTAAAGTGAAAGTGAAGTCGCTCAGTCGTGTCCGATTCTTTGGGACCTCATGGACTGTAGCCCACCAGGCTCCTCCATCCATGGGATTTTTCAGGCAAGAATACTGGAGTGGGTTGCCGTTTCCTTCTCCAGGCATCTTCCCCACCCAGGAATCCAACCGGGGTCTCCGGCACTGCAGGCAGACAATCACATAACCACTAACTTTCTAGGAGAAAGTCAGTACCTTGTTCGTCAACACTGGGGCGGACTGAAGCCAATTCAAAGAATACATTTGTATTCTTTGATGTTAACAGCTAAAGACATACGCATGAGTATGTACTTCTCTAGAGTCTAAAGATACTCTAAAGTTGTTCAGTTCAGTTCAGACACTCAGTTGTGTCCGACTCTTTTCGACCCCAAGGACTGCAGCATGCCAGCCATCCCTGCCCATCACCAACTCTCAGAGTTTGCTCAAACTCATGTCCATCAAGTTGGTGATGCCATCCAACCATCTCATCCTCTGTGGTTCCCTTGTCTTCCGGCCTTCAATCTTTCCAGCATCAGGGTCTTTTCAAATGAGTCAGTTCTTTGCATCAGGTGGCCCGACTATTGGGAGTTTCAGCTTCACCATCAGTCCTTCCAATGAATATTCAGGACTGATTTTTCTTTAGGGTGGACTGGTTGGCTCTCCTTGCAGTCCAAGGGACTCTCAAGAGTCTTCTCCAACATCACAATTCAAAAGCATCAATTCTTCGGAGTTCAGCTTTCTTTATAGTCCAACTCTAACATCCATACATGACTGCTGGAAAAACCATAGCTTTGACTAGATAGACCTTCGCTGGCAAAGTAATGTCTCTGCTTTTTAATATGCTGTCCAGGTTGTTCATAGCTTTTCTTCCAAGGAGCAAGCGTCTTTTAATTTCATGACTGCAGTCACCATCGGCAGTGATTTTGAAGCCCCCCAAGATAAAGTCTGTCACTGTTTCTATCGTTTCCCCATCTATTTGTCATGAAGTGATGGGACAGGATGCCATGATCTTAGTTTTCTGAATGTTGAATATTGGTAACATCTAGAAATGTTACCATTCTTTAAAACAACTTAGGAAGTCCTCTGAGAATTTCCTTCTTGGGCCCCTTTTTAATACTGACAAATCATCCTTTAAGTGCAGACGATCTTAGGAATGATCAGCTATTCCAAACCAACCTTTTGGGGGAATTTAGATACCAAGCTAAATAAGCTATGACCAAAACCTTTAGAAATGAGGGTCTTGCTGCTGCACTAGTATCTTTCTACTTCTTAGTACTTACAATCTGGTTCTTACTCCTGTCCATTCCTCACCAAGGAAACTGAAATAAGTTTCAAATGAAGATTGTGATCCTGAAATATTGAATCTTCCATATTACCATCTGTATGATCGTTCTACTCTTTGGCTCAAAGTCTTCAATGGGTCTCTAATACCAACCAATGATGTGCAAGTTCACCATGGTGTTCTAAACTCTAATATGACCCTCACCTCCTGCCATGCCACTCCATTTACTACATGTGTGAAGGATATATATGTATATAGTCTTGATCATTGATTGTTCTCTGAGATTACCTCATACTTTTCTAACTATTGATACTTACCTTTATCTGTTTCTGCCACCTATAATGCCATCCTGCCTCTGGTCAACTTCTGTTTCTTGAAATTCTAACTAACCTTGAAAGACCACCTAAAATATCCACTTTTGTGATTTTATAAGGCCTCCAACTTATGAACCATTGTTTATTGACTCTTACAGTACTTGTCACATTCTGTTGCATATTATAATTATCTATGCATTTGCTTTATTTTCTCCTACCAGATGATAAGTTCCATGTTTGAGACCAAGGTCTATATCTTACTCATCTCACTGCTTTCATGGAGCAACCATATTGAGTATGTTGTAGGTCTTGGGTATAAAGTAATGAGATCTATTTCCTTATTTGACTGATAAATTGCAGTTAAGGATAATTCCAAAGCAATAGTTCTAAAAAGGTTTTGAGCAGTGTTATCATTTTTAGAAACACCTTAGTCTCCAAAAACCTAGAGAGGGTAGTATTTATCTGAATGGTTAAATTGAGCCTGGTCTGAGGAGGCCTTGCAAATAGCTGAGAAAAGAAGAGAAGCAAAAGGCAAAGGAGAAAAGGAAAGATATGCCCATCTGAACGCACAGTTCCAAAGAATAGTGAAGAGAGATAAGAAAGCCTTCCCAAATGAGCATGCAAAGAAATAGGGGAAAACAATAGAATGGGAAAGACTAGAGATTTCTTCAAGAAAATTAGAGATATCAAGGTACATTTCATGCAAAGATGGGCACAATAAAGGACAGAAACAGTATGGACCTAACAGAAGCAGAAGAGATTAAGAAGAGGTGGCAAGAATACACAGAAGAACTATACAAAAAAAGATCTTAATGACCCGAATAACCACAATGGTGTGATCAGTCACCTAGAGTCAGATATCCTGGAGTGCAAAGTCAAGTGGGCCTTCAGAAGCACCACTGTGAACAAAGCTAGTGGAGGTGATAGAATTCCAGCTGAGCTATTTCAAATCCTAAAAGATGATACTGTGAAAGTGCTGCACTCAATATGCCAACAAATTTGGAAAACTCAGCAGTGGCCAAAGGACTAGAAAAGGTCTGTTTTCATTCAAATCCCAAAGAAGGGTAATGCCAAAGAATGTTCAAACTACCACACAGTTGTACTCATTTCACGTGCTAGCAAGGTAATGCTCAAAATCCTTCAAGCTAGGCTTCAATAGTCTCTGAACTGAGAACTTCCAGATGTACAAGCTGGATTTAGAAAAGGCAGGAGTCAGAGATCAAATTGCCAACATCTGTCAGATCATAGAAAAAGCAAGAGAATTCCAGAAAAACATCTACTTCTGCCTCATTGACTACACTAAAGCCTTCGACTGTGTGGATCACAACAACTAGGAAAATTCTTTAAGAGATGGGAATACCAGACCACCTTACCTGCCTCCTAAGAAATCTGTATGCAGGTCAACTGTTAGAACTGGACGTGAAACAACAGACTGGTTCCAAATTGGGAAAGGAATACATCAAGGCCGTATATTTTCACCCTGCTTATTTAACTTACTTGCAGAGTACATCATGTGAAATACCAGGCTGGCTGAAGCACAAGCTGGAATCAAGATTGCTGGGAGAAATATCAATAACCTCAGATATGCAGATGACACCACCCTTAATGGCAGAAAGTGAAGAGGAACTAAACAGCTTCTTGATGAAAGTGAAAGAGAAGAGTGAAAAAAGCTGGCTTAAAACTCAACATTCAGAAAATGAAGATCATGGCATCAGGTTCCATCACTTCATGGCAGATAGATGGGGAAACAATGGAAACAGTGAGAGACTTTTTTTTTTGCCTTGGGCTCCAAAATCACTGCAGATGGTGACTGTGGCCATGAAATTAAAAAACGCTTGCTCCTTGGAAGAAAAGCTGTGACAAACCTAGACAGCATATTAAAAAGCAGAGACCTCAGTTGGCCAACAAAGTTCCATGTAGTCAAAGTTATAGTTTTTCCAGTAGTCATGTATGGATGTGAGAGTTGGACAGTAAAGAAAACTGAGTGCTATACAATGATGCTTTTGAACTGTGGTGTCGGAGAAGACTCTTGAGAGTCCTTGGACTGCAAGGAGATGAAACCCATCAATCCTAAAGGAAATCAGCCCTTACTATTCATTGGAAGAACTGATGCTGAAGCTGAAGCTCCAATACTTTGGCCACATGATGCAAAGAATCGACTCATTAGAAAAGATCCTGATGCTGGGAAAGATCGAAGGCAGGAGGAGAAGGGGACAACAGAAGATGAGGTGGTTGGATGGCATCACTGACTCAATGGACATGAGTTTGAGCAAACTCCAGGAGATGGTGAAGGACAGGGAAGGCTGGCGTGCTGCAGTCCTTGGGGTCAAAAAGAGTCAGACACAACTGACTGAACGATGTCGATGATGATTCAAAATCAGTTGCTTTGCCTTCTGTGTTTGGTTGTGTTTTAGGTTCCAGTAAGCAGAGCTGGGGTAAGACTGAGGTGAACTAGCCACACTAAGTGCTCTGCGAGTGCCCTGTCAATAAGTTACAAGTGAAGAATCTAAGCTACTCCATTTTGTAAGGTTTCGGGAAAAGAGTCTTTGGAAATCCAAGAGCCTTTGGAAGTCCCCTGACCTCACCCCACCACCTGCAAACCAATCAGAACCCTTGGCCAGGCCCGGAAATTCGAATCAAGCCCGGGAAATGGGAACCAATCAGCACCCATGGCCAGCCCGGGAAACAAGAACCAATCAGAACTCAACACCTAACCCTTCACCAGAAGGTGACCAATCAGACCAGGAGACTCCCGGTTTTCGAATTTTTCGCGCGAGAATACCCTATATAAGCAATGTAACCCAGAGCTCAGGGCTCCTCCCTATAGCTGCTGCGACGGTATCGGTGGGAGCCCCAGCTCGAGCTTGGTAATAAAAACTCTCTTGCTTTTGCATCGGATATCGGCTCCCTGGTGGTCATTGGGAGATTTCGCGACTTGGGCACAACATTTGGGGGCTTGTCCGGGATCTCCCACTGGCTCCACGGGAAGACCGATCCGGAGAGTCATCTGCAGCCGGTAAGCTTTTCTCTGTCTTTCTTTTCACTCCTGGTAGGGCCTGGTTTCTGAGACCCGTGTACGACTCAGGCGGACGCGCCAGAGAGTCACCAGTGGGGGTCGTTGGGAGATGTCCCCGACCCCGGCGTGGGGGGACGGAGTGCCCCTGTTCTCTGTAGACGATAGCGGGTCGCTCCCGCTGAACGGCCGGAGGCCATCGTCGTTCGGTTTTACCTCCAGACTCCCGGAGGTGTATTTCTCCTGTCTCTCTGTCTGTTTGTGTGGCTGTTTGTATTGTCTGTGTTAATTTACCAACATCTGACTGATCCAGGGACGATGGGGCAACACCATTCTAGCCCCACACCTCTATCCTTGGTTACTGATAATTTTAAGGAGGTCAAGATGCGCACTCATGACCTCAGTGTAGAAATTAAAAGGAATAAATTAATCACTTTTTGCAGCACAGGCTGGCCCTCAGAGGGCACCTTTGACTTGGGAACTGTACACCGAGTCCGAGGTATCATCTTCTGACTGCGGATCGGACACCTGACCAAGTTCCCTTTGTCAGCACATGTGTCTCCTCAGACAATTCTTTCCGAGTGTTAAACAAGAGCCCAGTTTCGGGCCCTGGAAGGGGTCCCTCTTCCTGCAACAAATGGCGACTCTGGCAGGGACTCTTCTTTGCCGAGACTGACATCCTGACCACTCGGGGTACTCAGGGGCCAGCTTGCCTGCCAATGGACCAGACCCAGCGGCCGCAACTGGGACCCTTTTGTCCCTGGTCTCCTCCTGACACGGACAACTGGCCAGAGTGCCCCGACCGATAAGGAACAAGAGATTTTAATCTCTCTCCCCTTCTCTCTCTGTCTCCTCTCCTTCACCCTTCCAATCCTTCCCTGTTTTTCTAGTGCCCTGGTCCTGGACGCAGGAATTTGGTCGAAGGGCCCTCAGCCTGAGCTGAGGATTGGAGACTGATCACCTCCTCTTGGCAGAGAACTCGAATTCTGGTTCTGATTTCTGGTAGGGCCGAGTTCCAGTCCTCCCTTCTCTGGAGGCCCAGGGAAAAGTCCCGTAACGCCTGGGTATCTGTAGGTGGCAGGAGACGTCTGTAAGGCCACCCCTTTTGCCCCCCCCCCCCCCGCCTCCTCTCCCTTTTTCAACCTGGCTTCCTTTCCTCCCTTGAAATCTTTGATGTTAGTACTTAGATCTGAAGTTCTGTGTCTCTATAGGAGGTTTTCTGAGAGACTGTATTTTTGTATTTAAGAGCTTCCCTGGTGGAGCAGAGGTTAAAGCATCTGTCTGCAATATGGGTTTGATCCCTGGGTCAAAAAGATCCCCTGGAAAAGAAAATTTTGCTTTGTCTGGCAACCATATGGTTTAGACCTGCTGCCATTTTGTTAAAACTTGATTTTCTTTCCCTGTGCCTTGAGACCAGGGCTCTCAGGAATACTTATCTAGACCATCTCTAACTCCTGACACTGAGGAAAAAAAAAAAAAAAAGACTTGAAGCTAGATCTTACGCTGTATCTGTCTAAATATGTGTTGGTAATATTTTTGTATATGAGCTGTATTTATTTGGCTTAAAAAAAGGTAAGCGCTTACAAATCAAGTAATTCTAAATTAAACAATAAATTCCAGGTTTATGTGAACTGGGAAATATTCAATGTTAAATACCTGATATTAATGTTTGTTTGTTGACCTATTTAATATAGACATGTCTTAGAGTACTTAACGTTAAGTAAAATATTTTCATTGTACCTAGGTTTAATATGAGTTAAATATTATATCTGTTACAAGTTTGTCAACAAGGAAATTACCTCAAGTGAAAAAAAAACTTCTAAAAATGTAAATGAGATATGAGCTTTTATATAAACTCTATTAAGAATAATTATTCTTTAAAAATATCCGTCTAAAATAGTTTCTCCAGATTGGCGTAACTTAAAATCTGACCAAATGTTCTAAACCCTTTTAATTGATCTCTTTGATAAAACTTCCTAAATAGAACTCTTTTGAAATTCTTTTAATCTCTAGCTAACTTTGGGATGTTTCAGAGGGCCCCAGGAACATCCCAAAGAGAGATATTAAACTGTGCTTACTTGGTTGGTTAAATTACATGGAAAGGATTATCAGATGAGTAATAAATCCGCTCATGTTATAATGTATGGTAAAATTACTAATACAGATATCCTAAAAATTATATGGAGTTTTTAACATTCTGATATGTCCTGGTATTTTAATGGAAAACCTGATGACTTCACAAAAGTTAGCAAAAGGACTGAATAAACCAGCGAATATGCTTATAACTTTCATGGTTTCTATCTGAAAAATTATGGAGTTGAATCTTATGTTTTCAGGGAGTAGGGAAAATCTTCCTCTCAAACTAATTATGACAATACTTTGGTAAAATTAAACGTTATAAACAAAACAATTATATTTTCTGACTCCTCTAAAAATTGGAAGTTCTTAGGTTTCCAGTAAGTTTATCAAATGAGTTAGGAAGGTTATCTCACAGATACAAAAATCTCAAGAAATTTTTGAGACCTTAAAAAGGGAAGAATTCACCTAGATTTGTTAGGCAAAATCTGTGATAAGCCTTTGGTGTGAGTTTCCCAGCCCTGTTTTATTTTAAAAGTTCAGTCTGAGACTCTATAAATGTTTCAGCAAAATAAAAAGCCTATGATCAATTATGGTTATAAAAATCATCAGACCAAAATCAGTGAGAACAGACCTATTTTGCAAACAAACTAGCCTTAATTTGGTTATATTTAATAAAAATAAGGGTAACTTTAAGGAGAAAAAGATAATTCAAAATGTTAAATACCAGTTTGTTAATGGAGGTCTGCATCTAATAAGACTCATCTCTTAGATAGTTCTTTGCTGTTATGTGATGTTAATATAAAATTTAATTGAATTCTTAAAGAACACCCTAAGTTTGTTTCTGTAGCTTATCTCAGTAATCTATCTTTGGATGAAGATCAGATGCCTCATGACCTGCAACCAGGACTGGAAAAAGACATAATTTAAGGGACTGTCTCCAACATGGATGGAAGGACTTTTTATCAGGAGAAACTACACTACACCAGGATGAGAAGACGATAACATCAGAGGTAGACAGCTTCCCCAAGATGCTGGACCTGATTCGTATGATCATTTATGTTTTCTTCTTAGACCTTTGCATATAAGTCAAATGCTTTTCTATCATAGGCCTGATCCTATGCTAGTTTTAGAAATCAATCCAATTGTTGGGTTTGTGGCCAATAACCTGTGTCTAGTTCTGGGTTACCTTGGTAAATTTCTCTACTACCAGACTCTAACTGGTTGGCCCTGAGAAAATTTACTTAAAAAAAGTAGTCATATTCAGGTCACTGTGATATTACTAGATAGGATCCCCTCACCAGGCCAATTAATAATGCCTGCTCTGACTCTGGCTATAAATTTGAGGTTTTTTTCTATTACCCAAGCTCAATCAGAACGAGACAAGTTTCTGCAAAGGAGGGAAAAATCTCCCACAATTATGGGATGGATTTATATAGATAATACCAGGCTACAGCAATTTAGGTTTAAAGTCTCCACTATGTTAAAAAAAAATAAAGTAAATCATACTAAAGATAATCAGTCTAGTAACACTAGAAAACTGGGCTATGTGCCTTATAGATGGTGCCAACATATAATTTCCCTGGAAGATAAAGATTCTACAGGGCAGACTAAGTCAGATGACCTAAAGATATACTAGGCTACATCTAATGGAAGTTCTTAACATAAGTCTTACTTGTGACTTTACTAATCCTGCTGGCTATGTTATTTGTATTTCCCCTGTTTTACAAAATTGCTGTTTCTTACGCTGTCAAATGTGTGTGTGAGGCCTCTAATAGAATAATATATAGTCCCATATGAGATCGATGATGGTAACAGTGTAACTCTAGATATGGCAAGAAGCAACAAGGGAATATTTTCCTGGACCAAAAAGCTAGTAAGACAGGTGGTCCAGAGAATTTTAGATACTGTTTTATGGCCTAGTCCAGTAACAGCACATTGAGTGGCCTGTCAACAGAATCTTTGCCAAACCTGAAAAGACATTCTCAGCACCATGGGATAAAATGGTCATGAAGTGCCCCCCCTCATAATCATGGTCAAGTTTATGAGCAAAAAGGGGCTCTGCCAACTGAAGACTGACACTCGCAATCTGCATCTACAAAGATTAAATCATGGCCGCTGCAACTGCTGACTTTCAACGCCCCTGAAAGGAGTTCAGGGTGAAAATCAGGAATGAGGCACTGTGCTCTGGAAAAAAACTGGCAGAACAGGCCTTCAGATAGTTAGATCTTTTCAGGAGAAGATTTTGAGTCCCAATTCTTGCATCTTCTCGTACCTAGAGAAACACTGACATCATTAATGGTAAAATCTGCTTTGGCTATGAAGGAAAAGTTTACAATTAAAAGTTAAAATAGAGTAGCTATGGTTCAGATATCCCGAGAAATAACTAGGTGATGCTATGGGTGTACTTTCAGATTAGACCTTGTATTGCTAAACACTTGAGTTTTCTGGGTCGTATTAGGCTTGGATGCAACCATTTTCATAACAATGTCTTTGAGCCCCAACCCAGGTGGAAGATGGTAACTTCAGACTGAACACAAGATTCCTGGAGCATAGCTCTGTTGCCTCGCCACCAACCAATCAAAAGGGGTCACAAACCCTGCAACCCTCACCCCAAATGTTGCCTCCTGTTCCCGGGGACCAGAGATGACCATCCTGTTAGGTCTCTTGTTTGGCCCTTGTCTATTTCATCTCTGAGAGGGGCCAACTAAATTGCTGTTACTACAAGGGTAGAAACTGGTTTCAGATGTGAAAAACCCCAACTTAGATCGGGTAGAGAGAGACTTCTGCTCTGCTAGGCAGGCCTACGCCCACGCACAGCAGGAAGAAGTTACAGAAGAAAGAGACCTCCTCCCCAATTCCCAAAAAGTGTCTTGAGTATAAAGTCTCTCAGGGTGCCTATGTGATGCGTTAGGAGAAAAATGTTTTTTTTTTTTTTGTAAATCACTTGGGGGTAGTCAGGGAGTCCTTGGCCAAGATAAGAGAAGGGCTGAGTCAGAAAAAAAAGTCTCAAAATTGGTTTGAATCCTGGTTCAACTCATCCCCCTGGTTCACAACTCTCATATCCTCCTTGGTGGGGCCCCTGATTATCTTGTTACTACTACTCACCCTCAGGCCATGCTTACTAAACTAACTAGTGTCCTTCATTAAAAGCCGCATCAACGCGGTGCAGCTTATGGTGCGCAGATCCCAATATATGGCCTTGCCAATGGTCCCCTTAGTGGGAGACAATATAGAGCTGACCCCAGACCCATGATTGGGTCTGTCCTGGATCCTAGAGAAGGGGGGAATGAAGAATCTAAGCTACTCCATTTTGTAAGGTTTCGGGAAAAGAGTCTTTGGAAATCCAAGAGCCTTTGGAAATCCCCTGACCTCACCCCACCACCTGCGAACCAATCAGAACCCTTGGCCAGCCCAGGATCGAATCAAGCCTGGGAAATGGGAACCAATCAGCACCCATGGCCTGGGAAATAAGAACCAATCAGAACTCAACACCTAACCCTTCACCAGAAGGTGACCAATCAGACCGGGAGACTCCCGGTTTTCGAATTTTTCGCGGGAGAATACCTTATATAAGCAATGTAACTCAGAGCTCAGGGCTCCTCCCTATAGCTGCTGCGTCGTATCGGTGGGAGCCCCAGCTCGAACTTGGTAATAAACTCTTGCTTTTGCATCGGATATCGGCTCCCTGGTGGTCATTGGGAGATTTCACGACTTGGGCACAACAACAAGGAATCCCTTAGAGACCGATGAAGACTTTCTATAAGACTTCTTTCTTATAAACAGGCTTATAAGTAGGGATAATGAACTCAACACAGCATTCATTCTTCTGCTTGTAAAAATAAGTTCATTAAAATGTTTTCTAATTAATTTTTTGGTCCAATTATGAAACTGTTTCTAAATATTTGGGCAACAATTTTCTTGGTTTTCTTAGAATTATTACCCAGCATCACCATTCATTCTGTGTTTTCATATGATGATGTCTTCATTGTCGTTTGACACACCCCATAAGTTCCTTACCTGTGAAGAGTTCAGATTTTTTTACATTAAGGGCATTCATCTTCACCAGTTCTCTACCTTTGAAATTTTACGAATATTTTTCCTTGAATACAGTGCATTATAAATGGGAAACATCAAAATATAAGATCCATAACTTCTGTAATTTATACCTTTTCCTCTTGATATATGAAAACTCCTTAAATACCTCAATAGGAAATGCATAAAGATATGATTAGCCCTTTCACAGGAAAAAAAACCCTCAAGTATTAATTAAAATATATTAAAAACCCCAATACTAATTTAAAGTGGTAAATGTTCAGCCTTGCTGATAATGAGCAAAATGTAAATTGAGACTGGCAAAATTGGGAAAGAACAGCAATGTCCAATATTGGTAAAAGCATAAGGAGATGAATGTTTTCATAACATTGTATTGGTGCAACTATAAACTCTAGCTGGTGTTTCTGGAGAACATGTGTGTGTGTGTATATAAATATATATATCCCAAAGGCCTAAGATTACAACTCCTTTGATTTTTGCAGTTTTCCTCCTAGAGATTTATCCTGAGGAAACAACTGGACAAATATGAAATAAAGTGTTCATAATACATCCATAATAAAACTAAATGTCAGCCTATTCATTGACTTATGTAGAAAAATCCATATAAATACTGATTAGTTCTTACCTATTGATTTGAAAATATGTCAAGAAAAAAGTCTGAGATGATAATACCTTAATTTTCTTGGATGGGGGTGAGGGGTTAGATCATGGCAATTTTTATATAGTCTTCATAATTACTGTTATTTTTTACAGTGAACATATACTATTTTTACAATCCAAAAAAATTAATTTGTTTATATTTTGAAAAAAAATAAGACCAGATATAAATTTTTCCATTTTATTCTTAGACAATACAACAACATAATATTTAAGGTGTAATTACAGAAATATTAGTACAACACTGAAATTCTGTCAAGATATAATATAAAATATTCAATATATTTTAAATATATTTCATTTGGTTATAGAGTAAATATTAAATTAAGTTTAGTAGTGGTAAGTTGCACTGGATGCATAGAAAAATCTTTGTAAGTTAAATTAGCAATAAAATTCAAATTTAGAATTATTGTAATACTTTTATAAATAAGTTATTTAATAATGTTTATCTTGCAAAAACACCTCTGAGAAACCCATTATTTCAGCACACTGTGAAATTCCAAAGTTGAAGCCCCAGATTTAAAAGAAACAAGTTATTTACATTTTATCTACAAAGTTAAATCTTCATAACTTTATAAACTACTGATGGGTGTCTGGAAAGTAATGCTCATGAGCTGTGTTTCAATGTTCAGTCTTAGAAGGGGAACTGAGCCACTTTCAATATGGCTTCATTGGGATCTAATGTTTTAGCATCACTTGTATTCCTCAGAAGTTGAACACTGATAATGGGACAACAAAAGAGGGAGCCTGGGAACAAGCAGAGGCCAGTCATTTGCCATTAGCACCAATATAGGGCTTTAACTTATTAGTAAAATTAGATGACCTTGAGGTCACTTGTGATTTTGGACTTTAAAGAGAGCTATGGATGGAGCAATATTGGTTGGCCTTAACTGGTAACTGTCTGTAGAATAGTTTCTTGCATGTTTGCCTAGAACAGTTCTCAATCAGAAATCACCTGGAGAAGCTTGTTAAAATATGCATTTGTGGGCCTTTCCCCCAGAGTTTCTGATTCTAAATGTCTACGCTAAGCATTTGCATTGATGGCAAGTACCCAGATGCTGCTGATGCTGCTGGTCCAGGGACCACATTTTGAGAATTGCTGACCTACAGAGGGTTTGTGTAGATCAGCTAGCCCTATGCCATTATGGTACAATTAAGAAAGTTGGATATTTTTAGAGAAAAAAAAAAAAAGTCTTAGTATAAGGTGAGTCTAAGCAAATAATCTAAGTAAAATGCACTTCTCAGCTTCAGTGTAAAAGTCACTTCACAGCACTCACATGAGCAGTGAAGGATGCCAACCAAGGTCACCGTCTGTGCTTTCCTCTGGGGTCACACCTTCATTTACAAAGCAACTGAGGTTGAAACAATAACCTGAATTTAAATATCAGCACCACCAACTCCACCTTGGTGGATTAAGAAGCATCTGCAGAGCTTTATCTCTGGACATCTGGCCTCTGAGATTAATCAAATAGTGCTACTGTCAAGTATAAATGGTCTTTAAGGTTTTGTAGATTTTCATTTTCTTAACATTTTCAGACCTTGGCTTCTGTAATGCCTAGGAGAAGCTAGATGTCATGGGCTTTCCCTGGGCATAAATAGTATTTTTGAACCTTTATTGAGGCCTGCTGAATTATTCTGATGAGATATAAGAACAAAGGGAAAAAAGGAAGAAAAACAACTTAGACATGTAGAATTCTTAACAGAAACAGTTACCTTCTCTGAGATATTGGATCAGAAACAAGTCTCTTTTCATCCCCTAGTGTCTATAATTTAGTGCAGTGCCTGGGATATGACTTGGTGTTGAATAAAATATTAAGTTGAATTAGGTAAACTTGGGAATGTATCAACACACTGAAAAGCAAGTTTTAAGACATACAACCACCAAACTATACAATTTGTACATCAAAATTTTTTACACAGTGGACTCTTCAAATGGTTTATAAGAATGTGTAATATCAAAAACATGTCTTTAACAAAGGAAGAATTATGTAGTTAATAAGAGAATACATCTCTGAACACCCAGGTTAAATGGAATATTTAGAGCAAATGAAAAATATTTTGAGCCTGATTAGCCAACAAATGCCTTCAGTTATTCCATGGGTTGCTGAACTGCTAGTTTATAAGGTATGCGCCAACATTTATAGGGATGGGGATAAAGTGCATATCAAGGAATTTGTTATTTGTGTGGGTGTAGTTAATTTACTAAGGGCAAAAATTGTATCTATTTGAATATAAGCAAGCTATATTGCTGTAGTGAAATGAATTTGATGGACAAACAAAAATGTCTTTTAAAAAATGTAAACTAAAACCATACAGTATTTCCAAGGCTATTATTATTCCATTCAGGGCAACCCCCTTCTGGCCTTAGTCTTGGGTGTGTTTGAAAAAGCACTAGACAGTCTACGAGCCTCAATTCAATTCTGGTTCCCTTAGGTCTTAGATTACTCACCAGGTTTGAAAGTCTAGTTTATTCATGATGCTCTAATATCCCATTTCATCCCCTTCCCTACCCAGGGTCTAAAGCTTTGGGAAGCAGGTGATCAGGCAATCTAAAACAGAATTAGCCTCCCTGAGTCTCCAAGACTGGAATAGAAAGGGGGTGAATCCTGGGAATCCAGTGGACCAAATAGCTCTTCACTTGTAGTATCAAACTTTATACAATTGCCATTTACTTAATGCATTGGATAAAAGTGGAATACACGATTTTGGTGATACTTTGTGAAAAGCTTAGTGCTTTGCATTAGGGAACTTTGATACAGTACAGATTTAGAGACCAGTATCACAGAACTAACTTAAAAGAAGGCTTTGTTGTGCGGGGAAACAAATAGAAACTTTGTAGTGCTGTTCCAAGAGAAAGATACTTAAATAAGTGCATGTTCTGCAATATTACTTGGTTATTTAGGATGAAAAGTAACAGTTTTATCTTTTCTTTATTTCTTCATGGTCTCCTCTTCATGCACACTTGGCAGCGACTTATTATGTTTTCTAACTCCCCAGCTTTCACAGTTGATGGAATGGGTTTTCTGAAATTAAAAAAAAGTGAAAAAACACCAAAAATCTCATCACTTTATAGATAAAAGGGAAATACATCCTGGGTCTGAGTCTTGTTAATAAATATGGTAGCTCACCTAAACTTTATTTCAGGGAGGTATGTTTCTGAAAAGATATATATGTCAACACTTTATCATTTTAGTTGTATTTAGCAGTAACTTACAAATGCAAACTTACAGATTTTTTCTTCTGAAAAAACACTGCTCCCTTTTTAATTCTCTGTAATACTCAAAAGTCTTCCAAGATGATAAATTAAAATTAGTAGATCATGTAATAGGTGGTTTTTTTTTTTTTTTTTTTTTTTTGAGCCCACTGGTGGCTCAGACAGTAAAGAATCTGCCTGTAATGCAAGAGACCCAGGTTCAGTCCCTGTGTTGGGAAGATCAACTGGAGAAGGAAATGGCAACCCACTCCCATATTCTTGCCTGGAAAATTCCATGGACAGAGGAGCCGCAGTCCATGGGCTACAGTCCATGGGGTCGCAAAGAGTCAGACATGACTGATCAACTGACACTTTCACTTTAGTAGTTTATTCAGTGGTCTATAAATTCATACATCAATATTAAATATTTTTAATGATGACAAAAATAATATTTTTTTGTCTTTATTGGTACAGTAGCAGAAACCAGGGCTACTTGTCGACTCTAGACCAACTGTACACTGGGAGTGCCAAGCTAAACAGGATTTTATTGGCACAGGGAGATTTTTTTTTTTTTAACGTGAGTACATCAGCACACGGGCAATGAAAATCTAACACAGGCAACCTTTGACTAGTTATGCAGTTGAGTCATCAGATTAAACTTAATTTTGAATAGTTACCTGAACATTCTTTTGGGGTCTAATGAAGCCAACCAGAAACTGTAGGAGTTTGAATAGTAGTTGCATGTTCCTCTTCCGTGACATTCTATAAATGGACTGGCTCGGAATTCTTCCAGGCAGGAGCCGGGGGATGCGAGTGCTTGCCCAGCGCCCTCCGAACCAGCACTTGTGAACTATCACAAGAAGAGGATCCAAATAAGAATTCTGTGCATAGTGCTCACATTTTCAATGCTCTAATTTTTTTATTTTTTGGTAATAGAAGCACCCCCCCCCCCAAAAAAAAGAAAGCATGAATTAAACTTCTTGTGCTTATTTACCCAAATTTACTATAACACTCCAGGTGCTTTCCAAGTTGAAGGATAATCATTGAAAATAATCTAAAAGCTGTTTATTTTGCCTAGAATGCTTTTCCCCCAGGTCTGACATGTTCTTTTTTTGTCATTCAGAGGCCTGCTCCACAAAGCTTTCCTTGACCTCATCCCTATCAGTCTCTCCTCTCATCTTGCTTTATTTTCTCCATAGGACTGCTCACCATCTGAACTCACTACGCACTATTGTTATGTTGTCTTCTCACTTATATGTCTACCACTATGAAAGAAGCTCCATGAGAGCAGGAACTTCGGTTCACTGCTGGTATCCTAGTTTCTAGAATGGTCATAGCACAGAGGAGGCATTCAATAAATATTTGTTGAATTAGTGATTGAGTAAAGAAGGGAGAATAAGGTATCATAAATGATGTTACACAAAATATGAATAATCACCAACCACATCTGTGCAGGTATCAAAATCACAAATGTCAATCCATAGATTTCTTCATTTAGTACTTGCATCTGGAGAATTTTTCTTTAAAAGGCTATTTCCCTTTTAGTTCCCAGCTTCATAGGAACTTCAAAGAGTCTTACTTAGAATATGTGGGTAATCTCTTTCTGAGAAGTCTGTTTTTTAAAATGCTCCATTATTTACAAAAACAAACAAACTTAAAGCATATTTGTAGATTTTCAAGCAAATATTCACAGCAGATTGTGCATTCTGATGCCTAACAATATCATTCCTGGAGACCACATAAGATTCCATGGATAATGCTTACTATGAACGTACTGTTTCTTTTCTTCTTACCATGATGAAAGAAAAGCCCTTCCAGAGAGAAATCCAGCCAGCAGGACAGGGGGGGATATCAGTGGTTTGGCTGTGAACAGCTATGGCTATTGCAGGACCTTCACAGACTGTACATCTGTAACATGAAACAAAAAATACGGCTGCATCACCACTTTCTGCACCACGGTGTGCTGCCTTACATTCTGTGGCAAAGGAAGGGATTCACCTGTTGCCATCATGAAACTAAGGGACTGGGGTTTTACCTGCTAATATAAGGCTCCAGGGCCCTGCCAGTAATTGGAGCCATGTCCATTGGTATCATAGCTGGTGTTGACAGCCAGTATGAATAATCGTTTCGAGATGCGAAATTACATACATCGTTGATATTGCAGAATAAGAATGGCATTGTGGTAAATCGCTGCAGGCAGCTGCCAAGTGTTCCTAATAAAACATCAGACAGGGTATCACTTTCAGTGAATTCCAATTATTTTGATTATCATTACTAGATAGAAGCTAATTAAAACATAACATGTGGCAAAAACTGGAGAAAAACGACACAAAAGAGCTATTTGCAAAATGGGTGATTGAAAAGTTTTAATACTGATAAGAATTAAAGATCCAATAGGGACATAAATCCTCCTTCCTTCTTCCACCTTTAACACCTTCTGGGGCCCTTTCTATTGATCTAGAACTTGAGGACTAGCGGAGGTCTTTTAGAAAATGTCTTTGCTTCAAAGTATCCCCAGTTCTTCATATGTATATGATGGCCAAAAACCAGGCCAAGCTTTGGAACAGATTTTACTTTTAAGCCTGAACAGCAGACAGGTTATTTAAGTGAAAATTGTTTTTGAAGAAGACCAACTAGATTGGCTCCTTCTAGAGCTTACAATCCAGAATGAATATTAGACATGAGGCCAATGTCTTATGTACTCTCTTTTAAAAGTATTGATGCACTTATTTGCAGGGAAGGAATGGAGACACAGATGTAGAGACTTGAGGATACAAGAGGGGAGGGATAGAGTGGGATGGATGGAGAAAGTAGCGTCAATGCAGATATATACTATCAGGTGTAAGATGGATAGCTGGTGAGAAATTGCTGTGTAGCAGTGCTCTGTGATGACCTGGAAAGATGGGATGGGGGGAGGGGAAGGAGGGAGGAGATGGACGTATAATTATGGCTGCTTCGCATTGTTGGATGGCAGAAACCAACACAACATTGTAAAAATTAAAAAACAAAATAAAAACAAAAGTGCTAAAGATACTCAGTTTGTTTACACTTCAGAGGGAAGTACCCCATGCCATAAAAATGTACTGTCTGTATATGGAACAAAGTGGATAGAAATTAAACAGGGGCATTACCCAGGTCCTGTCCATGGGCTTGTTCATTTCCTTGCACAAACAGAAGAGAAAACCCACTATAGAGTGGCTCTGTCCCTGCTGGACAGGAGGGAATCGCTGTGGTCTGGCTGTGCCGGGTAAAGACAAAGCCCCTCATCACTGTCCCCGCGGCAGGTGGTCCAGTGTCTCCAGGTTTCCCCTTCAAGCCTGGCAGGCCGTCGGATCCAGGTGGTCCTTTAGAAAACACACTATACATGTGGCAACACAAACAAAACCTCAAACTTGTTTATCCAAAATACTAATTTGAATATTTATATATATTTATTAAGCTTCAACTGTAGAAAGGAGTCCTAAAGAAGTATGGTTTATAAAATGGCCAAAGAACTTTCTTAAATGTTGACTATTTTATTATAGATGCCTCTTGTTATAAATATTTGTATATATCTGATGATGAGTTTTTTGAGATCAGTTCTTCATCTCTATGTTGCTCGGTGGTGCCTGGCATCAAGACCATCTCTGTCTACTTGCTAGTAATTCTCAACACAGCTTGTTTTGTAGTATCCTCAGTCTTGCTATGGCCCCATTCTGAAAGCCAGATGTGGCCAGTAAAGTCTTTAAATTCATATAATTATTAATAGGAATTTTGTTTTTACCACTTTGAAAAACACACTTTGATGAAAGTCAAATGATTAATAGTGTTTTAAAGTGCACTCAGGACAGTACCAAATCATGAGCAATTATGCAATTATTATTATTAGCTAGCATTATATTTGAATTTTTAAAGACAAATCTCCAATCTTTATATAGTTGTATCATAGTAGATCTGGGCATATGTCAATGAATTGGGAAGTCACATTTAGAACTTTTTCTTACTTTAACAAAGATTCAATCCTAAAAATTAAGATTTGGACATTTAGATATTTTCTAGAAGTGTGCTTTTGAAACTTTTGCAGAAGGTAGACTTTGATTTAGGCATATCAAATTGACACATATAAGCTCATGTTCAGACTGAAGTACTTAAAAGAGGCCCCTTTTCAGGACACACACATGAGTTGTTGAATTGTATTCAAGAATGGCATAGTTAGAAGATGACTTTCCTGAATAATGATACTAAGTTGCTCTTCTATTCATATCAAAGTAATATTTTTCCAACTATAACTTAGGTGCCACTGTTTTTCCTTTCTTTGGAAAAAATGTGCAGTTCGTATATTTCTGTTGTAAATTAGATTAATACTAAAAATTGTAGAGAATTTATAAGGTAATTTTAACTTATTTTATAATAGCAAAATTATATAAGTATGATAGTTTGCAAATTCTATATCAATCTATGTGCTTTATTAACTCTGCCATGCTCTTATCTTATAAGATGCATGTATATCAACATGCCAATAAGTAAAACCCATTCTTAATTGAAGTCTATAAACCTTAATCTTAAACAAGTAGATCATCACTTTCTACAGTAGGTATCAAAATTAGGTGCCACGCTTAGAGGTAGACGTTATTAACTAAGTACGCAGTATCAGCTTTTCTGAAAATAGAATTGGTGTTTCATTAGATCTATGAGCCTGCAGTTTAAAAATCAGGAGTACATTTGCTCAATTAAGACAAAGAAATAATGGTATATTCCAATAATGTTTGATTGTCTACTTCAAAAAGAATGTTTGCCCCGGCTTAGTCTTCTCTGCACTGCACATGCTGAAATATTTAGAGTTCTCATAAGTTCAATCAAATCTCCTTTCTCTGCATATACAGAGAATAGCTCTCCCTCAGTGAAGAACAGCCAGCTGTTTTTTTTTTTGTTTTTTTACCTTGCTCTCCTTTAGAACCTTTGTTGCCTTTTTCTCCAGTTGGTCCAGGAATTCCTGGTGGACCATCCTCTCCTGGTTTACCTTTTGGCCCACAGGGTCCTAAAGCAAAACACCAACATTGTATTGAATGGTTCATATAGGATAAAAGGCAAGGTGGCCAACCATCCCAGTTTACCTGAGACTTCACCAGTGTCAATAACAGAAGTCCTACAAATAGAAGAGACCCTCATCCCTGGGCAGACTGGGACAACTGGTCATCCAACATGCTACAATCTACTTCCCAAGGGTGAAAAGAAAACTAAAAAATGAACTAGGGGTATATGAAATACAGCATTTTAGTACTGTGCTATGATTTAGATTAATGCTACTCCAGAATTCACTATGCCCTTGTATTGATCAAAGTAATACAATCTCTCTTATCTCTCAGGTGATTCAGGTAAACCTAGAACACAAAAATTCCATCCAGAGGTCTATTACAATATGCTAGGCCAATAGAAAGGGATTAGTTCAATTTCCAGGCACCAATAATTTAAAAAAATTTCATAATAGTAAGTACATTTCCATTTATTAATTTTCCAAGTGCTGTGCAAAGTGTTGGAAAGGTATAAATATTTTACATAGAACTAGGGTTTATTCAGGCAGTCATTTAGAAATAGAGCTCTAAGACTGGCAGTTTTCAGAGAAGATAGACTTCATACTTTTACCTTAATAAAAAACAACCCTGAGTGCCCTGTAGTGTATTTGCTCAACTTTATACTATAAACACCAGTTGTCAATAGGGTCAAAAGTTCTTTTATTTGCTGGCCTAGAGTAAAATAAGCTCAGTCCTTTGGCCACCTGATGTGAAGAGCTGACTCATTTGAAAAGACCCTGATGCTGGGAAAGATTGAAGGCAGGAGAAGGGGATGACAGAGGATGAGATGGTTGGATGGCATCACCAACTCACTGGACATGAGTCTGAGTAAACTCCGGGAGTTGGTGATGGACAGGGAGGCCTGGCGTGCTGCAGTCCATGGGGTTGCAAAGAGTCAGACACAACTGAGTGACTGAACTGAACTGACTGAAAGCTGATTATTAAAAACACTATAATATATAACATTTTCTGTGAAGTTGTATCATTTGTTTCCAAATCTCTTTACCAGAAGTTTGGTTCAACTACTTCCTAGTGATACCACACCTGGATCTCCTGGTGGTCCCGGGGGCCCGGGTTCTCCTTGCATCCCTGGTTCTCCAGCTGAACCAGGTGGGCCTGGGCTTCCTGGAAGGGAGATGATCTTCACTGTGCCAGGCTCTCCACGTACACCTATTGGCATGAACAGAAAAGGATGATGGCTTTCCTGATGAGCTACTCTTTCTTCACTGAGAGCAATATGAAGGAAATTGTATATTTACCAGGTGGTCCTTTTGGCCCAATTCGCCCTGGAGGTCCAGGTGGTCCTGGAAATCCTGAATTACCCTTCTCCCCTAAAAAAAAAAAAAAGGCAATGTCAAGCATTTTATTTGGACCCAGTTGGTCATGCGTAGTGTCTGTTACAAATGCATTCTAGAAGTGCGCATTAGTACTAGTATCTTAGCACTGAAGGGGAAGCGTTCTTAGTTTTTAAGTTCAGAAACCAATTTAATATTTAAGGTGGAACATGAAGTGACATTAAATCTTATTTTAGCACTTCCTAGTGAGTTATATTGGTTGTCATAGTTATCTACTTTCTTAGCTTATTACTCTAGCTTTATTAGTAGCCCAAAGTTAGTTACATTAGGAACTCTCATGAACTTATATGGAATATCTTATTTGATGAAAACTATCAAAGTAGTAAGGTTTCTCTCCCAGTCTTTGACATGAATAAAAAGTTACCAAGAAACACTGGTTTGGAGAAACACTCTTTTTAAAAATCTTGACACAATGTACATATCATATTTAATTGTTGTTGCTGTTTTTAATCCCTAAACTATATCTGTTTGTGACCCCATGGACTGTAGCCCACCAGGCTCCTCTGTCCATGGGATTTTCCAGGCAAGAATACTGAAGTGGGTTGCTATAACATCTAATTGGGGAACTTAATAATAAATATGATATTCATAGGAGAAATACAATGAAACAATTATATTATCAAAAATTAACTGGCAATCACACTATGAATTATCCACTTGATTTCAGAACTTGAGGATATGTTAATATTTACTTATATCTACCAGAAGATGCCTAATCTTTTGGGGAATAAAAATTTCCAAATGAAGTTCAAACTCATTAGTGATGGCAGATGATGGACAGTCTTATTCTATCTAAGAGAATAACTGAATGTGTTTCATGGAACATATTTCAAAAGAACTGGTTAATACTTCTTAGTTTATGAATCCTCCTTGGCTTTGCAGGTTGTGCTGCTGGTAAAGAACCCAGCTGCCAAAGCAGGAGACATAAGAGACACAGGTTCAATCTCCAGGTCGGGGAGATTCCCTGGAGGAGGAAGTGGCCACTCACTCCAGTATTCTTACCTGAAGAATCCCATGGACAGAAGTGATTGGCAGGCTACAGTCCATGGGGTCACAAAGAATCGAACATGACTGAAGCAACCTAGCATGCACGCACACATGCCCTCGATATACATCTAAATATTTCACCAGGATATTTCTTTCTTTGGTATAGCATTTCTATAATTTTTCAAGTCTTAGCTGTTCCTATTCTTAGACTTGGAAGAGTGACAAATGGCCCACATCTTCCCCAGGCCAGTGTTCACCACCCAGTGGCTAGTGAGATTTCTCAGAAGCTCTTGCTTTGGTTTCTCCTTAGTTATTTGCTCTTTGAAGAGCCAGTGATTGAAAAACTGAAAAGGCTATCTTTGACCTCCACCTTGTCCTCCCTCAGAACTGGAAAAGTGTCTTTCATGGAAATATGGTTTTGTTCACTGTGGTTACTACTAATTTAGCATCTATTTATACTATGATCATCAATTCCCTGCACACACAAAACAGTCCCAGTCCCAGTGGATTCAACCTGCTAAGACAATACATCCAATATTCAAAATGTCATTTGAGGTCATAGTACCATTATGGGGGATTTTCTGAAAACCTGAAGTTTAAATTTTATGTGTATGAATGTTTTAAACTTAAAACTCCAAATTATGTTTTCTCTGATTAAAATACGTAACACATGTGCCCCATAAAAAACCAAATGCTTAAATCTGCCTATAAAAATTTACTTACCCTCCCACATGATCAGTTTGTGAATATCCTTTTAGATTTTCAGCTTTTTACAATTATCACACAGGCACAAAGTAAAATAAATCATTCAAAGCAACACTGTTGCTGTTGATGTAGTTCCCCATTCCCTGGCCCAACACACATCAGTACACTCAAAGGTCACCACTCCAAACTGTTTCTGTTTTAAGCTTTTCTAGAGTTTCCATCCTTAAGACATGGTTTAATTAAGGCCTCTGGGGTTGGGTGCTGGTGTAGTCTTTCTGCTTCATTCTCCTTCATTCGTTCTATTTGCACCCAGCCTGTTCTGACACTACGGGTTCAGTAAACATCTGTGTGCCCTAAAATGTGACTCACGGTCATTGTCTTTGCATCCACAGAGGACTGAACAAAAACAGTACCTTTCATGCCTGGAAATCCGTAGAATCCAGGATCACCTCTGGCCCCTGGCTGACCGGGGACACCTGGTGCTCCCTATGTTTCAAATAAGAAGAAGTAGAACCAAAGACACATTTTAAAAGTCACAATATTAATTATAGTTTTTAAAAGCATATAAGATATTTTATCACATTGGATCAGAATGATCTAAAGTTGACAGACATCATTTTTACCTTCTAATCCACTATATCACCTCCCGTAACTTCTGTGCCACCTAGACCTCACCTTAGGACTATGATTTTTCAGTAAAAAAGAAGTTAAAACTGCATTTGAACACAAGAGTGAACATAACTTCTGATGAGAATGTATGTTAGTGTATCGGATACAATTGGATATTCTGTATTCCAAAGTGAACTGCCGGGTATTCGGAGATCTTTCTGGAAGAACAGGTAGCAGATTGCCAGAATGAAAATTATAATTTGTATTTGTAATTCTTGCAAAGACAACAGATATGCTACTGAACTGTAACAACCACCATCATTCTAACTAAGCCCTCAGAGTTATAACTTACTCTGGTCAGAGTGATAGAAGTATAGGTTCCAGGGTTGGGAGTAGGAAGGGGGTGTCAGTGGAGTTTTGACATCACTCTTGGCAAGGATGCAATGATCTGACTGGGCCTAGATGCTCCCATCTTATGAGGCTCACACTAATTGCCCTTGTGGCCATGAGATGCTCAAGCAGGGCCATAGGAAGAGAGGGGAGGGAACAGGGCTTCCAAAAGGAGCTGTTTGTCAGAATGTTTGTCACTTCCAGTCTTATACTGTCTGTATGAATTGAGACAGAATGCTATTACTTGAAAACAATGAATGGAAGGTCCTGAAAATGCCAACAATAACAAAACTGGTCATTGAGCTAGCTGTCTTTGGAGCTTGAAGACCGAAGAAGGAATAGTGCTATTTCTTAGATAAGGTGGTGTGAGGTTAAAAAATGAAGGAGAGAAAACAGGGGCATGTGATCAAGGATTCTCAGGCTTCTGAAGTCTGGCCTGTTCTCCAGAGGTAAAGGTAACCAGGGAGAAAGGTCTGGTGCCAGGCCCTGCCCTCAGGTGGGGAGGAAGCTGTTTCCTGCAAGGAGAGAGTTGTTAAGGGCAGAGTCAGTTTTCATTGAAAAAGACCCTGATGCTGGGAAAAATTGAGGGCAGGAGGAGAAGGGGATGACAGGATGAGATGACTGTATGGCCTAACTGATTCTGGACATGAGTTTGAGCAAACTCTGGGAAATAGTGAAGGTCAGGGAAGCCTGGCGTGCTGCAGTTCATGGGGTCACAAAGAGCTGGACATGACTTAGTGACTGAACAACAATAAGAATTGTCTTTCAGATGCAAATACAGACATCTACACTACAGAGGATTTAAGAGAGACTGCATTTCCAAACCAGACTTTCCACATGCCAGTGTTCTTGGAAGAATTTCAATGTGATTATAAGATCAGTGTTTGCCACTTTCAAAAAATCATGAAGAACAGGAGAAATACCTAACGCTGGGGATAAGTGAGTATCTCATTTTAAAAAAGAGTTGTTAAAAAGTAGATTATTCAGGAAACCATATATCAAGAGAGCTTAACATGTTTCCTGACAATAAACCAGGCCAAAGAACCTCATGATGCATCACAAGATAACACAGACTCTCTATGACATAACTCTGATTTCCTCGTTAGTTTCCAAGAATTTTACGTAAAGAGAGAAGTCTTCTCAAATATGCTGCTGAAAGAAAGCTAGGGAAGGTGGCTATGGTGTTGAGTGAGATGCTATGATTGAGAGATCTTAATAGGTTGGGAGCATGAGCCTAAAGGAACAAGATGACATCTAAGAAAGGTAAATGTGAAAGTTCTGCACTTAAGTCACAAATACACAAATGGACAAAACAACAAGCAATGGAGGAAACTCAGTAGCAGTTCATGTGAAAAAGGCACAAGGGCTTTCACTGACCATAAACTTAATGAGTGATGATAATGTGGTGACTAGGCAGCCAAATAGCCCATGTGGAATTCTGTTTTTATTGTTGTTTAGTAGCTCACTCATGTCTGACTGTTTGCAACCCCACGGACTGTAGCCTGCCAGGCTCCTCTGCCCATGCAATTCCCCAGGCAAGTATACTGGAGTGGGTTGCCATTTCCTTCTCCAGGGGATCTTCCTGACTCAGGGATCGAACCTGCATCTCCTGCACTGGATGGCAGATTTTTTACCACTGAGCTACCTGGGAAGCCCCATGTGGACTTGTAGGCTGGATTATAAAACAGAATGTTCAGGTAGTGAGACTCGTCTGTCTCTAGCTACTCTCTGGGGTACTGAATTCATATTCCTGGAAGGTGCTCATCTCAAGGTCTGCATTCTTAAGGTATTGACAAACTAGGATATATATATTTCCCCTACAAACTAGGGGAAAACATGTACTTATTGGGAGAGAAAATACTCAGAAGGAAATGACAGCTATTCATAAATACTGGAAAGTATGTTGTGGGGAAAACTAGACATTTAGGGGACAGCAAAGATGACTTTGAAAGCCTATTGATAGAGAAAATTTTTGTTGTAATCTAAGCTGCAGTCCATGGGGTCGCTAACAGTCGGGCATGACTGAGCGACTTCACTTTTCACGTGACTTTCACTTTTCACTTTCATGCATTGGAGAAGGAAATGGCAACCCACTCCAGTGTTCTTGCCTGGAGAATCCCAGGGACGGGGGAGCCTGGTGGGCTGCTGTCTATGGGGTCGCACAGAGTCGGACATGACTGAAGCGACTTAGCAGCAGCAGCAGCAGAATGATTCCAAGCTTCTACATGGAATTGTTCAGAGTCTAAACAAGAGGAGGTCAGGAATGACATAGAGAAGGGCCCCAAATAGACTGAGCTTTCACAGGCCTCTTAGAGACCAAATCTGCCCAACTCTTAAGGTCCTTCGATTCTTTGAACCTTCCAGACTCTGTCATTTTTTGGGTTCACTGCACAGAATCATCACAAGTGGGAAACCTGTGTTGCCTCCAGGTATGTCTGATCCCGGCAGTCCACTTGGAAGAATTCAGTTCAGTTCAGTTGTTCAGTCATGTCCGACTCTTTGCAACCCCATGGACTGCAGCACTCCAGGCCTCCCTGTCCATCACCAGCTCCTGGAGTTTACTCAAACTCATGTCCATTGAGTCGGCGATCCCATCCAACCATCTCATCCTCTGTCATCCCAGCATCAATCTTTCCCAGCATCAGGGGCTTTTCCAATGAGTCAGTTCTTTGCATCAGGTGGCCAAAGAATTGGAGCTTCAGCTTCAGCATCCAATGAATATTCAGGACTGATCTCCTTTAGGATGGACTGGTTGGATCTCCTTGCAGTCCAAGGGACTCTCAAGAGTCTTCTCCAACACTGCAGTTCAAAAGCATCAATTCTTTGGCACTCAGGTTTTTTTCTTTTCCAACTCTTGCATCCATACATGACTACTGGAAAAACCATAGCTTTGACCAGACGGAACTTTGTTGACAAAATTTATTGGTCAGACATCAAAATAATTTTCCACTTACCGGATGACCTGGTGGTCCCATGTCTCCTATGGCTCCAGGTGGGCCTCTTTGGCCAGGCTCTCCCATGAACCCCTTGTCTCCTTTTATGCCTTCTACAGGACTCCCTGGAGGTCCAGGAGGACCAGGCATGCCTGAATTCACAAAAAGCCTGTCAGTATTACCACTCGGGGAGCTTTGCAGGTTCTGTTACTGCCCTTTTGAGTGAAGAGCAAACCCTGCACCTTAACGTTACCTGGCACAAGGCATGAGGCAGGAACTACTTCTCCTTGATGACGGTTTGTTAGAGCAGAATCAGTGCCTAACCCAGTACCTTACACACAGTAGGGGCTCAGTCAGTACTGGTGAATGGATGCCTCTCTCTCTCCCAGGCTCATGAACTTGATATTTACTAATTTTTCTTTCTTTTTATTTAATATATTTTTTTTGATGTGGACCATTTTTTAAGTCTTTATGGAATTTGTTACAATACCGTTTCTGTTTTATGTTTTGTTTTTTGGGGGCCACAGGCATGTGGGATCTTAGTTTCCCAACCAGGGATCAAACCTGCACCCCCTGCATTGGCAGGCAAAGTCTTAACCACTGCACCACCAGGGAAGTGCCAGTATTTACTAATTTTTCAAACAGGTCACTTTGCCTCCACACCAACAGCCTTATGTACCCTACATGAGGACAGGTGGGCATGGGAAAACAGAGAAGACCAGAAGGAAAAAGAAGCAAGATGGTCACATGAGTGGGTTGAAAGCGTCTGATGTCAAATGTTATTTTCATTCTTCTATCATATTGAAAAGTAGATTCTTTACCTGGGTTTCCTCTAGAGCCAGGTGGACCTTGATCTCCTTTCTGGCCAGGGATGGTTACACCAGGAAAGCCTGGTTCCCCTTGAGGTCCTGTCATGCCAATGGGCCCTGGAGGCCCAGCATCTCCCACTGGCCCTTTCCTGCCAGGGAGGCCAGGCAAGCCTGGTGCTCCCCTGTCTCCTTTGGCTCCTGCAAAGAAAAAAGTCTGGTAAGTTTCTGTAATGCCCCTGTATTTGAGTTTATAGTTTGTGGCTATCCCTAATAACAGAGGCACTTTGCTTAAAGGTATTAAGATTCTCTCTCTGTCTATATATATATATTTATGTGTGTGTGTGTGTGTGTATATATATATATATATATATTTTTTTTTTTTTTAAAGAGGCAGACAAAAGAGATGTAAATCTATGAAGACAGGGTCCAGACTAGACTCATTTCTGCCTCCAGCTATCTGTTGCTCCTGGTAAAGTCATTTCACTGTTTTCTTATTTTAAAAAATAGAGGTAATATCTGACTTAACTCAGTTCTTTAAATATCAAATGAGAGAATATGCAGATGAAAAGCATGGTATAAGCTCTAAAGTGTTCTGTCTGTTATTATCTGGTGAATTTTAATTACAATGACTTTATTTAATCACTGATAATTCAACAGAGCATTAAAAAGCTAAACTTCAGGGTCAGTTTGTGCATTTCAATGTTGCCCAGCCAAACCCTGACAAAGGAATGACAAAGCTGCTGTTTCTGTTCTGTCCTCTGATTACTTCTCCCCCATAAGGTAAACACGAGTCTGGGAGAAATGTCAGATTTGGATTTACCAAAGAAGAGTCCCCCAGAAGGTCACAACTTAATACTAATATTTTTAATCTCAGAAAACCTTCAAGAAATTGTGCTTTGACATTCATGAATGGAAAATGTTTTATGAATTGAAAATAATCTCCCTCTCCTCTCTCCCATCTTTGTGTTACTCTAGAAGTATTCTAGGAATAAAATCTATAACATCATATGGAAAAACCCAAATGAAATTCTTGGCCAATCCAATAGTAAATGGCATGGCAATAGGAAAAGATGGAAGGAAGAAGGAAAAGTGAGGATGAGGCTGGTGGCAGAGGTAAGGGCTTGGAGAGTTATATATTATGCAGAGAATGCTTAAAGTGATGACAAAAATAAAACCGAATATCTAACACTTTGTTTACCATGTTCTTTTTTCTGCCTGTAATTTATACTTAAAAAAAAAAAAATTTAGATAATTTCAGCTCTATGCAAGCTCTGAAATGCTTGAAGGGTCTGGCAACAGTCTGAGGCAAACAAAAAAACATGTATCTTCTTAATGACATGTTCAGTAAATTGCCATGTCTGAGATCCTGAGAGTTATGGGAAAGCCCTGAAGAAACAGTAGCCTGAGCCACACGCTGGCTCCAGGGGTTGGAATCAGACCAATGAAGAGGACAAAGTGAAGAATCTAAGCTACTCCATTTTGTACGTTTCCGGGAAAAGAGCCTTTGGAAATCCAAGAGCCTTTGGAAGTCCCCTGACCTCACCCCACCACCTGCGAACCAATCAGAACCCTTGGCCGGCCCCCGGAAATTTGAATCAAGCCCGGGGAAATGGGAACCAATCAGAACTCAACACCTAACCCTTCACCAGAAGGTGACCAATCAGACCGGGAGACTCCCGGTTTTCGAATTTTTCCGCGCGCGAATACCCTATATAAGCAATGTAACCCAGAGCTCAGGGCTCCTCCCTATAGCTGCTGCGTCGGTATGGGTGGGAGCCCCAGCTGGAGCTTGGTAATAAAAACTCTTGCTTTTGCATCTTTTTAGGAGGTGATCCATTTAAACCATGCTGATAACAAGAAAGGAAATACAGAAGTCTTTTTTACTTTCATAGATGGAAATTTGAAAGTTGGATTACAGTGTCTAGTTTGTTCCACGGTAATAACAGAACATTTTTACTTGAATGCTAGGAATATAAATATTCTGTGTTACTATTGGGACTTCTTTAATTCAGAATGCTAAGTATATCCGTCAGGGCTATTAAATCAGGTTTTGTCCTTGAAAATGTATATCACCAGGTTTGGGAGGAAGAACCACTCACCTTGAGGACCAGGTTTCCCTCTTGGACCTGGAGGTGCTCCCAGCAAGCCTGAAAGAGAAAATGTTAGTATTTCAATATGTTATATATATACAGTTAATTTATATCATATCATATATATTATGGAGAAGGGAAATGGCAACCCACTCCAGTACTCTTGCCTAGAGAATCCCATGGACAGAGAAGCCTGGTAAGCTACAGTCCATGGGACTGCAGAGTTGAGAGGGTAACAGGCAGGAAGGCTAGGGGCTGCAAACAGAGGGAATAGGCTGCAAGTGTCAGACGGTTTTTTGTCTCTCTTAAGCGGCAGGAGGAAACAAACCACAAGTGTCAGATTTTCTCCCTTCTCTATACAAATTTAAAAGGAGGTTCTTCTTAAAATTCTGTGTTGCCATGATGACATCTGGTTCCACCTGAACTTAACTTTTCTCAAACCATGAGCTAACCAATGCATTTTTCTTATGGAAATGTTTCTCTTAAGCTATGTTAATGAACTATGTATTTACCCTAGACTCTGTCTTTCTTCAAGTCAGTAACACTTAAGATTCAGAACCAATAAGGGCTCAACAAACCAGTATGTTTTACTCATATGTTGTTCTCCTAATTTATGTTAATGAAACTATATATCTACTTGGAAACCTGCCTTTCTTCAAGATTCCTGTCAATCGTCAATCGTTTTACGGCCCAGGATGACTCATCTTGTGCCAATGTTATCTCAAAATGCATGTTGTAGGTGAGGGGCCAGGTGCCTCTCTCTGAGTTTTGAGACATTCCCTTTCTCTGATTAGCAGCCTGCTGGTAGCTATATAACATCCAGCTAAAGACTAGCAGGGGGGTACTCTTTCTGCCCCCTTCTGATGTCTATGTCAGAGGCTTTCTCTATCTCTTTTATACTTTAATAAAACTTTATCACACAAAAGCTCTGAGCAATCAAGCCTCGTCACTGGCCCTAGCTTGAATTCCTCTCCTCCTAGGCCAAGAATCCCAGTGTCTTTCACAGCTCAGCAACAACCTTTCAGAGTTAAACATGACTGAGTGACTAACACACATATATTCATCTTCATGCATATATATACATATATATATATTTATATATGGCTTCCCAGGTGGCACAGTGGTAAAGAATCTGCCTGCCAATGCAGGAGCTACAAGAGATGTGAGTTCAATCCCTGGGTTGGGAAGATCCCCTGGAGTAGAAAGTGGCAACCTATTTCAGTATTCTTACCTGAAAAATCCCATGGACAGAGGAGCATGGAGGACTACAATCCATGGGGTTGCAGAGTTGGACACGACTGAGCAACTGACGCACACACATATATATTCCCTAATGTGAAATTGACCTGTGTATAAAATTTATTCTACTTGGTCAACTTCACTTTGGTAACAGAATTATTGCAACCCAGAACAACTTAAAGGTCATCAGTTCTGTCAGGGAAGAATTTCTAGAATGGTGAAGAATTACAGCGTCACTAGTCATTCTAAAACTAGTGCATCCATGATGAGCAAGCTGTACCTGTTTCTCCTTTTTCTCCGGCTGGACCAGGAATTCCATCAAGTCCTTGATTACCTCTCTCACCCACTGGTCCAGGATTTCCTGGCAATCCTGGAGGACCTGGAAAAAAAAAGCCATTCAAAGAGAGGACTTACTTCCTATCAATGGCCTGATGTGATCCCCAGATGTGTGGAATTCTGTAAAAATTGTTCATTTTTCAGAACTGTAGTGACATGAAGCTAAATTCACAGTGAAAGCCATGGACTGGTTAGGGCTATCATGAGGATTTTCACTTTGCATAGGTTGGCTGATCTTTGAACTGGGAGAGAGAGCAAGCTAAGTTGCTTCAGTCATGTCTGACTTAGCAAACCTCTTGCCTGTAGCCCACCAAGCTCCTTTGATGGGGATTCTCCAGGCAAAATAGTGGAGTGAATTGCCATGCCCACCTCCAGGGGATCTTCCAGACCCAGGGATTGAACCCATGTCTTTTATGTCTCCGGCATTGGCAGGCAGATTCTTTACCATGAGCACCGCCTGGGAAGCCCAATCTTTGAATTATACCTCATCTTGCTTTTCCACATTGTTGTCTGGAAACTGGGTAACTGGAAAGCTACCTTCCAAGGAGCAGTTGTGGGTCAGAGATACAGGTAGGTAGAGATTCCAACCACATAGAAAACATGCTTCCCTCACAAAAGGGAACTAGACAAAATAGAAAAATGGAACCTGGAGGGCCTTTTATTCCTGGAAAGCCAGGGAAGCCTTTGATTCCTTTGGACCCCAAATCACCACCAGGACCAGATTTCCCTGTAAATGAAGAGAGAGGGAAAGGAAAAAAGAAAACCACAAGATGAATGATTCCAACAATGGCTAAATGCTAGTTGTTACAGTCAACTGGGCTCAAGCTGGTCTTCAGGGGTCCCTCTTGCTACCAGTCACAGTGGATTTTGTCTTGGATGTTATTTCCCCAGAGAAGCACAGCAGAGATGTGTCCACTCATTTTCAAAGGGATGTGTACCCCAGCCAGGTGGACAGCTGAATATCTGATTTATTACTTTAATTGGGATTTAGCAGCAAATCCACTGAACCTTCCCATGTTTGGAAAAAACAGTTTAAATATTGCCTTTAGGTAAGACCTAAGCTGCAAACCAGTGACTGAGTAGTTGTTTTTGATCAAATGACGTGAAAACCAAATAACAAGCAAATATTAATAAGAAAGCAACCCAATGTTCGAACTGGAAACATGTCAGAAAAAAAAAGAAAAGTCTCAGATCAACAGTGTTACAGGTTAAATTGTGTTGCCCCCAAATGCATCTGCCGAAGTCTTCATCACTTACTATTTCAAAATATCACTGCATTTGGAGGTAAGTCTTTTGTTTATTTATTTTTTGCTTGTGTTGCCCCAGTTGTGGGAAATTAGTTCACTGACCAGGGATTGAACTCTGGCCCCCAGTGGAGTCCTAACCACTGGACTACCAGGGAATTCCCAGGCAGGGTCTTTAAAGAAGTAATTAAGTTAAAAAGAGGTCACCAAGGCAGATGGTGACCCGAATCCAACATGACTGATATCTTTATAAGAAGACAGATACACAGAGGAAAGACACCTGGAGGAGGAGGCCACCTACGAGCCAAGGAGAGAGGCCTCAGAAGAAATCAGCTCTGGGACACCCTGATCTCAGACTCTCGGCCTCCAGAACTGTGAGAAAATGAATTTCTGTTTAAGCCACCCAGTCTGTGTATTTGCTTTGGAAGCCTTAGGAAACTAATACAAATATCCTAAGTACATTGAGCTAACATTTCATGTCTTTAGGTTGAATTCATGTGAGGCAGCACTCCCAAAATTTTGTTTACAGGAGGCTTTAAGATTTCAGGTCACCAAACTGGACTGAAATGGGCTCCTTGCAATTCGTTTGCTGTTTCGTAGTGTCTTTGATTATAAAGATCAAAGGTGAAAGAAGGCAACTGTAGTACAAAAGCCTAAATAGCTTTCCATTCACTATTCTAGGAAGCGAGGGCCATACGCGTTCAGGCTTCCAGCATTCAGGTTGCGAAGCCAGGCTCACCTGGGTGGCCAGGGGGTCCGGGACTCCCAGGAAGTCCCTCTGGTCCAGCAGGCCCCGAACGTCCAGGTGCGCCAGGTGGCCCTCTTTCGCCTTTCTTGCCCATGTCACCTGGCAATCCTGGATCTCCCTTAAATTCAGTCAAACACCTTTAAAATTCTCATATAAGCAGGATATGTGATCAGAATTAAGTATAAACTATGTTAGTTTGCATTTATTGATTTATTTAGCAATTCATGGTAAATGTCTGCTGTGAGCTAGCACCCTGAAAACTTGCTGGAAACAAGATGACTATGTAATTTGTGGGGTGCAGTGCAAAATGAAAATGCACCTCTCTTGTTTTTTAAAAATAAACTTTTTAAAAGCAATTCAAGACGGAAATGGCAGCACATTAAACAAAGCATGGAGTCCTTATCAGCATGGACCTCTGTGGCTACAGGGAGTCCTATGCCCAGGAAGCCAGGCATATGATGGTAATTGCATACAGATGTGTGATAGATACAATCCCTGCCTTCATGGAACTTTAGAGACCACTAGGAGACAGATATTTATCACAAATGTATAAGTTCAAATTGTAATGTTTAACTCAGGTGTAAGAAGCAAGCAGAACAAATAGATATGTGTTCATCAAATACTTTGCATGCAGATAAATAAATGTAAAAAAACTCAAAACTTTCCATGGTTTTCTATTCATTAAATCTGTACCTCGCTTTTATGATAAGCCAGAACATATGGATTTGATAGTGACTTACAAAATCTTGAAGGTAGCTGATTAAAATACTACTCTGTTACTAAGATTTGCTCAGCATGATAAAGCCAGCTCATTTTGGGTTCAGTGTACAGTTTTAAAAAATTTTCTTCTGTAGTTACCTATGAAAAATTTAAATCTAAATGAAACTGTTAATTAATTGAATGAATTAAGCCAAATACAATTTCTCATAGAGGAAAAAATGGAAAGAATCTCTCCCTGGCTTTCTGAGGATCTAGTTTAAAATAAAGGGCAAATTTGTTTGTACTCCAAGTAATAAAAGGACTTTGTGGTTTCTAAAAATTTTTCTTTCTTGTTGATTTATAGCTGGAGGAAATCTTTAGGAAAGGTGGTATTTTATTGGCTCAAAAGAGAGTCAGGGAGAAAGTCCCCTAAGTATACTCTTGAAAGTCTGATGACAAATAGACTCCTACAAAAGAAAAACAAACAAACAAACCCCCCCCCCAAACAGTTTTCATTCAATTTCAGGATTCAATTTTTCTTTGGATCCAATAGGCTTCCCCAGGGGTCCATGGAACTACAAGTTAAAACCCCCTGCTGGTGGGAATTTCTGTTAGTTATTCTCTTATCAGTCTCACTCTGAATCTTAGCGTAGTTGCTATAGACAGAAAGATTGGAAGAAGATAAACCTAAAGAACAACTGAGCCTGGCTGAAACCTTTGGTTGCTGCTGATACAACATATAAGGGAGGACTTTGACAGAGCATACGCACTGAAAAAACTGTGACAGGATAAATAAATCCTCTTTGTAATGCAATGAAAATAAAGTTCTAAAACAATTAAGGAAGATAAATGTATCTTAGGAATTTTTTGTGTGTTTGCTTTTTAATAATGCTCTAAATTTATTTTATTTTAATCTTTTGTTATGTTTAATAAGTGTTTTTTATTATAAAGTTGGGAAATTTATTTTTGTAAGCATGTGTGATTTGAATCCAGAGCAGAGACTGACCTCTTTGTGCCATAAGAAAAACAAACACTGCTTGGGCATCTTATATGGACCTGTGATCACCGACTCCCTCTGGCAGCATACATAAATTGCACGGCCAGTTATGAGAAATATCTCATGGGTTGAAACTGGAGAAAATAAACTCAGGAGTTGAAACTGTGTGGTAGACATACTCAGTTATGTGTGTATGTGTGTGCTTAGTCGCTCAGTTGTGTCCGACTCTTTGCGACCCTGTGAACTGTAGCCCACCAGTCTCCTCTGTCCCTGGGGATTCTCCAGGCAAGAGAACTGGAATGGGTTTCCATGCCCTCTTCCAGGGGATCTTCCCAACCCAGGGATTGAGTCCAGGTCTCCAGCATTGCAGATGGATTCCTTATCAGGGAAGCCCACCAGGAAGCATACATAAATTGCAGGGCCAGTTATAAGAAATATCTTGGGGGTTGAAACTGGAGAAAATAAACTCAGAAGTTGAAACTGTGTGATAGACATCCTCAGTTATAGAGAGAGAGAGGGAAAAATAAATAAATAAATAAAAAGCCCAGACAAATGCCTGAAAATACAGTAATGTTTTCAATTTTCCTTGCCCACAATGAATCCAGATACTTGTTGATATTTAAAAGGACTCATTCCACTACCACAGTGTAAATACTTTAGTGGCCTACATACCTTTGGTCCTGGTGGTCCTGGCCTTGCACCTTCTGAATAACCTGGCTCTCCCTTATCTCCTTGGAGACCATGAATACCCGGGAGGCCTGGACTTCCAGCTAGACCCGGGAACCCCACAGTTCCCTTCATTCCTTTAGTACCTGAAATTAGGAAAGAAATCAGGTAAAATAGGTAAAGGCAGAGATCTTGAAGGATTTTATTCCTGACCTTTGTACAAACCATCTTTCTCCCATGAAGTTGGTTTCTCAGAAGCTCTAAAGCATCAGGTAGCCTCAATGGATGATTTTCTGCACAGTGTAAATATTTATTTCATTCTTATGTTCTTGCTGCATACAGTACCTTTGTCTAAGAGCATATCTAAATCATTGTTTTACACCAACTTTCTACCAAGTGGAAAACCAAAGTGACAACACAGAAAATGTAGAATCAGGCCTCATCATGAGGTTGTGGGCTCACAATAGGACCTTACCTGGCCCTCCCATGTTTCCCGTGCTTCCTGGGATACCACGTGGTCCTGGCTCACCGGGATTCCCAAGGCTGCCCGGCTCTCCTCTGGGGCCTTAAGAACAAATAAATAGTCATAGGTTCTGTGTAGTTTCTGGACACAGTCGATGCTCAGTGAACACTGTGGCTTGCACAAATGAATGAATCCAGAGCAACCAGACCAGCTGGTTTAGGTACTTGTTTAGCTGCCATGATGCCTTCAAATAGGGAAGGGACTGGCAACTCAGAAAATGTACAATTAGAGAAAATTATATTTTGGTCAGCAGGCCTGGAGTTCAAACATCAAAATCATCCTAGGACCAAGGCCAGCAGGAAAAAAGGGGCTACTGGGACAATACAGTAATAGATTTCCAAATGCTGTAAGGAAATTTTATTACCATGCAATAAATTTCATCACTGATATTGTCACGGGGAATAGGGGACTACTTTATTTATTTAAAAAATTACTTTACAAACTGAATAATGTGTTTTAAATAGAGGCAAATTTGGAAGCCTCTAAAGCATTTTCTTTTAATTTCATGGCTGCAATCACCATCTGCAGTGATTTTTGAGCCCCAAAAAATAAAGTCTGACACTGTTTCCACTGTTTCCCCATCTATTTGCCATGAAGTGATGGGACCAGATGCCATGATCTTAGTTAACTGAATGTTGAGCTTTAAGCCAACTTTTTCACTCTCCTCTTTCACTTTCATCAAGAGGTTTTTTAGTTCCTCTTCACTTTCTGCCATGAAATTAAAAGACTCTTACTCCTTGGAAGGAAAGTTATGACCAACCTAGATAGTATATTAAAAAGCAGAGACATCACTTTGTCAACAAAGGTCAGTCTAGTCAAGGTTATGGTTTCTCCAGTGGTCATGTATGGATGTGAGAGTTGGACTGTGAAGAAAGCTGAGCGCCAAAGAATTGATGCTTTTGAACTGTGGTGTTGGAGAAGACTCTTGAGAGTCCCTTGGACTGCAAGGAGATCTAACCAGTCCATCCTAAAGGAGATCAGTCCTGGGTGTTCTTTGGAAGGACTGATGCTAAAGGTAAAACTCCAATACTTTGGCCACCTCATGCAAAGAGTTGACTCATTGGAAAAGACTCTGATGCTGGGAGGGATTGGGGGCAGGAGGAGAAGGGGATGACAGAGGATGAGATGGCTGGATGGTGTCACCAACTCGATGGACCAGAGTTTGAGTGAACTCCGTGAGTTGGTAATGGACAGGGAGGCCTGGCGTGCTGCAATTCATAGGGTTGCAGAGTCAGACATGACTGAGCGACTGAACTGAACTGAACTGAAAGCATTTTCTTACTTTCTTCCAGGATATATGATATTGTAATAAACTACAGTGTATAATACATACCAGCAATTTCAAAATAACATTTTGAATGCAAAATAGAACTTCATGTAGGTTAATATTTTTAGTTAAGACAGGCTGACCACAATTTGGTTAAATTATAAGAAGCAAATTCCTGTTGGGACAACGTCAGGGCAGAATTCATATTCTAAAACACATTTTTGTTAAATTTAGGCCTAGGAAAACTTAACACCTGTTATTCCTATTAGAGAATCAGTCATACCTGGTGGTCCTGGTGGTCCAGGAAGCCCTGGGAGTCCTTTTATACCTGGTAACCCTGGAATGCCTCTGTATCCTTTCTCACCAGGCTTTCCTGCAAGTCCTAATGTTAAAAAACCATGTATTAAATATACAGGTTAGAATTCTATCAGACTTCTCCAATTCTGATTAAAACTTATTAGCTATTATTATAGTATACATAGAATATTTATTAAGAGCATGAGCAGATTTAGGCTTATATTTTATTTAAAAAGAGTGTTAAGTGAGATAACACGTAAAAACCATTGGCACAGTTCCTGGCATGAGTTAGGTATAGTTCTCAAAGAACACTAGCAATTATCATAATGTTTACACTTTAAACCAATATTTTAGGAATTAGTGACCTAAACATAGCTCTCCTCTTTTTTCTTTAATTAATGACAGAGGGTCATCTACTACGGTATTCTTATTTAGACTACTGCATTCTTAATCCATCTATTACAACTATAATTTATTAAGTAACTGGTTTATGGAAGACATTATTTTCTTTTAATTATCTGATTTAACCTTCAGGCAATCTCAATGAATTCTTGAGCCTTTCCAGACTGGGTGGTGAGATGAGAAAATTGAGACTCCTTAAGAAGTCAATGAACTAATGTAGAGTTACAACATCAGGTAGTGGTAATGCTGCGATCTGAACCCAGTCCCACAACACCATCCTGCTTTTTCTAAAACATGGATTTGATCACATTATTCTCCTGCTAAAAAATATTCATTGTCTCTCTTTTGCCTACAGAGTAAACAATGAATTCCCTTCATGGCGCTTTAGAGCATTCTACAATCTGTCCATGGCCTGGCTTATGCCTTTCCTCAAGCAGAGTCACTTCCTTTGTCTGTTTCCCTGCTTACATATTCATTCATTTACATATGGGTTGAGTACTAATTAATAGACAGGTCCTGTTTTGAGTACTGGAGACATAAGTAAGTCACATTCCCTTTGTCCCCGTTTTTAGTATTTAATTGAAGAGAGCCAAATAAAAAACCACCACCCAGTGAGAGTATCTGTAACAGAGTTGGGCACAATGTGCTACAGGTAAGAATTCTGAGAGGAGGGGGAATTTTAAATTTTTATTCAGTTTTTATTTTTGGCTGCACCATGAGGCATGAAGGATCTTAGTTCTCCAACCAGGAAACCAACTTGGACCTCCTGCATTGGGAGCACAGAGTCTTAACCACTGTACCCCTAGGGAAGTCCCAAGAAGAGGGGATATTTTTAAGCTCAGTCTTGAAGACCAAGTGGGAGCCAGCTGGATGGAGAAAGCATGCAATGGAGCAGGAATTCCTAGACAAGAAAATACATGTGTGAAGGGGTGGTGAGTGGCAAGAGGTGAGAATTTTTTCTTTTGTAACTTTTGTTTTTTTCCATATATGTCCTTTATCATAACCTAAAATATGTATTATTTAGCTTATTCATTTGCTTTGGATTTTAATGGGTGGCAAACGACTGCCTGTGGGCCAAATTCGGCTTAATGTTTTATGGCTGGACATCCAAGGATGGCTTTCACATTTTTGTGGGTTGTAAATAAACAAACAAACACCAAAGAAAAATAGCCAGCTAGGGTCACAGGTGGTCCACAAAGCCTAAGATATTTATACCTGGTCCTGGATATAAATCATTTCAGAGACATGACTGCCACTTTGTTCCACTGAGCTGTTAGTTTCCTCATGACAAGGATATTAGCACTGCTTTGTTTACCACTCTGTCTTTAGGACAGAGTAAAATGCCCTGTCAGTAGGTTCTAAAAATAATTGTTGAGTAGATAAATGTTATGTGGCTGGAGAGGTAGGCGAAGGGCAAGTGGTAGAGAAACTTGGATGCCGGTCTAAGAAAGTTGAATTCTTAAAGCAAGGGGAGACTTGGAAAGATTTTAAGCCAAGAATATTCTTTGCTCATTTGAAACCTACTCACAATTTAAATACTCCTTCATGGAGGATTTTTTAAAAATTTTATTTTATTGAAGTATAGTTGACTTACAATGTTGTATTATTTCTGTTGTATACAAAGTAATTTAGTAGTTATATGCATATATTCTTTTTCATATTATTTTCCATTATAGTTTATTACAGGATATTAAATATAGTTTCCTGTGCTCATGGAGGCTTCTTTGACTACCCCATTTGAGGTGTTCTCTGCTTTGTTCATCTCCCACAGAGCTCAGTGTCTTGGTACCCAGCCAATAGCAGAGTGAGAAGGCTGGGTATAGACTTTGCTTTTTACCTTTTTATTTTGTATTGGAGTATAGCTTATTAACAAACAATGCTGTGACAGTTTCGGGTGAACAGTGAAGGGAGCCAGTCATACATACACATGTATCATTCACCCTCAATGAGTATGGACTTTGGAACCACATCAGAGTGAGGTCCATCTCTGCGCTTCCTATCAGAATGACACTGAGTAATTTGACCTTTATATTTCCCATCTGTAAAATGGGATGATAGCAATCATCTATTCATAGTGTTGTTGTGAAAATTAAATGAGTCAATATTTGTAAAATTTGGAATAGTACCTGCATGTGGGAAGGGCTTCACAGGTCTTTGCTAAAAGTAACACAGCAGTTAAAAGTTCTATTGTATTATTCATTTTCTTTCTGTTGTTGTTTAGTTGCTAAGTCGTATCTTACTCTTTGCGAAGAGTAAAGAGTAGGGACTGTAGCCTACCATGATCCTCCGTCCATGGGATTCCCCAGGCAAGGATACTGGAGTGGGTTGCCATCTCCTTCTCTTTGTACGTATGCCTAAATCTCCCATGCAGACTCCTCAAGGAGAGGAAGACTGCTTTTTTGTACCCTTAATAGCTCTTCCACTATTTGCAATGGATGTCTTCAAGTTAGAAATTCAGATAAAAAAATGAATCATATTGAAATTAGAGAGGGCTAGATAGTAGGATCTTTTGCTGTTGTTGTTCACACTCTGCTCCTTGGTTATGTGTTTGAAAAGCCAAAAGGAAACATACAGGACAGCCTCCATGTATATTGTACTTTGTTGCTAAGTCACTGCTAAGTCACTTCAGTCGTGTCCGACTCTGTGTGACCCCATAGACGGCAGCCCACCAGGCTCTCCCGTCCCTGGGATTCTCCAGGCAAGAACACTGGAGTGGGGTGCCATTTCCTTCTCCAGTGCAGGAAAGTGAAAAGTGAAAGTGAAGTCGCTCAGTCGTGCCCAACCTTCAGCGACCCCATGGACTGCAGCCCACCAGGCTCCTCTGTCCATGGGATTTTCCAGGCAAGAGTACTAGAGTGGGGTGCCATCTCCTTCTCCGACTGTACTTTGTTAGAAGCATAGAAATAACATGCGTCCCTCTATATTTCACAGAAACAATTTTTTAACTATAAATTAGTCTCCATTGTGCATTCATGATGTTAGAGCCAAATTGTAGTTTATGCAGGCACAGATATGCTATTCATATTTTTTTTTCCCCAAAATGTTTGCAACACTACTTAAATCATCTAGACTGGACATTTTTGCCAGTATTTTTTTTTCTTTTTATATCTTGACATAGACCAGTTCTAGAGGAGTTTTATAAAATTAATACTACTTTCTATTTCATTGCTAAAAATGCAACACAATCTTCTGTATGCACCTAGAACTAAACTATCTCTTTGACAGCAGATTAGAGGGGGACCATTCCAAAGACCTTAGAGTTAGGCATGACTGAAGTGACTTAGCAAGTATGCACATGCCCCAAAGACCTTGACTTGCTCATTTTCCTTTATAGAAAAAAAGATTGTAGTTTTTCCAATGCTTAGCCATTTTTTTAAAGTTAGAGAATCAGTTGGATTCAATCACTCTCCAGAACACTGGTCGAAGTCACTTATGTGAAGTCCTTCCTAATTCTAGGAGAGATGGCTATTTAGCTTGCCAGCTTGTTTTACAGAATTCTATACAGAATTTTAAAATCAAATCTGTACTTGGACTGTAAATCCTTACCTGAAAAACAAGTAAATATTTGTTGAATACAATCTGATTTCTCAAAATTGATTACAATTTACCCAAAGCTTTATATGGTTTTGCAACTATAAACACATTATCTTCCCTGCTATATAAGTTTGATCTGCAAACATTTAATTTTACCCAGCAATTCTGTTTTACTAAAGTTACTCAATTTGATCAAGAAGACTGCAAAGCAGACTTTCTTAAATTTTGATTTAATATAGACTGCACTGATCATATAACAAAACCTGTCATACAAAGAGCTTAAATAATTTGAAATAATGTGAATGGGTTTGAATTTGAACTTAACAGCTATAGCTAACAATTCTCAGCCTTTTTAAGGTATTGACTTATAATCAAAACATATTTTCTCTTCAGTAATGATTCTCTAAAGGTCTCTGAGCATGAGAAGCAGTTTTTAGATGCAATCAGAAAAACTCATCCTGGCAGTTGATCGAATAGAGAATTTGAAGTGGAGGTTTCTATTCCAGCCAGGGAACTTTTTTATGTGGAGTTTTCTAAAGGTTTCATTTTCACCATTCTTGGCCAAAGGGGGAGCTTTGAGGCGTAGAATCTAAAAATTGACTGGTGATAGTTTAAAGACAGCAGACTGAAATGCAGAATTAACTTAGAAATAAAAAGTTATGATTAAAGAGGTGATGTATTATTGTTAAAGCACACAAAACCCAGTTCTAGTGGAACTCAGCCATCAACTGGCTTTGTGAGCTTG
Organism: Oryx dammah; assembly: GCF_014754425.2. Lineage (NCBI taxonomy): Eukaryota > Metazoa > Chordata > Mammalia > Artiodactyla > Bovidae > Oryx > Oryx dammah. The sequence goes on from NW_024070211.1 coordinate 20,240,106, forward strand.
GGTGCAAAATTAAACCCTGGTCCTCACTGTGCTCATATGTCAACTAAAGGGATTTTCTTAGTCCCAGAATCAGCTCTGATGTTCTGGTCTAAATGTAAAGAAGTCTTAAAAAAAAAATAAAATAAAATAAATGTAAAGAAGTCTTTACCTTTGAGTCCTGGCTCCCCTTTGTCCCCCACTAAGTGGAATATCTGAGGAGACCCGGGAGTTCCTCTGTCTCCCTGCTCCCCCTTGGCTCCTGGGGGTCCTCTCATGCCCTTTACTCCTGGAATTCCAAAGCTCCCTAAAAGACAGGAATAACAGCATCAGTTCCTTAATTCTTTAGAAGTCCATGAGGATTCAAAAGCTAACAGTGCTTATCATAAAACAAGACAAATAAATCAAAAAAGGTTAATAGGGCTAAGAACTTGATGAATAGTTGCTCCCAAACAGGCAGCCACGTGAGGGTAGTGGTCAAAGCCTATAGGGAGAAAAATATGCCTCTATTCAAATCGGAAAAAGGAATACAGAAACCTGTAAAATTAAATATACAATTCCCTCAGAAATACTTTCTCCTCAAAGAATAAAATATAATTTATTTTTCTACTAATTAAATGAATATTGTTCATACCTTCTAATAGCTGGAAGATACTCCATCACTTACCCCTCTGTCCTGGGGTGCCTGGGTTCCCAGGAGGCCCTGGGGGACCAATGTTGCCTGGAAACCCCATCATCCCTATCATTCCTTTTTCACCTGTGGAAAGAAATTAACACAAGGCAGCACACGTTGTAAATAATGAGAAAAGCAAATACTCCACAAAATAGAGTATACTTAGAGGAAAGAGAGTTGAAAAAATGGTTTCTGTAAATAGGAAAATAATCATAATAGTCTAGGAGATGGGTCAGGAAATGGCCTTTTTCTTACATCACAGATGTAGAAGTCATTGGTAGTATATCACACTTGTGGGTGAGGAGAGACTATGGCTGAAGTTCGGGAGTCTTTCCTCCTTCCAACCCTTGATCAGTAACTTTCTGTTACATTCCCTTATCATACTTCCTTCACAGCCTTTGTCTCTAGATGAATTTAGTTCTTCAATGTATTTGTTATTTTGTCCCCACTGTCAGAGGTGGAATCTTATTCAGCAACATGTTTCTAGGGCCTGGAACAGTGATGGCATATACTAGAGGCTCAGTAGTATAAATGAAAGGTTAATTAGCAGATTGAGTCCTTTTTCAATTTTTTGAGAACTTTTTAAAATTTGAGCATAATTGTTTTACAGTGTTATATTAGTTTCTGTTGCACAACAAAAGGAATCCGCTGTTAGTATACACATCAGTCAGTCAGTCAGTTCAGTCGCTCAGTCATGTCTGACTCTTTGCGACCCCATGAATCGCAGCACGCCAGGCATCCCTGTCCATTACCAACTCCTGGAGTTCACTCAGACTCACGTCCATTGAGTCCGTGATGCTATCCAGCCATCTCATCCTCTATCGTCCCCTTCTCCTCCTGCCCCCAATCCCTCCCAGCATCAGAGTCTTTTCCAATGAGTCAACTCTTCGCATGAGGTGGCCAAAGTACTGGAGTTTCAGCTTTAGCATCATTCCTTCCAAAGAAATCCCAGGGCTGATCTCCTTCAGGATGGACTGGTTGGATCTCCTTGTAGTCCAAGGGACTCTCAAGAGTCTTCTCCAACACCACAGTTCAAAAGCATCAATTCTTCGGCGCTCAGCCTTCTTCACAGTCCAACTCTCACATCCATACATGACCACTGGAAAAACCATAGTCCCTCCCTTTTGAGCTTCCCTCCCACTCCACCACATTGCAACCCTCTAGGTCATCACAGAGCACCGAGCTGAGCTCCCTGTGCTATACTGCAACTTCCCACTAGCTCCCTATTTTACACATGGTCGTGTATATATGTCAATGTTGTTCTGGGCTCTTCTGGGTAAGCAGAGATCAGCAAGGTCCTTACACCAGGAGAAGACTGTTGAAACATTCTCTCCCAAACATACAAACCATAAAAAGTGATAAAATAAAATGAATTATAAGGGAATACTATGAACCATGATATGCCACAAAATTACATAACTTAGACAAAAAGGACAAATTCTTGGAGAGACACAGATTACCAAAATTGACTCAAGAAGAAATCGAAAGTCTGAATAGATCTATAAGAAGTGAAGAGATTGAATTTGCAATTTTATTTTTCTCCTAGGAGTTTTATTGTTACAGGTCTTAAAGTCTTTTTTTGCTTGTTTTGTTGTTGTGAGTTTTTATTTTTTCTTTATATATATATTATTGAAGTGTAGTCAACTCACAATGTTTCAGGTGCACAGCAAGGTGATTCAGTCATACATAGACACATATATTATTTTTGAGATTATTTTCCATTATAGGTTATTACAAGATATTAAGTATAGTTCCCTGTGCTATATAGTGAACCTTTGTTATTTGTTGCATATCTATTCTTTAAAATTAGAAATCTAGCATTCTATTCATGCTAAGGCAAACAAGTAGAAACATGACTGACAAAACAACAGTAACTTAAAAGGAAAATGTGGAAGAAGAGGGAAGAAGAATAACAAAAGCAAGAGTACCTGGTGGCCCTAAAAATCCTGGATTTCCTGGATATCCTTTTGGACCAGGTGGTCCCATCTCCCCTCGGTGACCTGGCATTCCTGGTAGTCCAGGTTCTCCAGGAAATCCTGACCTATCCAAGCCCGGGATCCCTGGGTCTCCCTTTGGCCCTGTTTCACCTCTTCTGCCTGTATATAAATGAATGAATGAAAAATGAACACACAATTGCTTTCCCCACCAACTCCAGATATATTTCATGGCTGTAAATATTTAGTTCTGTGATTTGAGCAGATCACACACTTATCTAATTGATTGATTTAATTGATTGATTTAGGTCCCCTTTTGTAGAATTCAAAGATCCCTTCTGGCTTTAAGATTCTGTGTTTCAGTGCTTCATGAAGTGATGATAGTGTAGAATTTAGATCTGTTTTCTAGTCCTGCAGCACATCTTGGGAATGCACTTTCTGACACTGGCTCAGTCTTTAACCCACAGGGTTGGTGCTGAACCACTCATCTGGCAAGTCTCAGATGCTTCTGGAAACAGTAATAGCACCACTACAACAATTAACATTTTAGCTAAAATTTTGCTTGTGAACATATTAGAAGTGTGGTAGCTGAGTCCTAAAGGATTTCCCCCCCCGCCCAAAATAGTTCACAAATCTGGTTGAGAGAAGCCAAAAAAATAGTGAATTTTCCATGACCACCTAATCTTCATAATTAGATTTATTTTCATATTCTATCTTTCATGTTGCTTGTAAAGCAACTGACTATATGTTCTAGTTTGTAACTTGTAAACATATATCTTTGCATACATTCACTCTGTTTTAATAATTAGGATAAATTTACTTTAATATACATATGAAAGTATTCAAGGTAAAATGTTTTTGAGAGTTTATATGTATATATATATGTAAATATATATCTATATGTAATTTCAGTGTTCATATTTTCTTGCATACAAGACACAGACCAATTTTACTGTAACTTCAGGAAACTTCAGGTTTCTTACTCTATCGGTGGTACTCATTGCAATGAATCTATGACAACAGGTTTCTGTTTTTGAAATCACTTTTCCCACTGAACAGTGGTCAGGACTTGTTACTGGACAGTTCTCATGTTAGGCAGCAAAGCTCAGAGTAGGAGTCCCATGTCACTTGCCCACCTGGTGATTGGTTTCAAGGGCCTTCCCCTACCTTGTTGCCCTTTCAATCCATTTAAGCCTGGAAGTCCTTGAGCTCCCCTGGGGCCCTCTGTGCACCTTCCCGGGGGTCCTCTTTCTCCAGGTGGCCCGGGCTTCCCTGGATCCCCTGCAAAAGACAGTCCAAAACACAATAAGGTGCCAAACCCAGGGTCTTAGTACTGCTATTCCAGTCATTCTCCTATAACTTTCCCCCCTGAATGGAACTTATATTTAGTACCATTGATAGTACCATAATCCTATGTGTAATACAGAGGACAGTGGTTAAAAGAAAAGAAGGAAAGAAGGAAGAAAGGGGGAACAAAGGTATGGCAGCAATGGAATGGAAAGTTGAATGGAAAAATAATTAAGCCTCCCACATTCTATTTATTGAGCTAGAAGTTTGTTTGAGAGCACTTGTAGAGCACTTACACACTCAAATGGCAGCATTGTAGCTGAGCTCACAGTGGAAAAAGGTAACCATACTTGCTACTGTACCTCGTGGTCCATCAAGCCCCCCAGTTCCTGGAACTCCAGGGAGACCCGGAAGTCCAGGGAGTCCAATTTCTCCATTTTCCCCAGCGCTGCCTCTTTCTCCTGGCAAACCTGGAGCTCCAGGTTCTCCAGGCATGGCTAGTCCTGGCTCTCCCTAGAGCACAAAAATGATGTTAGTTTCACTGCGTCATGCTTTCAAATCCTTACCGACTATAGACTGGTCTTTAGAGCTATTTACTTGAAAATAATATCTCCAAGATGGAGGTTCTACACCCCTTTTTGCATAGTCACCACCATTCCATCCACTTCCCTTTTTCAACTCTAGTTGCTGACTTTTTAAATAAAATTGTGCTTACTAATTCTTCCTGGCCTCCACTTTTTAAGAACACTCTGGAATTTTCTACAAACAGTCTAGATATCTTTCCTTTTGATAGTTTTTCTCATAGCTATCCATGTTTGTTTCTAAAGTTCTCCCATTTTAAGAACTCTGAATGCTTCTGAAGATTAAGGAAGAAATAGAGAGGCAACTTGGTATTCTTACACCTTCTATCTCCCTTCTAAAGGGGAGGAATAATTTAAAAAACTTAAAAAAACCAGTATCTTGGTCATCTACAAATACATTGATAATTTATGCATACAGAGCATCCTGACTGGCAGGGGCATACGAATTGGCCAACTGTAATTGCCCCTCTACTCCCCTATATTAGTCTAATTTTAATTCTCCAAGACCTTGATTCCTGGGAGGCCTGGCTTTCCAGGTAAGCCTGGCTTTCCCATTTCTCCAGGACAACCTGGTGATCCTTTGGTTCCTGGAAACCCTCGGTCACCTAGAGAAAAAATAATAAAGGTTATAAGATAAGTCTTAAAAGAGCCTAAGCAGTAGCTCTCTCATCTTAAAGTGCTTTTGCAAGGCAAGCAGCCTTAGGTGTTTTCATGAAAGTTTGAAAAGTAAGAAAGACAACTGCTAAAAAAGTCAATTCTAAATTAGACTACACTGGTTCCCAGTTTAAAAAAATTACCTTCTGTAATTTTGTTGTTTAGAGCCAGTAAATTCTGGCAATTCTAGTTTAAACCACTGATACTAATTGACAATTTGGCTGCCTTTTAAAAAAAGTATATTTCACATACAGTGTACAGCCACATGAATTTTTACATGGCTGTCTGATGTGAGCACTGACTCATCGGAAAAGACCCTGATACTGGGAAAAATTGAGGGCAAGAGGAGATGGGGGCAAAAGAGGATGAGATAGTTGGATGGCATCATCAACTCAATGGACATGAGTTTGAGCAAACTCTGGGAGATGGTGAAGGACAGGGAAGCCTGGCTTGCTGCAGTCCATGGGGTTGAAAGAGTTGGACATGACTGAGTGACTGAACAACAGCAACAACAAAGTACAGGTATCTACTAAGAAGAATAAATTCCTTACAATCCCACAATCAAAAAGAATCATTGTTACCATTTTGGTGAATTTCCTTCCAGTTTTTTCTGTGCATTTAAAAAAATATGATTGAGATGAGATTGCATAACATGTGAATTCTTCCTTTTTTGCTTAAAATTATTGTAAGATTTTTTTCCCCATTTAAGACTAGTGGAAAACATCATTTTTAAGGATTTAATGGATACTTTCTATGCTATTCATTATATGTGTTTACATTTTATAAATATCCACAATGTGTTTAAAATTTTTTGCAAACTTACCCTTCGGTCCAGGAGGCCCAGGGAATCCAATTCCTGGAATTCCTGGTTCTCCATCAGGCCCCGGCAGACCCAGATCACATTCTCCTGTGGATCCAGGGATACCTTGAAAACACACAGACATTCATGTCAGCACCTTCCCTGTATCTTGCCATAAAACAAGATGTTTGTTTCTGTATTGTCCCAGACCTTTTTGGAAATTAAGAAATAATAACCCCAACTTCCTACTCATTCCTATCTAATGAGCTTATCATTAGGAAGCACAAATAATTTTTTAAAGTTTTATTTTTAATTGGAGGATAATTACTTTATAAATTGTGGTGGTTTCTGCCTTACACCAGCATGAATCAGCCATAGGTATACACGTGTCTCCTTCCTCTCAAATCTCTCTCCCACCCCCCACCCCATCTGACCCTTCTAGGTTTTCACAGCACAGTGGCTTTGGTTCCCTGCATCGTACAGCAAATTCCCACTGGCTGTCTATTTACATATGGTGACGTACATGTTTCAATGCTACTCTCTCAAATCATCCCACCTTCTCCTCTCCCCACTGTGTGCAAAAGTCTGACCTTTATGTCTGCATCTCCTTTGCTGCCCTGCAAATAGGATCATCAGTACCATTTTTCTGGATTCCATATATATGCATTAATATATGATATTGTCAATAATTTTGAACATATAATTTAACTTCTAAAATGAATTATTTTTTATATCTTGAACTATATGCCCCCCTTCCCCCACCATGAATGTAATGTTAAGTTTTAGATGATGTTGGCAAAGAAATTAAGCTTTCAAATGAAGAAGCTATGGGAACTGTCCCAATCAACCATCAGTTCACGTTGTTTGCTCCTCCACCAAAAATCCAGGAAGTCTGTTCTTCTCTCCAATCCCTCTTAAGGAATTGTATTGATTTTCTTGTGGAATCAGAAGTACTAATGGGAATAGTCCAGATAACCTCAAAGGACAACAGCAAGTCTCCTGTCTGTTAGTTTGTCCCCTGTGACCTGAGCTCTTTATTGGAGCCAATGAATCTATTTTCCTTCTAATGGGAGAGTTATAATCAGGAGAGTCAGGGTGCCATCTGTTCCCATGTACCAGACGTGGTAAAGGGGATACTCACCAGGTGGACCCCGGGGACCAGCACGGCCTGGAGGCCCAGGGGGTCCTGGGGGCCCTGGGACTGGTGTTGAAACACCAGTTTCTCCCTCAGGACCTTAAGAAAATTTACAGCATAAGATTGGTTTGCATATTGAAGTTTTTATTTGTTCAGAAGGGAAAAACAGAATTATAAGGGATTCATAAACATACCCCAAGGGATATAAAAAATAATCTCTGCTTCCATAGGCTTCAAACCTGGCTTAAAGATGACCAGCTTATAGAAACTCTTATTCAATTGACATTTATAAGCATCTCTTATTGGCTAAGCCTGGTTTTAGTTAATAGTCCAAGATGCTGATCTATTAAAAGAGAACCTATTCTAAAAAAATATTGATAATATGGAATTCAGCCTAATTGCTAGTGAATACTGGTAGGGTATTTATTTATTGGGTGACTAGTTTTCATAGGAAGACAGTATAGTTTACTGAATAAAGCACAAACTGAGGCTTGACAAGTTGAACTGGGCTTGAATCTTGGCCCTGCTCTTTGTAAGGTCTGTGAGCTTGGGCATGTTTTTTAATCTGAGTTCCTCATGTGTTGAAGAAATAATGACTGCCTCCCAGGTAAAGATTTGAGATAATGCTCTGACCAAAGTGTGTGTGTGTGTGCACGTTTAGTTGCTTCAGTTGCGTCTAACTTTCTGCAACCCCAAGGACCATAGCCTGCCAGGCTCCTCTGTCCATGGCATTTCCCAGGAAAAATACTGGAGTGGGTTGCTGTGCCCTCCTCCAGGGGGATCTTCCCAACCCAGGGATCAAACCTGGGTCTCCTGATTCTCACTCATTGCAGGCAGATTCTTTACTACTGAGCCACTAGATAAGCCCTCTGAAGACAGTGGCCAATATTAAAACAATTTTTACTGATTAGAACCACCCATATATTCATACATTTATAGAAAAAATAAGTTTATAGTAATGTGATGGGACAAATTTGATGATAATATATTTTATGACACATTAAAATTCCCTTTGAAAGAACAGAGGAGGATTTGAAGATGAATTAGAAGAAGGTAAACTTATTCATTAAAGGGACAGATGGTAAATAATTTAGACTTTATGGTCCAAATGTGTCTCTGTTGAAATAACTCTGCTTTCCTAGTGTGAGAATAGTGAGGAACAATCTGTGTGCCAATAAAACTTAATAGGAAATACAACTTTTAGTGTCTATTGTATTGCCTATAATTTTCACATGTCACAAAATATTATTCAAAAAAATTTTTCCAATAAATTGAAAATATAAAAACCACTCTCAGCTTGTAGACTATATACATAAGCAGGTGGTGGACTGGATTTAGACTGTGGTCTGCTATAGTGTGCCAATCTTTGGATTAGAATATCAGCCTTAAAGTTAGGTGCAGGAAAAAATACTCATATAGCTCATATAACCATATAACCATAAAATAAGCTTTACATATGTGTATGAACAGAAATGCATGCATGCAATTTACAATGTACTGTTGACCCTTGAACAACATGGGTTTGAACTGCAAGGGCCCACTTATTGGCAGATTTTTTTCAATAGTAAATATTAGAGTACTACATGACAGGCTATGTTGAACTACACAGATAGAGAAGAGCTGCACACAGAAAACCTGACTCGAAGTTATACAAATGTAGAGTGGGTGCCCCTAACTCCCATAGAGTGTTGTTCAAGGAATGTGTATATAAATGTATGCAAGTACTACAGGGGATACTGCATTCAAAATTTTATTCCTGGTGAGGGATGCTATAAAAAGATTGGGAGACCACTGGTATTGAATCACTAAAGTGATTTTAGAAGTAAAAAAATTACCAGTGCAACATTACTTAACACTGTCAGTAACAGGAAATTCTCCTTTTCAGCCATGTTTTCCACCACGGGTGAACATGAGGGTCCAATCCCTCCTGAATACCACAGCTATGTTCAGCACACATAGATCCCAAAGTTAATGGCACTTTACGACTATGGTCAATGCAACTTTTCTTCATTTGCCTTAGATATTTTGAAGTTTTATTCATAAATCATTTATGAGGTTATGGATCTAAAAGAACAAATTGCAATAACATGAGTGGGCCCTGGGGCTAGGAAGAGGCTTCTCAAGGTCAATCCTACAGGTTTCTGCCGCCCTTTTGTTTGTCATAACTGACTTCCACTCATCTCTTAGGATCTATTCATTCCATTTATCTATATCAGGAGTGGATATAGACCCTTCCTAGGAAATTTCAGCTGCATTGCTCAGTAACATTGCTCTCTATCACAGTCTCCATGTTCTTTTCCAGAGTCTACAAGTTGACAGAGTCTTATTAGAAGTAAGTTTCTATACATTCATTAGTCTTGGGGGAGTTACATTCCCTCTAGCTCGAGGAACCATCAACCCACTCCACAGGAAAACAGGACTGGAAAGAAAACTAACCAACCGGCTTCTCCAGGTGGCCCAGGGGCTCCAGGAAGTCCTTGGGCTCCCTTTGGACCAGGCTCTCCCTGTGGTCCATAGTCTGATGGTCCAGCCGGTCCTATGGGTCCTGGGGACCCAGGGATACCAGGATCCCCTGGAAGACCTGGGTCCCCCTTCTCACCGCTCAGGGCCTGTATCAATAGGAATATGTTTGGATAGTGATTCTTCCAGTATCTCCTTACACAGTCTCACAAGAATACGAATACCTGTTAGGTCGGCACTGAGAAGATCCTGAATAAAAAGGCAGTTGTTATTGAAGGCATTGTTTCTAAAATAAGCACTGAATGATGTCTGTCATTTCCTGCCTTTTGGGATCCAGCAACATCTCATTAACTCTCTCAAGTCCCACTTGAGATGTCCTACAATGGGATGCTATGCATGTAACAGCCCAAAAAACTCAGCTCAAATTGGCCAACAATGCAAATGGCATCAGAGCTGACATTCATGTTAATGTCACATTTCTAAAATAAACCCAGTACAACAAATCATCATTTGATTGGTTTTCACCAGGTCTCTTCATTACAGAGGAGATATTGAGTCTGTATTAATTTTTTCTTAAATCTTTTGTTGTTGTTGTTGTTAATTTCATCATCTCTAGCTTTGAAAATGAGTCGTATCTTTTAAAGTTGAATTTGACAAAATAACCGAGGTTCCTCTTTCTCCCCAAGTGAAAGTGAAAGTGTTAGTCACTCAGTCGTGGCTGAATCTTTGCGACCCCATGGACTGTAAACTGCCAGGCTCCTCTGTCCATGGGATTCTCCAGGCAGGAATAATGGAGTGGGAAACCATTCCCTTCCACAGGGGATCTTCCTGACCCAGGGATCAAACCGAGGTCTCCCACATTGCAGGCAGATTCTTTACCCTCTGTGCCACTAGGGAAGCCCATCTGACTGAACTTTCATTGTTCAATGTCAACAGGTGGCTAAGTAGTCCCTCTTTTATGATGGCAGGGTGTAAGACTCAAAAGAGCTCCTTGATACTCCCTTACTTTCTGGGACATAATAAGAACTAATAAAATAAAAATAGAGAGATGCAAATAGGAGCATCATATGGACTGTATTGGGCTTCCCTGCTGGCTCAGATGGTAAATAATCTGGCTGCAGTGCAGGAGACCCAGGTTTGATCCCCAGGAAGGGAAGAGCCCTTGGAGAAGGGAACACCAACCCACTCCAGTATTCTTGCCTGGAGAATTCCATGGACAGAGGAGCCTGGCAGGCTACAGTCTACAGGGTCGCAAAGAGTCGGACACAAATGAGTGACTATCACTTTCACTTTCTTGGACTGTATTAAGACTAGAACAAAAGAATTCTGTATTCCAGCTCTTTGTAAGCATAACTACCACCTTGGAGGAACAGCTGGCAGTTTGCCAAAGATGAGTCTGAAACACTGACGCTGCTAGCTGCTCTGGCCAAAGAGGGTTTTGTACACAAAAAGATGTAGGAAAGATTGCATATCATTTCTACATTTGGGGAGCCCATTCACATTCTCATATTGAAGGGTTTGTGAATGAAGCTTTAAATTGTTTCCAAGTTTCCCTGTTCAAGGTAGAACACTTTTGATTGGATGACACTGATAAGTCTTGGACATGCTGGGTAGCATGTCTTGTGAACCTCTCAGATACATGTGATAAGTGGTCAACCTCTGCCTCATTGACATTTAAAAATAAACCTCAGTAAGAACTTCTCATTTGAACATGTGAGAGATTCTATACATGAAAAGACAAGATTTATACAAGCTTAAATACTGTAAATGACAACACTTTAGATTTTTTTGACTACACTAAATATTTTGTCCTTTTGGCATTTATTTTTACTTAAAAGAATGAACAATGTCCCCAAAATACTGACTAAAACTTTCTGTTACTAATCATTTCCTGAACTTCCCTATAAACTCATTTGATACAAATGTGGAATTACTACTTGTGTGTGAGACAAGATCATTGTCAATGTGGAATTTTATTTGGGCTGAAAAATCATTGAGAAAAAAAGATATTGAGTGCTACATATTTATTTTGTCAAAATACTATAAATATTTGCTCTGGTTTGAGGGATGAACTGTGCTGAAAGACCAATAATTTTTTGAAACGAGATCAGCTGATGTCTTAACTTTGGAGCCCTTCATTCAGAAGGAAGGTAATTTGGAACAAAGTTGCTGGGTACCAACCGGTTCTCCTTTAGGTCCTGGTAATCCTTTCACTCCCGGAGTCCCAGGAATGCCATCCAAGCCCTTTCTTCCAGGATGTCCTCTGAGTCCCGGATCCCCTGGGGCACCCATTTGTCCCTCTGGCCGAGATGTTTCACCTTTTTCTCCTTTAAGTCCTGGCTGACCCTGAGCACCTGGGAATCCCTAGGGTAGTGCAGAAATGTCTGCATTACATTGGGTACAGTTGTTCTTATCAATCTTAAAAAAAAGTCAGTAAGAACTTTTCAATTTGAATGAACACGAATTATTTTCCAGGCACTTTCTTTGACCCACAAGTATGTCAAGCTTTTTGGCTTTATTTTTACTTCCAAAACTGTAAAAAAATTCAGTTAGTATAATTCAATGCAATATCTATAATAATATAATTCAATATGATGCTACCATTATCATAAATCAGATTATGTTTGAATACTGGTAAATTTTAATATGTACCCATGGATAATTTGATTCAAATACATTTATCCAAATATTACTTTCTGGCTGTAAATTTTTAATGATTTTATTGTGGGATCTTCCTGACCCAGGGATCAAACCCAGGTCTCTTACATTGCAGGCAGATTCTTTCACTGTCTCAGTCACCAAGGAAGCCCCAAAATATGTATCCATGGATAATTTGATTTAAATGCACTTATCCAAATATAACTTTCTGATTTTAATTTGTTAACAATTATATTGAAGTATAATTTAAATATCATAAAATGAGTACTTTGTAAGACTACAACTCAATGATTTTTAGTAAATTTACCCATTGCGCTGTGATCGTCACAATCCAGTTTTAAAACATTTCTATCACCCCTCCAAATTCCCTCAGATCTACTTGCTGTCCATCCCTGTTCCCAACCTCAGCCTCAGGCAACAACTGATCTACTTTCTGTCTCTGATACCATTTGAAGTGATGATAAATTCATGAATTCACTTATTCATTCACATATCATTAATTAATTCATTCAATCCAAAAGTATCAACTAAGTGCTTTACTATTAAGTAAGCCTCCTTCTGAGGCACCAAACTGACACCCTATATGGACAGCAGCCATTATCTCCAGAGTGCTCCAAATTGAACCTAAATAAAGCTTCAAAACTGTGAAATCTTACTGGAAATCCTGGAAGACCAGCACTTCCTGGGGACCCTGGGCTTCCTTTAATGCCAGCTGCCCCTGGTTCTCCTGCAAAGCAGTAAATTATTAAGTAGTCATTGAACACAAACTTGGAGTAGCCAGGGTAATGCAGTGTGTGAGGAAAATAGGGTGTTTTCTTCTGAAGAAAGAAAATTTCTATCTTAAAACACACAGTGGAGGATGACAATGGGAGTTAAAAAACTAGAAGAAGAGTTAATGTTCAAAATAAGTACTCAAATTTTAGCTTTTGAATTTCTTGTCTTTATAATTTTAAGGAATACATTAATTTTTTTCTAATGATAAAAGTAATGGAGGTTCATGGTAAAAAAATTATACTGAAAGAAGAGAATAAGAATCATGTATTAATCTACCACCAGAAGATAATATTTACTAAAATTTTTACATGTATTACTCATAAAATTGTATATCCATAAATGCATAGGAGTTTATAATATACTTTTTTGGTGTCATACCACGCATATGTCAATAAATATGGATTTATAGTTTCACTTTAAATGGCTGTAGCTTATTGTGTGTGTGTGTGTGTGTGTGCACGTGTGTGTGTGTGTTTAGTTGCTCAGTTGTGTCTAACTCTTTGCGACCCCATGGGCTACAGCCCACCAGGCTCCTCTGTCCATGGGATTCTCCAGGCAAGAATACTGGAGTGGGTTGCCAGATCATTTATTCACCAAACAGCTATTTTTAGATATTTATTTTAAGATTTTTTTTTGACATGACCATTTTTAAAGCCTTTATTGAATTTGTTACAATATTGTTTCTGGTTTATGTTTGGCTTCTTTGCCTGAGATATACATGGGATCTTATTTCCTGGACCAGGGATCGAACCCACCCCTTGAATTGGAAGTCAAAGTCATAACCACTGGACCACCAGGGAAGTCTATTTTCAGACGTTTGAATTGTTTTATTCAATTTTAGCTGTTGTAAGCAGTCCTATGATAAACACCCCATATTTAGTTCTGCAAATTTAACCAATGATTTCCTTTACAATAAATTCCTAAAAGTGTACCTCCAGGTCCAAAGAGGTAAAAACCTTTCTGAGGCTCTGGATATTTAAATTGCATTTTGCTGTACAACTGTATAGTTCCTCTGGGTATTTAAATATTTCGGTAAAGAGGATCCCTTTAGAGGGTCTTTTGGATGGATCTAAGGTCACTAAGCGCAGGCGGCTGCGGCTGGCGCACTAAGCGCGGCCAAGAGGAGCTACCCCACGTCCAAGGTCAGGGGCAGAAGCCGGGAGGACCCCATACCCAAAGGGCGGCGGCCAAAAGGAGTTACCCCACGTCCGAGGTCAAGGGCAGCGGTCTAGAGTACCGGGCTGCAACGGCGTAGGAACGGCCGAGAGGAGCTACCCCGCGTCTGAGGTCAGGGGCGATGGCCGAAAGGAGCTACCCTGTGTCCGAGGCCAGGGACGATGGCCGAGAAGAGCTACCCCACATCCAAGGAGTGGTGGCTGTGTGGGTGCAGGAGGGCCTAGAGGAGCCATCCCACGTTGAAGGTCAGGAAGGGCGGTGGTGAGGAGATACTGCTCGTCCAAGGTAAGGAGCAGCGGCTGTGCTTTGCTGGAGCAGCCCTGAAGAGATACCCCATGCCCAAGGTAAGAGAAACCCAAGTAAGATGGTAGGTTTTGCAAGAGGGCATCAGAGGGCAGATACACTGAAACCATACTCACAGAAAACTAGTCAATCCAGTCACACTGGGACCATAGCCTTGTCTAACTCAATGAAACTAAGCCATGCCCATGGGGCAACCCAGGGTGGGTGGGTCATGGTGGAGAAGTCTGACAGAATGTGGTCCACTGGAGAAGGGAATGGCAAACCACTTCAGTATTCTTGCCTTGAGAACCCCATGAACAGTATGAAAAGGCAAAATGATAGGATACTGAAAGAGGAACTCCCCAGGTCAGTAGGTGCCCAATATGCTACTGGAGATCAGTGGAGAAATAACTCCAGAAAGAATGAAGGGATGGAGCCAAAGCAAAAACAATACCCAGCTGTGGATGTGACTGGTGATAGAAGCAAGGTCTGATGCTGTAAAGAGCAATATTGCATAGGAACCTGGAATGTCAGGTCCATGAATCAAGGCAAATTGGAAGTGGTCAAACAAGAGATGGCAAGAGTGAACGTCAACATTCTAGGAATCAGCGAACTAAAATGGACTGGAATGGGTGAATTTAACTCAGATGACCATTATATCTACTACTGCGGGCAGGAATCCCTCAGAAGAAATGGAGTAGCCATCATGGTCAACAAAAGAGTCCGAAATGCAGTACTTGGATACAAGCTCAAAAATGACAGAATGATCTCTGTTCGTCTCCAAGGCAAACCATTCAATATCACGGTAATCCAAGGCTATGCCCCAACCAGTAAGGCTGAAGAAGCTGAAGCTGAATGGTTCTATGAAGACCTACAAGATCTTTTAGAACTAACACCCAAAAAAGATGTCCTTTTCATTATAGGGGACTGGAATGCAAAAGTAGGAAGTCAAGAAACACCTGGAGTAACAGGAAAATTTGGCCTTGGAATGCAGAATGAAGCAGGGCAAAGACTAATAGAGTTTTGCCAAGAAAATGCACTGGTCATAGCAAACACCCTCTTCCAACAACACAAGAGAAGACTCTACACATGGACATCACCAGATGGTCAACACCGAAATCAGATTGATTATATTCTTTGCACCCAAAGATGGAGAAGCTTTATACAGTTAACAAAAACAAGACCAGGAGCTGACTGTGGCTCAGATCATGAACTCCTTATTACCAAAGTCAGACTCAAATTGAAGAAAGTAGGGAAAACTGCTAGACCATTCAGGTATGACCTAAATCAAATCCCTTATGATTATACAGTGGAAGTGAGAAATAGATTTAAGGGCCTAGATCTGATAGATAGAGTGCCTGATGAACTATGGAATGAGGTTCGTGACATTGTACAGGAGACAGGGATCAAGACCATCCCCATGGAAAAGAAATGCAAAAAAGCAAAATGGCTGTCTGAGGAGGCCTTACAAATAGCTGTGAAAAGAAGAGAAGCCAAAAGCAAAGGAGAAAAGGAAAGATATCAGCATCTGAATGCAGAGTTCCAAAGAATAGCAAGAAGAGATAAGAAAGCCTTCTTCAGTGATCAATGCAAAGAAATAGAGGAAAAGAACAGAATGGGAAAGACTAGAGATCTCTTCAAGAAAATTAGAGATACCAAGGGAACATTTCCTGCAAAGATGGGCTCGATAAAGGACAGAAATGGTATGGACCTAACAGAAGCAGAAGATATTAAGAAGAGGTGGCAAGAATACACAGAAGAACTGTACAAAAAAGATCTTTACGACCTGGATAATCACGATGGTGTGATCACTCATCTAGAGCCAGACATCGTGGAATGTGAAGTCAAGTGGGCCTTAAAAGCATCACTACGAACAAAGCTAGTGGAGGTGATGGAATTCCCCCTGAGCTCTTTCAAACCCTGAAAGATGATGCTGTGAAAGTGCTGCACTCAGTATGCCAGCAAATTTGGAAAACTTAGCAGTGGCCACAGGACTGGAAAAGGTCAGTTTTCATTCGAATCCCTAAGAAAGGCAATGCCAAAGAATGCTCAAACTACCGCACAATTGCACTCATCTCACACACTAGTAAAGTAATGCTCAAAATTCTCCAAGCCAGGCTTCAGCAATATGTGAACCGTGAACTTCCTGATGTTCAAGCTGGTTTTAGAGAAGGCAGAGGAACCAGAGATCAAATTGCCAACACCCGCTGGATCATGGAAAAAGCAAGAGAGTTCTAGAAAAACATCTATTTCTGCTTTATTGACTATGCCAAAGCCTTTGACTGTGTGGATTACAATAAACTGTGGACAATTCTGAAAGAGATGGGAATACCAGACCACCTAACCTGCCTCTTGAGAAATCTGTATGCAGGTCAGGAAGCAACAGTTAGAACTGAACATGGAACAACAGAGTGGTTCCAAATAGGAAAAGGAGTATGTCAAGGCTGTATATTGTCACCCTGCTTATTTAACTTATATGCAGAGTACATCATGAGAAATGGTGGACTGGAAGAAGCACAAGCTGGAATCAAGATTGCCAGGAGAAATCTCAATAACTTCAGATATGCAGATGACACCACCCTTATGGCAGAAAGTGAAGAGGAACTAAGAAGGCTCTTGATGAAAGTAAAAGAGGAGAGTGAAAAAGTTGGCTTTAAAGCTCAACATTCAGAAAACGAAGATCATGGCATCCAGTCCCATCACTCTATGGGAAATAGATGGGGAAACAGTGGAAACAGTGTCTGACTTTATTTTTGGGGGCTCCAAAATCACTGCAGATGGTGATTGCAGCCATGAAATTAAAAGCCGCTTACTCCTTGGAAGAAAAGTTATGAGCAACCTAGATAGCATATTTAAAAGCAGAGACATTACTTTGCTGACTAAGGTCCATCTAGTCAAGGCTATGGTTTTTCCAGTAGTCATGTATGGATGTGAGAGTTGGACTGTGAAGAAAGCTGAGCGCCGAAGAATTGATGCTTTTGAACTGTGATGTTGGAGAAGACTCTTGAGAGTCCCTTGGACTGTAAGGAGATCCAACCAGTCCATTCTGAAGGAGATCAGCCCTGGGATTTCTTTGGAAGGAATGATGCTAAAGCTGAAACTCCAGTACTTTGGCCACCTCATGTGAAGAGTTGACTCACTGGAAAAGCCTTTGATGCTGGGAGGGATTCGGGGCAGGAGGAGAAGGGAACAACAGAGGATGAGATGGCTGGATGGCATCACTGACTCGATGAACGTGAATCTGAGTGAACTCCGGGAGTTCGTGATGGACAGGGAGGCCTGGCGTGCTGCGATTCGTGGGGTCGCAAAGAGTCGGACACAACTGAGCGACTGAACTGAACTGAACTGAAGGTGAGTTTATTAACAAATGTTTATCATATTTTATTTTTTGCAAGATTTGAGTCAGGAGAATTCTTTTATAGTAATCAAAACGGTTTTTACCATTTATGCATCTTCTTTAAGCTATAGCTGTAGTTCCTCAAACATAAGGAAACCAAGGATAATATAGCAATGCAACTGGTTGGGCAGCAGCAATGAGCTGCCCACCTACATCTCAAGCCTTGGGTCAGAGATGACTCTGGGGATGTAGGAAAACTATGATAGCTTCCTTTTGTTCCTTCTCTCCTCCTTTCCTTTTGGTTTTTTACCATTTCCCCCCAGAGACTTGGGTACCAACTAGAAGCTGCAGAAAAATACTTCCCCTGTTCTTTGCCCCATCCTTTCCGCTCAGGCTTGTCTCAGGTAGTCAGCAACTAAAATGCAATAGAGGGAAATGCCATGTTTTATGGGGTTTTTGGCTTTTTTTATGTTAACAGAGTGTTTTTGAAGGTTTCCCTCCAAATTCACGTAGACCACATCCTGACATTGAGCAATCGGATATCTTTTTTTTTTTTTTCTGTCCAGTGAGCGGAGCCTTTTAGTACTTGCAAAAAACACTTGGGAACTGTCCTACCTTGGAATCCTTTTTCGCCTTCTAACCCTGGCAATCCAGGGGGGCCTGGAGACCCTGGGACACAAGGACACTGTGTGCACAGGAGGCCTGGCTCCCCTGCAATGAGAACACACTTGCGTCACTCAAAACCCCACTCACAAACCCACACCGAGTCCTCAGAAAGGACTGAAATTTCCCAACCACATGATCATTTATCACATCTAATTTTTTTCATGTAGTGAAAAGTATGTATGCATTCATACATATCTAGGACATGTATATTCATAAAAAATAATTCATCTATTATATCTGCTTATTGTATCTGAGGTGTTTTATTTTTTTTTTGCATTATAGAAAGGAAATTCGAAGAGCCCAGTAACAAACATTTACTATCTCAGTTTTTCTCTCCTTGAGTGCAGGATAAAACTCACATGCTAGGAACAGCCAATGATTTATTGCACGGGTGCTAAATAAGTGACTGATTTCCAGAGAAATAAATACTATTAGGTAATCCTTTTGGAAAAGAAGCCATCTGTGACTGTCTGCTATTTGGGATCACTGTCTCTGGGAAGTATAAAATAAGTGATGATAAAGGTGATGAGAATGACTCATTCTGACCGAACATCACCGACTGAACTAACCTTTGGGTCCACCGACTCCTGGGATACCTGGCGACCCTATATAGCCTGGAAGTCCACCGACTCCAGGTGGACCTTCGCGAAAAACAATACCACCTGCAAAGAGAAAACACCAAACTAATTTAAGTATTTTTTTCAATTAGCAAGTGTTTTAGTAATGTCTTTATTTTATATGCATTTCCCCATCTCTGTTTTGCAAGTTGAGTCTTGTGAAAGTTATCTGTAACTGAAAAGACTGACCAGCTTTCCTTTCACATCACATACATGATTTTTTTTTTTTAAATAAGGATGTGAATAAAATAAAATAAAATAAAATAAAATAAGGATGTGGTTCTGTTGCAGGTGCCCCGGGTTCCAGATTCTGACTCGAACATTCCTGAGCTTCAGGCTTCAAGAGTTATGCACATCAGGCTTGTCATCAATAAAATGAGGACACAACACCTACGTTTGAAAAGAAACCCAGAGGGCTAAGAGTCCTGACACATAGTGAAGCATTTTAGTTTAGTTTTGCTTTGTTTGCCACAGACTCACTCCTTAACTTAACAGATTTGTTCTTATACATTATGCCTATTAATAGGATAATGTCTTAGATGGTTGTTAGCCTAGAGGAAAGCTTTTATTTATTATTTATTTAGACTGTTCAGCTTATCAGATCCTAGTTCTCCTGAGCAGGGATCGATTCTGGGCCACGGCAGTGAAAGCGTCAAATCCTAACCACTAGAACACCAGGGAACTCCCTTTATTTATTTTTTAATATTGCTCATATAACTAGGTACTTAACTGAATTTCTTTATTAAGTTTTCCAGATTATTTTCTTAGTTTTTTTATGTTTTAATAATATTGTCTATAAATAATGATTCCTCCTTTCTTAAAAAGATCTCTGGAAGATTCTTAAGGCTAGCAGGAGGGCTGAGTATAAAACAAGACCTCCTAGGTACCTGCCAGGAAAGGCATTTTAAAATACATGGAGAGATCTGTATGTTCTTGAGGTTCTATACTCCTATCAGCCGACACATTTTGTGAAGTGGCTCTGTCATAGGATGGGGAGAAAAGGACAACTTCATCCGAACTTCCAGGTACCATTTCGCATCCTCTGGGCGGCAGTTCTGTGGTTTCTGATCCACTTTACTTGACAGCATCTTGCCTCGGTTCACATTGCTCATCTGTAGTTTCCTGCTCTGGGCTTTCCTGCTGATGCCAAGGCATGGGATGCCCTGGAAGCCATGGAAAAAGAGTCTGGAAGTGTGTGTGTGTGTGTGTGTATGTGTGTGTGTGGTGGTGGTGGTGGTGGTAGGGTGTTAGTCCTATCCCTGGAGAAACTTTGGCCTCTCGGTCCCCAGGAAAAGTTTATCCTGAGACAAAGTTATACAGCTTCTTGGAAGATAGTCTCCAGGGACTAAACAAGACATTCCACTTGGCCTAGGCCAATGTGATAACAGTTACTCCTTCTCTGCTCCACTCCTCTGTCCCTGCCTCCCTGTCTTCTGGCTACTGCTGGGCTGATCTTGCCAAGCAGTCATGCTTTCACAGCAGCTAATAAAATGAAACAGCAGTGGAAAGATAACACCTAAGTTCCACATGGATGGCCAAGCTGCATGTAAGGCTCATTGCCCCAATGGGCACACCTCTGTCATTGGGCATCGCACACAGAAGGGCGCCATGAAGCATGTTTACCTGGTGGGCCTGGAGGTCCCGGGAACCCCATGGGCCCTGGAGAACCAGGACGGCCGGGGGACCCCGGAGGCCCCGCTGCAGTCTTTCCTGGGGGCCCTTGCTCCCCTTTACTTCCTTTCACACCGGGTACTCCAGGGGCTCCTCGGAGGCCAGGCCTTGATGACCCTTGGAAAAAATAATCATTTATTGTATTTAAAAAGTTCCCCCTGATTAACATATGCATTTCAATTGCAAAAGTGAGATAGTCTTGTAAATGTTGTACAATCGAAAAGTATATAGAGCATATGAAACAAAGTGAATTTTCTTCCTTCCCTCACCTGTGACCTGGTTCAACTATCACAATACAACAGAGCTCAGACCACTCCATTCCCACAAGGTAACTTATGTGCTTTGTTACAACGGAATGAAACAGAAGTTGGGATTCACTGTAGTCTCTTGATTCAAAAGGATTTCAGGAGAAATTACTCAATACATGCTAAATATTTTGTAATTTTTTTTTTAGAGACTGCTGCTGCTGCTGCTGCTGCTAAGTCGCTTCAGTCGTGCCCGACTCTGTGCGACCCCATAGATGGCAGCCCACCAGGCTCCCCTGTCCCTGGGATTCTCCAGGCAAGAACACTGGAGTGGGTTGCTGTTTCCTTCTCCAATGCATGAAAGTGAAAACTGAAAGTGAAGTCACTCAGTCATGTCCGACTCTCAGCGACCCCATGGACTGCACCCTACCAGGTTCCTGCGTCCATGGGATTTTCCAGGCAAGAGGACTGGAGTGGGGTGCCATTGCAAGATGCCTATCTTTCAGTGTCTCAAATAAGAAAAAGAGAGAAAACTGTAATTGAACTTTTGTTGTTGTTGTTTAGTTGCTAAGTCATGTCCAACTCTTTTGCAACCCCGTGGATTATAGCCCACCAGGCTCTCTGTCCATGGGATTTCCCAGGCAAGAATAATGGAGTGGGTTACCATTTCCTTCTCCAGGGGATCTTCCTGATCCAGGGATAGAACCCACATCTACTGCATCGGCAGGAGGATTCTTTACTACTGAGCCACCAGGGAAGCCCGTTTGAAGTTTATTTCTGCCAATTGTCTTATGTGCTGCATGCTAAGTAGCTTCAGTTTTGTCCGACTCTTTGCCATCCTATGGACTGTAGCCCTCCAGCCTCCTCTATCTGTGGAATTCTCCAGGTAAGAATAGTAGAGTGGGTTGCCACTTCCTGTTCCAGGGGATCTTCCTGACCCAGGGATCAAACCCACGTCTTCTGTGTCTCCTGCATTCCAGGCAGATTCTTTACCACTGAGCCACCTGGGAAGACTACTGGAAGGTGCTCTTTCTTAATATTTGATTGGACCTCTAAAATCTCCATTTACATCATTTCACCTTCAAGAAATACCTGCTGTTAAGAGTTTGGTATATATTTTTCCATGTATATGCAAGTACACATAATATGTATACATTTTTTTCTTTTCTTTTACAATAAAATCATACATATAGTCCTTCACTCTCTTTAATCTTAATTCATTGTCAAAATTATTTTTAAAATATATAGCATAGTATAGAGAAAAAATGAAATATAATCAATGGAAGGGTTTATCAAATCTTTGCTATTTTGTTCTTGTTTTGTTTCCTTTTTACAAGATGACCCATTACAGAATGCCAGTTAAAATTGAGCCACTGTGGTTAATCCTTAACTAACATCCTTGACCCTATTCTTCTTCCTCTTTCAAGAGGCAACCACCCTAATGATTCATGAATATTTTTACCCTTTACAGAACTGTGTATGTACCACAAACAATATATGTTAAAATATAAAAACTGTAATCTATGTATCCTTAGGCAATTTGTGATACGTTATGAAAACTATCACTTTAACCAACCTAATTGCCACAAAATTAATGTTTTTCTTTCTCTGTGCCTTTTTCTGAGTTTCAAGCCTCCTGCTCCCACACCAAAGTTACTGCCTGACAGTTAAAAATGCGTGCGTGCTAAGTCTCTTCAGTTGTGTCTGACTCTGCAGTTGTGTGGGCTGTAGCCCGCCAGGCTCCTCTGTCCATGGAATTCTCCAGGGAAGAATACTGGAGTGGGTTGCCATGCCCTCCTCCAGGGGATCTTCCCAGCCCAGGAATTGAGCCGGGGTCTCTTACATCTCCTGTGCCACCTGGGCAGCTCAGTAGTAGTTAAAACTGCTGAGAAGTAAAAAAGAGCATTTTTATATCACTTTGTGTCGGTTTTCCTCCCTTTTCCCCTGAAGGTCCCAAAAAGCTAATGATGAAAAAGTTGGAAACACTTGTATATCAATTAATGAAACATCACTGTTATGTAAATAATGCAGACTCACTAGAAAGCAGCATGTTTTCCTTTTAATAGTATTTATATTGGTATCCAAGAAACATATACATACCGGGACTTCCAGGGGCTCCAGGGAGACCACTGGGACCTGAGGACACATAACCGTAATTGTTTACAAAGATAGAAATATCCCCTCCTTCCATTATTGAAATCTTAGATGGCAATATAATGATAATTACCAATACATTTTTCATACTTTGCCTCTACTTTCACATAAGTAAGTATGAGAAAAGTTCAGTCATTTAGACAAACTGCGAAGAAGAAACTAAGTTCATCTTAGATGTCTAACACTCAAAAATAGGGAGGGGGCAGAATAGGGGATTAAGGGACAAGAACTACTATGTATAAAATACACAAACAATAAGGACATATTGTATAGCACAGGGAAATACAGCCATTATTTTTTAATAACTTTACATGGAGTATAACCTACAAAAGTATTGAATCACTATGTTGTGCACCTTAAACCAATATAATATTGCAAATCAACTATACTTTTTTTTTTTTTTTAAGTAAACTATAGTGCTTTATCATCTTCAGATAACTCAACAGACATTTCCTAAGAGCTGTTCTGTGTCTGGCACTTTGCTGGGATGATTCAGAGGCCAGAAGGTCAAATAGCTGAAATTGTCAACAACCTCAAGTTTGGCCTGGATCCATCTCGGATCAGTTATAGCTATAACACTGAGTAGGGTTCTAACTCTTTGACGTATATTAGTAATTTGTACTGAGTGTATCAGATTTTTTAAAACCTGTGTCTAATAATTATCTGTCCATTTGTTTAAAACAATGAGAATTTCTACAGATTTAAATAAAATTCTCATTTGAAATCTTATTTATATCAATCATTTTCCTGGATCAGTGGTTCTCAAGCCTGCTACACATTAGAATTAATCTAAGGAGCTTCTGTGACCTGCCAGTATCCAGGACCCTCTTCCAGGCAATTATATCAGAATCATGGGGAAGAAATGGGGACATGGTTCTTACTCAGCAGTTCTTGGGGATTTCAATGTGCATTGAGATATAAGAGCTTATTAGCCAAGATCATCTCAACACATCAAAAGGGACAAAATATAAGTCAATGTGACTTTAATTCATGGTCCTGGAAATCAGGAACCAAGGGCTTCAGTTCCTTCTTGTCCCTAATTGTGTAGATTTGCTCAAATGAGAGCTGTTAGGGGCTCCATTTTCTCTTCTGTAATCCCTCTGGGACTGCTGGTTTTGGACACTCCCTCTCTCTGCCCTCTGGCTCTGTTAGTGTCTTCCTATCAGATATGAATGTTATGTTTAAAGATATTTAATTATGCAAAAAGATAAGCAGTTACTGTCTACTATATACCACCTAAGGAATTTTTTTAGGAAAATATGAAAATTAGGAAACATCAAAAAATACCACCACCTATGAACATTAGGAGACTGCCCCTTTCCTCTTGCAAATTCTAGGTCTACAAACACATGTCTTGAAACACATTTTGCCATGAATGAAAGACACACAATGATCAGCAAATGCTTTAGGAAGAAAATTATTCTCACCCTGTGGGCCACGAGCTCCCTTTGGCCCTGGTAGGCCTGGAATTCCTTCATCTCCCTTTTCCTGGTATGCGTCATAATATTCTGTCTTAAAGGAAAATGAAATTGAAAAAAAAAAAAGATAGCTATTTATGGTAACTCACCAAACACAATTACTTCAATTTCCTTTTTTTTTTGACTAAAATGATACTTTCTTTGTTTTCCTGAATTCACAGGCTTATGCGTTAGAAAAACATGACAGTTAGATATATGGGATGGATAAATTTAAAAGTTAACCTGGTATCATGACAGTGCATATTTCATGGGCTTTCATTTAGAAATACATTTTATGATGTAGCCCAAATCATATATACACTCTTAAATATATATATACATATCTATATATGTATGAGTATGTATATAGAAATTAAAGTTTTACAAAAGAGTAACTTCTTACAACATATGATCAACTCTGATATTTTTTATTCTATTCTATTTCAGTTTTTTAAAATGCTTGCCCTGTGGACTAAATTTATTTCAAAGTACATTGGGACGTATACATCAAAAAAATACTTCATTGTTTCTCTAAATTTCATGACAGCATTGATCTTCAGACAAATGTTTCCTTAGTCCAAGGACTGTGGATTATTAGTATTTCTGAAGTGATCGATGGACCTTTTGCTCATTTCCTTAACCATCTCCTTCCAAAGCAGAACTTCCTCTGAAGTCAGTACAAGCTGCAGAACAATGTGGAATTGAGCATTAAAAAAAAAGATGGAAATATAAAAGTTTAAAAAAACTTTTTTCATATGTTGCATGGGACCCATTAGCTTACTTGTTTAAAGAACTATAACAAGAACTTTGTAGTTAAAACTGTATGCATAAAGTGAAAAAAAAAAGAATTCATAATAATAGTAGTAACAGTGCAATAAACTCCTCCATCATAAAATCCATCAAGATATGTATGTACCTGCCAAGTATTGGCAAAGTACTTTCACAGAATAGCCTTTCATTTTCCCAGCAACCCCTTAAAAGGATCTTGGGATTGTCATCTGAATCATTTGCTTGCAAGGTAAAGAAGCTGATTTCTGGGACCCTCCTTCAGTTACTGAGTTAACTTACTTGGCCTGGGGGGGTCTGGGAACTGCATTTGTAGGAGGACACAAACACACTCCCCCAGTGACTCCTCTGCCACCAGGGACCTTTCTGTCACGCCTGCAGTTCTTAAATGGGGAGTTCTACTCTGCACTCTGAGTGTGAGAACCACCGTCATTTGAGGCAACAAAGGAAGGTACCGGAACTCAGAGCCTGGGTCCTATTCACACTCATCTCCTCAAGCTACAGAGTCACTATATACAGCGTGGCCACCCTGTTGCCAGGAACTGATGGACATCAAATCCATGTCCACACAGGAAGGAGAGATCACCTGCCTCTAAGGAGCTTAAAAGTGAAAGTGTTAGTTGCTGAGTCATGTCTAACTCTTTGCAACCTGTGGCAGATAGCCCACCAGGCTCCTCTGTCCATGGAATTCTCCAGGCAAGAATACTGGAATGGGTTGTCATTCCCTTTTTCAGGGGATCTTCCTGATCCAGGGATCAAATCCGGGTCTCCTGCATTGCAGATGGATTCTTTACCATCTGAGCCACCAAGGAAGCTTGGGCTGGGGTCATTGGTTTTTACAGGCCCTGAATTAAACCCAAAGTTGAGCTTCTGCTGCCTCATAGTTCAGGGCTGTCATAACAGGGCCCAGAAGGTGAAGTCCTTCTCCCACACACCCAGGACCTGAGCTGTCCTTCACTGCTGCCTTCCTATGTTACTCAAAGGTGCAGGATGACTCAGGCCGGGCCCATTTAGACAAAGGCCTTTTCTTCTCTGCAGCCCAGAATGGGCATTGCCAGTGCATTCCAGGGACAAAGTAGGACTAGATAAAAATATTTGTCCATTATCGAATGGACAAATAATGACAATAGCTATTTTTTTTGCCCTGAATTGATAAAAAGGTAAATATTATAATCTCTATCATTAGCAGTTAATAAGGGACACTGATTCAAAATTTCCTTGATATTTGGAAAGACTTGATCAAGCATAACATTAATATTGCCCTTCATTACACTTACTGGACCACGAAATCCTGGAGGGCCAGAGTTTCCTTTCCACCCCTGTATTGAAAGACAGTTACAAATTATGAGCACACTAATCAAAAGTATTTACACGTTAGGTATACTTAGAAATAAAAATGCATAGTTAAACAAATCTATGCTAAAACTGATGTTATTTCTATGAAATGTACAAGTCAAATTAGCATGAAAGGGATATTGACTTTTGATTATTTTCCTGGAGGGCCATATCTGAGGCAGAAATCCTATCTACAAGGTCTGGAAGAAGTGGCTCTTGTTCTCTAGGTTTCCTCCACATCACTCCCTTCAAAGGATGTTTGCATCATTGCATGCTCTCCCTGTTCGCACCTGGACTAGAGGCACAGGGAAGCCAGGCCATGGTTGTAGGCAATTCCCAGTGTCCCAGCTACTGTCAACCTCTCTTACTGAAGAGGGCATTCCAGAATTCTACAGAAAGCCATAATATAGGATCAAAATCTTGACTCTGGATAAATATACCTATATAGGAAAATTATTTGAAATCTGTAAAGTGTTGTCAGAAATAAATTGATGTGAAACACAGTCCACAGTTCACCAATGATGACCATTCAGTTCATCGTGACCCAGGTTGTGACTCACAGGGTTCAGGCCATGCTTGACCTCCGATGAGCCGATACTTCCTCCAATCACAGGTCACTTCCAATTCCTTCCTCATGGAAGCTGAAATCTCACTGGTCCTAAGCCAGCTTCCACTACACAGAACAGGTTTAACATCTTTCCCTTCAAGTGTTTAAATAAAGCCGCCACAGCTCTCCTTTCTTCCTTACAAATATGCTGAGGTGTTTTAGTGAACTCTGACTGCAGCTCTCTGCACTGAGTTTCAGGATGTGGGGAGGAAAACGGTGAGAAAACCCAACCAATAATAAAAGCTGAAAGCAGATGTCAGGAAGGGAATTACCTTAATGCCATCTTCACCCCTTAACCCAGGGAAACCCTTGTCACCTTTGGTTCCCTAAGAGAAGAGCAAAGTGATCAGAAGACACACTGGTAATCAATTTCTTCTGCAGCAAGCAAAATGCTTTAAAGTCCTTTTTAGAGGGGGGAAAAGGGTGTTCAGATGACCCCTCTCCACCAAGAGGGTGGAGCACTAAAAGGGCATGCGTACTCAGCCGCTCAGTTGTTTCTGTCTCTGCAGCCTCATGGACTGTAGCCCACCATGAGTGACTCTCAGAAACCCTCTTGGTCTAATAGGACTGACTTTCATTACTTACCTCAGTGCCAGGGAAACCAGGCGCACCATCTTTTCCAGGCTTTCCCTAAAACAAAAACAAAAGAAAAACATGTAATTTACGGATACTTTAGTAAACACGAAAAGCTTAAATGATACGATCTCTTGATCTTCGGCAAGAAAGCCTAACTGAGGTTTCCCTCAGTTATTAGAAGGAAAGACTATTAATTGCAGAACTGACGATGGCCTTCTTCTGCCAGAAAAGGCAGAAGGCAGTCAGACTGGGAAGTTAGGGAGGGTCACGGGATTCTCCAGGCAAGAGTTAGACATGACTGAAGCAACTTTGCACACGTACACTATTCCATTGTATATATGCACACATCTTCTTTATCCATTCATCTGTCAATGGACACATGTTGTTTCCATGTCCTGACTAAACTAAAGTTAGCCATCCAAGCTTAGAAAGAAAATCAGGGAAGCACTGAGCAGAGAAGTAAGCAGAAAAAATCAGAAAGAGAGAGGCGCTCACAGTCAATGTATTTATTTGCAATGTTGGCAATTCCCTGAACTGCAGACATGCCTATATTTAAATAGATACATAAAAGGAATTTTACAGTGTTTAAAGAGACAGAGCTGTTTAACTATTATGGGATTAACTATTATGGCACTTACCTTCCATTATAAAATTAAAAATAACATTAGTTGAATATTTTTCTTAGAAAAAATATACTTTTCCCAGGGTATGATTTTTAGAGTATTTAAACAATGAGAGTGCTGCATGCTGGGTACTATGGGCTAAGTCATTTCAGTCCTGTGTGACTCCTTGTGACCCCATGGACTACAGCCCGCCAGGCTTCTCTGTCCATGGGGATTCTCCAGGCAAGAATACTGGAGTGGGTTGCCATGCCCTCCTCCAGGGGGTCTTCCCAGGGATGGAACTCTTGTCTCCTGTCTCCTGTGCTGGCAGGCAGGTTCTCTGCCACTAGTGCCACCTGGGAAGCCCTAAGCATCTTGTACTTCCACCTGTAAAGTCCTGAGTACTGAGTAACCACCTGCAATGTAGAAGACCTGGGTTCCATTAATTTAGGCTGCACATGACGCTGATTTCCAAACTCACCTGCGGGCCTGGTTCTCCAGGAGCACCTTTTTCTGATCCATAAGATTCTCCAGGTGGCCCCTGTATCAGCGAGAGTTAGGTCAAGTTTTGTAAATTACTGATCTTTGACTTACATCGATTTTTATTAACTTTTTCCTTCCATTAAAATGTTTGAAACGATAGGTTATCTGAGTGAGACATCTTATTTATGAATATCAAATTAAAAACAGATGCTATAGAATCAGATGCTGAAGATAAATCACAACATGGGTGACAGAGGGTGCGTGTAAATCAGAGCAGGGGTTTCAGCTAGAAGCGGCCATAACACAATGCTAGTATTTATGATCCCCGCAGTAAAAAGCTATCACGCTTTAGCTAATGTTAAGCCTTAAAGGTAGATCATACATCAACATATGCTCCAAGTTTCTACTAGTAGTTTCAAGGGAACAATATGATTCTAAGTGACCTACGGAGGGTCCAGGGGGTCCGGACTGTCCCATCGCTCCCCGGTCTCCCTTCTCTCCCTTGAGGTCCTGTCACAAAAACAAGTTGAGGTCATCAGAAAGAGAGCAGACGAGATATTACTGACTACATTTGGAAAAGTCCTCTAGCTCTCCAATGAACTGGATTTTCAACTTACACATATACCTCCTAGTAACATTAACACATCACCATTTCTCACATTTTGAATTTTATACCTGTTAACCCCTTGAAACAACACACAAACATTTTGTGTGCTGCATTTTATTTTTTGAATTGAGGTATAGTAGATTTACAAATATTATATTAGTTTCAGGTGTACAATGTAGTGATTTAAGATTTTTGTATATTATACTCCATTTATAGTTATTATAAAACACTGGTTATATTTCCTGTGCTGAACAATATATCCTTTGTACAGTCTCTTTTTTAAAAAAGAAAGTAATTTAGATCAAACTATATTAAACTAATTTAACTCCTGAATCAGTTTTCTATAAGCATAATCAGATCATTTCTAATATATTTTACTCTCATTTTTAATATATTGAAATTATTTTCACTGAGATCAATTATTTTCTGAGTAAATGTTATAATGAAGATTTGAGTCATTAATCAGGTTTGTTTTGGCCTTATCACATTTTATTAATATTTTGTGAAAATATAATTTTCAAAAACATCATTTTTTTAAAAAAAGTCATTTTTTACCCTTGGGTCAAATCTCCCAGCTCTTAATGTTTTCAAGATAAGATTTTTTTAAATAAATTTTTCAGCCAATAAAGCTTTAGATTTTATTAAATTTACTTTTGTTGATTAATTCTGAAAAGTTCAGTTATTTTCCTCAGGCAATATTTTTTTCAGTATTCAATGAGAGTTATTATTTTGGTCATAAAAAGCTTCACTGTGTTTTAACTTACCAGCTTTGTTTGATAACTTCTATCATTAAAAGTTAATTATATTGAAAAGTGATGGCTAAGGTATTTCTTTTAGGATGATGAAAATGTTCTTAAATGCCCACGGTAAATTGCACAACTCTGTGAATACGTTAAAAGCCACTGAATTGCACACCAAATGGATGAATTATATGTTATGTGACTTATACCTCAATAATGCTGTTAAAAATTAATTATAATGAAAATCCATGAATTTCTTCTTTAAAATGGTGAAAATTACAGCATGCAAATCATACTGCAATCAAGGTATTATCAAAACAGTTAGTCATAATTTTAAAAAGAGAGATGATTTATGCTTACTTCTTAGTTTGTTGTTTAGTTCCTTGGTCTTGTTTGACTCTTTTTGACCCCATGGACTGTAGCCCTCCAGGCTCCTCTGTTCATGGTGTTTTCCAGGCAAGAATACTGGAGTGGGTTGCCATTTCCTTCTCCAATTTCTTAGTTACTCCACAGGAAAATTATTAGCTTCCCCCTCACTCCCTATTACCTGTCCCAGACATTTCAGGATCAACCTAGTGTCTAGGATTGGGGTATTATGCTGTGATGCACTTCTGAGTATCTGATTCAATTTTGTTCCTTGGTCTTTCCAGCTACCCCAATGTGAGAGCAAAAAGCACCTGATAATTTCCGAATAAGAGTCATGGTGTCCTTGGAGAGGAATGGGGGCCACAGTGTCTTGGGGTTATAATGGCATGGTAAAAACGTCCCATTTGATTATGATAACACTCCATCCTTATTTTTAGGCCATTACCATCCTTCCCTGGTGGCTCAGCGGTAAAGAATCCACCTGCCAAGCGGGAAACACAGGTTCAATCCCTGGGTTGGGAAGATCCCTTGGAGAAGGAAATGGCAACCCACTCCAGTACTCTTGCCTGGAGAATCCCATGGATGGAGGAGTCTGGCGGGCCACAGTCCACGGGGTCACGAGTCAGACATGACTGAGTGACTAGATAGCAAAACAACCATCCAGTTGGATCAGAGACATACACCCATTTTGTTACCACCTATTCAAAAATACACACTGAAAACCCAGCCTGTGTTAGGGACAGTGAGAGAGATGAGGATAAAGGGTAAGCAAAATTAGATTGAGGCTCCTCCTTCAACAGTCTTGAAAGTGGCTTGCCTTGGGTCTTCTCCACCTCATGCTTTCCAGTTCTTGAGTAAAAGACAGGAAAAGAATAAAATCCAGAGACCCAGGCTGGCTGGACTGGAGTTAGGTGCTGTTACTGTTTTTAGTCACTAAGTCGTGTCTGACTCTTTGCAACCCTGTGGACTGTGGCCCGCCAGGCTCTTCTGTCCATGGGATTTCCCAGGCAAGAATACTGGAATGGGTTGCCATTTCCTTCTCCAGGGGATCTTCCCAACCCAGGGATTGAACCAATTCTACTCTACTGAGTTGGCAGGTAGATTTTTTTTACCACTGGGCCACCTGGGAAGTGGACTTAGGTGACAGAGCTTATAAAAGAGGTAAGGGATCACAGGGCCTCATGGAAGAGAGGGGAAGGCAGGAGCCTAATGATAAAACAGAAGAGTTACCGTTCTGTTGTCAGGGCCGGTTAGAGTCACAATAACTGTTCCTGGTGGTCCAGGTGGTCCTGTCAATCCTTTCACACCCTAAAGACAAATACACTCAGGAATTAAAAAAAAAAAACAAAAACGTAAGCTTAAGAGATCTACATTTCCTCTTTAGTTCTTGCCTAAAAAATAAAGCAAACAAAGCTTGAGACACAGCAAATACTCTGGTTTCAATGTGACTTAGTAAATTAAATGTGTATTAGTAAGTCTCGTGTTGTTGGTGGCCAGCTGCTCAGTTGTGTCTGCCTCTGTGACCCCATAGACTGCAGCACTCCAGCCTTCCCTGTCCTTCAGCATCTCCTGGAGTTTGCTTAAACTCATGTCCATTGAGTTAGACAGTTAGATGCTATCCAACTATCTCGTCCTCTGTCGTACCCTTCTCCTCTTTTCGCATCAGGCAGCCAAAGTCCTGGAGCTTCAGTTTCAGTAAAAGTCCTTCCAATGAATATTCAGAGCTGATTTCCTTTAGGATGGACTGGTTCGATCTCCTTGCAGTCCAAGGGACTCTCAAGTCCTCTCTAACACCACAGTTTGAAAGCATCAGTTCTTTGGTGCTCAGCCTTTATGGTCCAGCTTTCACATGTGTACATGACTACTGGAAAAACCATAGCTTTGCCTATATGGAGCTTTGTTGGCAAGATAATGTCTCTGCTTTTTAATATGCTGTTTAGATTTGTCATAGCTTTTTCTGAGGAGCAAGTGTCTTTTAATTTCATGGATGCAGTCACCATCCACAGTGATTTTTGAGCTCAAGAAAAGAAAGTCTGTCACACTTTCCATTGTTTCCCCATCTATTTGCATGGGACTGGATGCCTCGATCAGAGAAGACGATGGCAACCCACTCCAGTACTCTTGCCTGGAAAATCCCATGGATGGAGGAGCCTGGTAGGCTGCAGTCCATGGGGTCGCTGAGGGTCAGACACGACTGAGTGACTTCACTTTCACTTTTCACTTTCATGCATTGGAGAAGGAAATGGCAATCCACTCCAGTGTTCTTGCCTGGAGAATCCAGCAACGGGGGAGCCTGGTGGGCTGCCTTCCCCTGGGGTCGCACAGAGTTGGAAACGACTGAAGCGACTTAGCAGCAGCAGGATTCCTCAATCTTCGTTTTTTGAATGTTGAGTTTTAAGCCAGCTTTTTCACTCTTCTCTTTCACCTTCATTAAGAGGCTCTTTAGTTCCTCTTTGCTTTCTGCCATAAGGGTGGTGTCATCTGAATATCTGAAGTTATCGATATTCCACCCGGCAATCTTGATTCCAGCTTGTGCTTCATCCAGCCTGGCATTTCTCATGGTACACTCTCAATTCAGTCACTCAGTCATGTCTGACTCTTTGTGACCCCATGGACTGCAGCACGCCAGCCTTCCCTGTCCACCACCAACTCCCGGAGCTTGCTTAAACTCATGTCCATTGAGTCGGTGAGGCCATCCAACCACCTCATCGTCTGTCATTCCCCTTTCCTCCCACCTTCAATCTTTCAGGGTCTTTTCCAGTGAGTCAGTTCTTCACATCAGGTGGCCAAAGTTGGAGCTTCAGCTTCACCATTAGTCCTTCCAATGAATATTCAGGACTGATTTCCTTTACGATGGACTGGTTTGATCTCCTTGCAGTCCAAGGAACTCTCAGGAGTCTTCACCAATACCATAGTTCAAAAGCATCAATTCTTTGGTGCTCAGCTTTCTTTATAGTCCAACTCTCACATCCATACATGACTACTGGAAAAACCATAGCTTTGACTAGATGGACCTTTGTCAGCAAAGTAATGTCTCTGATTTTTAATATACTGTCTAGGTTGGTCATAACTTTTCTTCCAAGGAGCAAACGTCTTTTAATTTCATTTTGAAGCCCTCTAAAATAAAGTCTGTCACTGTTTCCATTGTTTCCTCATCTACTTGCCATGAAGTGATGGGACTGGATGCCGTGATCTTAGTTTTCTGAACGTTGAGTTTTAAGCCAACTTTTTCACTCTCCTCTTTCACTTTCATCAAGAGGCTCTTTAGTTCCTCTTTGCTTTCTGCCATAAGGGTGGTATCATCTGCATATCTGAAATTATTGATATTTCTCCCAGCGATCTTGATTCCAGCTTGTGCTTCATCCAGCCTGGCATTTCTCATGATGATACTCTACATATAAGTTAAATAAACAAGGTGACAACATACAGCCTTGAAGTACTCCTTTCCTGATTTGGAACCAGTCTGTTGTTCCATGTCTGGTTCTAACTGTTGCTTCTTGACTTACATACAGATTTCTCAGGAGGCAGGTAAGGTGATCTGGTATTCCCATCTCTTTAAGAATTTTCCAGTTTGTTGTGATGGATCACCATCAAAGGCTTTAGTGTAGTCAGTGAAGCAGAAGTAGATGTTTTTCTGGAATTCTATTGATTATTCTATCATCTAGTTGATGTTGGCAATTTAATCTCTGGCTCGTCTGCCTTTTGTAAATCCATCTTGTACATCTGAAAGTTCTCAGTTCACATACTGTTGATGTCTAGCTTAAAGGATTTTGAGCATTACTTTTGAGCATGTGAAATGAGTGCAATTGTGCAGGAGTTTGAACATTCTTTGGCGTTGCCCTTCTTTGGGATTGGAATGAAAACTGCGTTTCCAAATTTGCTGGCATACTTCGTGCAGCACTTTAAGAGCATCATCTTTTAGGATTTGAAATAGCTCAGCTGGAATTCCATCACCTCTCTAGTGATGCTTCCTAAGGCCCACTTGACTTCACACTCCAGGATGTCTGGCTCTAGGTGAGTGATCACACCATTGCGGTTATCTGGGTTATTAAGACTTTTTTTGTTTTGTTTTTACCTTATTGGAGTATAGCTGATTAACAATGTTGTGATAGTTTCAAGTGGACAGCAAAGGAATATATATATATACATGTATCCATTTTTTCCCCAAACTCCCCTCCCATCCAGGCTGCCACATAACATTGAGCAGAATTCTTTGTGCTATACAGTAGGTCCTTGTTGATAATCCATTTTAAATACAGCAGTCTATGTATGTCCATCCCAAAGCCCCTAACTATCCCTTTCCCCCGTCCTTCTCCCTGGCAATCATAAGCTTTTCTCTAAGCCTGTGAGTCTGTTTCTATTTTGTATACAAGTTCACTTGTATCATTTCAATTCTGCATATAAGGGTATCATCAGATATTTCTCCTTCTCTGTCTGACTTACTTCAGTATGACAATCTCTAGGTCCATCCCTGTTGCTGCAAATAGCATCATAAAATGTGTTGTTTACTAAGGAACCTAAAATATTTTGCCCGCAAATAAACCACAGTATATAAATTACCCGCTCTCCTTTCTGTCCTAGCACGTTATCACCCATGTGACCCTGTAAGAAAAGACAAAACCAAATTATGTTTTTAATGAATACATATATACAGTCTAAGCCCATTAAAGTTCCAATGTTTGTAACTGCACACTTACATTTTAATCGTAATGTTAAGATTGTAAAAGTTACTTTATTATTTGGAGTAGAGTGGCAACATGTTTTTTTTAAAAGGAGAGATCTTAAAGTACAGAAAGTTGAAGGGAGTTACTTAAAAATGCAAGTGATGGCATGAAAGGGTATGGGGTGGAGGAAGCCGGCTCAGAGGACCTTTTTGTTTTTAGCTCAGAGGACCTTTTTTTTAAGCCAGCCACCAGCTAGTTTTGAATCTGCTGGCTGGATACGTAACTTCATGATGCCCTGTTTTCTAGTCTTAAAAATAAGAGGGATGTGTAGCTGAACTTCAGGACTCTGAAATTCAAAACTTAATAGAGGACTAAAAAGAGAATTCAAGCTAACCTTACTTCACTAGTATGTTAGAACATGAGCTAAGTCTAATGTGAACCATCTCTCTTCAGTAAATCTATCATTTCAACCAATGTCTCTTTGTTTCTTTGCTTCTGAGTTTGCAGATTTTCACCCCATTAGGCCACAAGCAGTAGAGAAAAGCTCAGGATGACAAATCAAAAGATTTGAAATGATAGTTCTGCCAATTACTGTTTGATGATTCACTTAACCTGAACCTGTTCATCTCACAGAGAACGTATGTGTGTGTCTCTGTGTGTGTATGTACACACACATCAATGAAACAATAAAAGTAAAAACACCTTGGAAAGTATCCTACACACCAAGGCTTACCTGATCGTAAGAGATACTGTGTTCAGTACTAATTTCCGTGAGGCTCAGCCCTCTCTCAACATTTTCTTACTTAAACTAATGAAGGAGACCAGACTATCCAGCCCCAAAATACACCACTTTGGCAGAAGAACTCTTTTGAGCTGAAGGCATTTGAGAAACAGGGAATGCAGAAAAAGTTCTCTCCTCGCTCCCTGGGCCCCAAGGCTGGGCACAGATTTCCCCGTGTGAATGTCACCCTCCCCGCTCCTGTACACAGAAGAGAAGACAGCTCATCACGGGAGACAACACCAGCTTAAGCCTGCATAAACAGACTTCACTGAAATAACCCTTATCTTCCACTAGTTTCCCCCATATATTTACCTGCCCACAATTTGTTGCCCCTAGAAGCTCACAACCCACTTCCTATGTCTTGATACTTCACCACAAATGTATCACCCTTTATTAAAATGATATACAAGCCTCTGGGTCTGATTGCTTCTTTGGGGTTTTCATTTCATTTCTGTGAGGTCTCCATATGCATATGAAATCAACCTTTTTTTCTCCTGTTAACCCAGTCACTGAACCTAAGAAGATAGAAGAAAAAGTTTTTTTTTTTTTTTCTCCCCAATCCTAACAGTTGGCTTTTGTAACAGAAAGACATGCAGGACCCTGTTTAATGAGCACATGAACAGTCATCTTTTATTTTCTAGTATGAAGACAGGTTGGTTTTGGGAAGCAGCCCAGTACAAAAATGTATAAGATAAAGTACTGGGAGATCGGCAGGATTATGAGAAATGGAAACTTATGGACTAGGAATCCTTGCTCTTTTCCCAACAAGAAGCTCCTTAAAATTGAATTAATATTCTTTGTATCAGAGATCAAATTACTGAAGTGCAGGGAAAAGAGAAGAAAGAGATGGAGAACTGTTCACGTCCCTGCTGGGGATTCTCGTGAGTCCCAAAGAGAAGCCCCGGCAGAGACCCGCATGTGCAATCAGACTGAGTTGGCTTTTAGATCGGTTAGGATGTTCTGGCTGGTACAACATATAGATTGCAATCTACCTTAGGTCCTGGAGGTCCCATGGTTCCTGGAAAGCCCTAGAAAAATCCATGAGTTAAAATTACAGCAGGTAGTGCACCAAGCCTACAACTCTGTTTAAAATCTTTAAGCTATGATTCTTTTATTAGTTACAATGTCTATTGCAATGGTGGCTTCATACTCACAAGGAATCCTGGAGGGCCAAGTGGACCCGCAGGTCCAGGAAAACCTGGAAGGCCTGGCAAGCCCTTTAAATGAAGAGAAGAATTAGAGTAAGTTTAAATGTATTTCTTACTGAAGAACAATGTCTATTAGTTAAATGTCTTAAATTATTTTAGTAAAATCAGAGCAAAATGTTTCCCATTTACGCCTGCAGTTGATTTCAGTAAAGGCCATGTGCCGTGTATAACTACCAGGACTATCTTGGTGGTACTACCTGGGGGTACCACCATCCTGGTGGTTCTATTTCCAGAAAAATGACCAAAGCATTTGCTTTACTTTAGAAGACTTTAAAGATTTTTAGAAAATTTTCTTCTCCCCGCCTCTCTGTCTCTCGCCAAGCATGCTCCTACCTCTGGATCCTTCCACCTGCTTTCCCTCTGCCTAGAATCCTCTTTCCCCAGATGTCTATCTCTATGACTCACTTCTGCTCCCTTTTCTTGTCTTTACTCAAACATCCTTTCCATGGACATTCCTGCATATCCAATCTAAAGCCACAGCACTCCTTCTAACCTAGGCACTTCCTATCCTCAACCCAACATTAATTTCTCTCCTCAGCATTTATTACTATCTAACACAACACATGGAAACGTTGTTCATTTGCCCAGTTGTGTGAGATGGCTGTGAGAGTTGGACTACAAAGAAAGCTAAGCACCAAAGAATTGATGCTTTTGAACCGTCGTGTTGGAGAAGACTCTTGAGAGTCCCTTGGACTGCAAGGAGATCCAACCAGTCTATGCTAGAGGAGATCAGTCCTGGGTGTTCATTGGTGGGACTGATGTTGAAGCTGAAACTCCAATACTTTGGCCACCTGATGCGAAGAGCTGACTCATTTGAAAAGACCCTGATGCTGGGAAAGATTGAGGGCAGGAGGAGAAGGGAACGACAGAGGATGAGATGGTTGGATGGCATCATCAACTCAATGGACATGGGTTTGGGTGGACTCTGGAAGTTGGTGATGGACAGGGAGGCCTGGCGTGCTGCGATTCATGGGGTCACAGGGAATCGGACACAACTGAGCAACTGAACTGAACTGAACTGAATGCAACACACAGGAAGTAATTTACATTTTGAAATATTTTCTCCTTCTAAAAGGCATGTGCCATGAGGGCAAGAATTTTGGTTAAACTGTTTTTGGGGATTTGTGCACTATGGTATTCCAGAGCCTCAATAGCTCCTGGTACCTAACTGGCAGGTGGATGGTAAGAGGGATTTCTTGTAGAACTGAAGATCCCACTCTTGTACCTTCAGCAGTAGCACATTGTAGTACATTGCCAGTGCTAGACACACATTCAAGGGATATATCCTGTCCCAGATTGCTACTGTCTCCTCTTACTAGATTCCCTGCCCTCATTTAAGGGATACATCGTGTCCCAGATTGCTGCTGTCTCCTCTTACTAGATTCTCCGCCCTCAGCATCTGACCCCTTAATGCTTCCTAAGGAAACAAACAAGCAAACAGGAAACAAACCAACACCCATCGACTTTTGTGCCTTTTCTCAAAAGCCTGACTGGGCTTCCCTGGTGGTCCAGTGGTTAAGAATCCGTCTTGCAGTGCAGGAGACACCAGTTTGATCCCTGATCTGAGAAGATCCCACACGCCACAGGGCAAATAAGCCCTTGAGCCGCAACTACTAAGCCTGTGTGTCCTAACTGCTGAAGCTCGCATGCCTTGAGCCTGTGCGCCACATCAAGAGAAGTCACTCCATTGAGAAGCCTGCACACTGCAGCTAGAGAAAGCTCGAGAGCAGCAACAAGACCTAGCACAGCCGAAAATAAGTAAATAAATAAAATTCTCTGCTGGCTTCTAATTGCAACACTGTTCAGTTTTGTAGCCCATCCATTACCAGCTGGCGTGGCTTGCTAAATGGATGTTCAACAATCTTAACAAACTCTTTGACTTGCTCAGGCAAATACCAACCTCTACTCAGAATTTCCACATATATTTCTGAATTAAGATATCTATGATTAATTAATCTGAAAGTGAGCATCAAAAGACTCCTTTGAATCAGGAAGTAAAGGATATTCGGGGGAACAGCTGTTTCTTTGTATCTATTCTGGGTCACCCTCAGGCTACAAGCATAGCTATCAGAAAGCAAACTATTCAGCAGGAGAAAGATGCATTTAAATAAAATATTACTATCATGCATACTTTACAATAGGACTGTTATTTAATATTACAGTTTTAAATTGCATTTGATATGGGATACAAACCTATCCTGGATTTTGACAAATAGTAAGAGGAACATAACCATTCCTTGAAAACTTCTCCTTAGATTGAAGAAAGCTTGGGTGATTGAGACTTGAGAAGAGACAAAAATACATATGTACAAAAGCATCCTTTTTATATGAGCTTAATGTAGTTTCTTATAATGAGGTGAAAGTTTTAGAATAAAATGAAATATATAAATAGAAACATAAATGTGAAAAATATTTTTAAGAGGGTGAGAAAGATATAAGGAGAGGAAGAGAGAGAGAGAAAGAAGAGAAAAAAAGAAGTGGAAAGAGACAGAGAGAGATGGAGAATGATAGAGACCTTCTCTGAAGTGTGTACCTGGAATCCAGGAGCTCCTGGCAACCCAGGGTCACCTTTTCCATCAAGGCCTACACCTTCTCCTTCAGCAGGAGCGCCCTTGAAAAGGAAATTCATCAAATATTAGCAGCATTTTATCTTCAAAACATCTTTAAATGATTATTCAAGGTCATACTATTTCAAGGACAAAAGTGCTTCCAGGATATATACTTACAGAAATGCTATAGGATTTTTTAGTTATTCTGTTTTGAAGAATTCAAAGCATTTTCATGTTTTCTAAAACTGACCATTGGCTATAGAGGGAAGACACAAGAATAATAGACCATTTCCCAAGACACCAAAATGAGTGGCACTTCCTGATCTAGAATCTGGAGCCTTGAGCATAAGATCAGTTCTCCTTGCCCAGACCTTATTTTCCTAAAGGATGATACAACGCTTGCATTCCTTAAGACATATTTATGACAAGAAGTAGAAGATGCTCAATAGGAATAAATGTCATTTCTGAATTAATCATGAAATCTGATTTGTAATGACATATCTTAAGAGATGTGCCTTTCATATGTACAATTAGAGATTTTTCAACAATAACATGCCACAAATCACTTACCTTTTCTCCTTTCAAACCAATGACACCCTAGGGAAAAGAGCATCATATTAATAACTAGAGGCAAACCAAATACAGAACATCCCTGCTTTGTCCTTCTCTCTGCTATTCTGCCTTCTCTTCCTACTGCAAGCTTCCTATTGGCTTTTACATTTGCTCAAGTCTTTCTCATTATACAAAGTGTATGTCAGTCACTTAGTCATGAGACACCGTGGACTGTAGCCATTAGGCTCCTTTGTCTATGGAATTCTCCAAGAGAGAATACTGGAGTGGGTTGTCACTCCCTTCTCCAGGGAATCTTTCTGACCCAGGGATTGAACCTGGGTCTCACACTGCAGGCAGACTCTTTACCATCTGAGCCACCAGGGAAACCAGTCTCCCCCTGAATACACTGCCTCATCCTGTCTTACCTATCCTTCCTGTCATCTATAAATTACTCACTTTGTTCATCCCCACTTATTCCTTAGGCCCATATCTGCCTCCTGCCTCCATCTGTCATGGAAATGTTGTCGTTCATTTGCCCAGTTGTGTCCAACTCTTCGCGAACTCCATGGACTGCAGCACGCCAGGCCTCCCTATCCCATATCCCTTGCTAAAGTCTGCAATGACTTTGATGTTATAGAAACCAAGGACAAAACATTCATTCTTGTCTTACTGAACTCCTCAACAGCACTAAGAAGCTGTCTGTTACTCGCCTTTACTGGAATTTGTTAAAACAGAGATGACTCCAAAATGGAATCACTCCTGCTAGGTCCAATGCAGTAAACCAAGACTTAATACCTGCCTACACTATGGTTTTAACCT
Source organism: Oryx dammah (assembly GCF_014754425.2). NCBI lineage: Eukaryota > Metazoa > Chordata > Mammalia > Artiodactyla > Bovidae > Oryx > Oryx dammah. The sequence continues at coordinate 20,281,317 of NW_024070211.1, forward strand.
TCTCCAGGAATGTGACCTTTGACCAGCCAACCTGGAACTTCCAGGTCAGCACTAATAAGATATTCCACCCAATAGCCCCTTCTGTTCTCCTTAACAGGCTACCTTGTCTAAGACAATGCCTTCTTTGTTAATAAAACAATAGATTCTTTGCTAAGAATGTCATATTTCCATTCTCTCTCTGACTTTAAAATCCTTTGCTATCTATGGCTGGAGGCAACTCTTTCCTTGCTGGATAGGAGACAGCTGGGTTTGTGAATTATCCAATAAAGCCAGTTAGATGGTCAGATTTACTCAGCTGAATTTTTGTTATTTAACGATATCTTTCCTGGGCTTCCAGAATATAGCCCTCTTGCTTCTCTTCTACTCCCAGGGCCCTTCTTCCTTTACAGGCTCCTTGTCCTTGACCTCCCTTCACATGTTAGAGCTCTCTAAACCCCACTTTCAAGGCCCTTCTCTCCTCTCTTCCATCCTTGAGTCACCACCACCCATCCAGGTGTCTCCCACTATCTATCTCAGATCTCTACTTCAGTGTCTCAAAAGCAAAACAAGGTCTCAAAGTGCAAACCCCAGTGCATTTATTCATTCCTTTCTCAACTACTGGGCTCCCCAGGTGGCTCAGTGGTAAAGGATTTGCCTGCCAATAGAGGAGACGCAAGAGACGTGGGTTCAATCCCTGGGCCGGGAAGATCCCCTGGAGGAGGGCAAGGCCACCCACTCCTGTATTCTTGCCTGTGAAATCCCATGGACAGAGGAGCCTGGTGGGGTTGCAAAGAGTAGTCAAATGTCTACTGTTGACTGGCCTCAACTTCCCCAAGGTCATGACAGATTCCTGTATACAATCGTTTCAAAGGAAACTCCTTGTACTTGTACATCATGTCTCAGAGTTAGAAATATAAACCTACCGGTATCCCTGGGTAGCCTGGGGTCCCCCGAAGTCCTGGGAACCCTGGCTCTCCCTGGAAGACACATGACACTTGTCATTCTTCTTAGTTGTTCTAGAACAGCCTATTTATTTCCCCTGTTCCTTGCTTCCAACCCTGCAGCAGTAAATTTAGACAAAGTAACCCAAATTCCTCACAGCTACTGGATCATGAGGCTAAAGACTAGAAAACCATTATCTTAATTGAAAACAGGATTAGAATCCACTGTTTCTCAAATTGTGCATAAACGGCAAAATGTTAATTGTGCCAAGAACTTTTTAATGGCTGCTTCCTTGAAATGTTTGTGATTAGTCCTTTCATAGCCACCGTCCTGGGGAAAAGCTGACCGCAGTCAGGAGACAAAGGAGATGAGTGCACATCAGAAAGCTCAGTTTTTCTCTTCCAACTTTGCATTCTAAGCTTTAGTTCGGGGTTTACATTCAATCACAACCTCAGATGCAAATATCTGTTTGAGCCCTAGTTATCTTTCTGTGGGAGAACATGAGAGAACTTTCTTAAAACATAATCTGAAAGCAAGATGGGTGGAGGGAGCGGGGATTGGGTGCAGGCTGTCAGATGGTACTCCAAACTCCCAGCTATAAGATAAATAGTCTTAGGGATACAATTTAAATGTGAGAAATCTAATTAACACTGTTAATTTTTAAAAGTTAAGAGAATAAAGCCTAAGAATTACTGCACAGACAAAATTTTTTCCTTCTTTAATTTTGTATCTATAAGAGATGGTGAGCTCACTAAACTTATGATGATAATCATTTCATGATGTATGTAAGTCATTATGCTGTACACCTTAAACTTAGGTAGTTCTATGTGTCAATTATATCTCAATAAAGCTGGAAGAATAAAGAAAAAAGCATGAGAAGAAAGAAAATCATCACCTTTCTGTCCTGAAGACATATACCATTGGTTCTGGCCAAAACAACATTTCAAGGAAAGGCTAGGCCATCTCATTGCTATGTCACCCAGGTTTATTCATTTAGCAAAACACTAACTAACCATCTCCTGCGTGAGAAGATACATACCTTGGAACCATTACATCCTGGCAAACCAGCAAGTCCATAAGGTCCAGGATGGCCTGGGATGCCCTAAAAAATAAAGAAAGTCTCAAAAAGAAAATATATCAGGCTCTGGGCCAGGTAGAAACAGCGCAGAGCACACAATGGGAAAAGACGGGTTAATTTAGATAGTTATTTAAGTATAAATGGTTATTTAAATAGTTAAGTAGTAAACTGGCTATTTTAGATAATTTAAATTAAAATCATAGGAAATAACATAGGCTAATTAAAACCATAAATTATCAAGTGAGATATATTATTTAAGATAAAGCAAAAGGTCTTTCTATTCAAAATGAGTCCATTAACATGCTGTATTAATTAAACTGGGGAAAAGAAGAGGAGGGAAGTGTGCATAGTGGTAACTATCTGATTATTTTTATCCTGTGCTATTAACTAGATTTATCCTATTCTATTCTATTCTGTCTCATCCCATCCCATCCCACCCCAATCTATTCCATTCTATTATGCTTACATTTCAGGAAATATAATTTGACTTGATATCCTATAAATCCACACTCTTAATACACTATAATTCTGACATTTTCATCATGTAGCCAAAATATCATACTCATTTTCTTGTGTTAGTGCTTTAACATCTTTATTAAAATGAGCTTACTTATTATTTCATTTACACACTTTCTCACTACTTACTGGAAGTCCAGGAGGACCTGAAAATCCTGGTAATCCAGTTATTCCCTAAAGACACAGAAAAGAAGAAAGATGGCAAGAAAAAAATAAAAATGTTCAACCTGTAAACAAAATATGATTTATCATTCCAATAACCCCATTCTGTAACTATAATTGGGAACAGCTAAAAGCGATTTGAAACACACAAAAAAGCTGGACAAACTTTGTAAATCTTACATTTATATAACTTTTAAAAAGACATGATTAAGATCATTTTTGGTTTTTTAGGGGGATAGATTTTTTTTAAGGCATAATTTGCATAAAGTGCTCCAATCTTCCACAAACAGATTGAGGAATATTTACCTGTGTACATATGCACATTTTGGTGAGTCCCACCCACCCAGACACAGAACCTCTCCACCACCCTATACGTTACCCTCATGCAACTTTCCAGTCGATTAATACCTAACCCCAAGTGAGTAACCACTATGTAGATTTCTACCATTATAGAGTGCTTTTACCTGCCCTTGAACGGCATCTACAGAAGCGGCTCACACACAACCTACTCCTTTGTGGCGTCTGTATAACTTTTACAGTGCCGGGGTTCTTTTTACTTTTTAAAACAAGATTTTTCATCAAACAGGCAGGATAGACTGGTTGGACTACTAACCCTCACGCCTTTGGCACCAGTCAGTCCTGGAGATCCTGGAGAGCCCTAGATCCAAATGGAAAAAACAAGGTAAGCACTGTGACAATTACTTGGCACTAACAAGCCCGCACATGAAAGGTCCTGGTTTTATTCACACGCCACACAGTTTTGCTCTTGCGATTATTTCATTGTTAACACGGTTCAATTGCTTGCTTGTTTCATTGGCGCTATAGTTATGTATCCGAAAGGACAAACAGAAATCCATTCATACCCCTGCTGTTCAAGGTGGGGGGCCCAACAGTAGCATCATCTGGGAGCTTGTTAGAAACGCGCCATCCTGGGTCTCCCCCACCTCCCAGACCTATTGATTCAGAATTTGCATTTCAACAAGATTTGATGATGATTCTTGCTCACATTAGTGTCTGAGAAGGGCTGCGGGAAAAGCCCCACATTAGCCAGACAGCTGCCGCGGGCTGATAAGGATGAATGACACAATTACAACGGCGGATGAGAATGGCAGGCAATATTTCTGTGCATGAGAACTACTTTATTAACAAAATGTGCCTGGCAGGCACAAATAAATAAAGAGCAAGCCAAGAACTGCCTGAACCAGAGATAAACTTGCTTTGAACACACAGTGAGTACACATGGAGGTCCTGTTTCTTAAAGAATAGCCCCAAACAAAACTGTTTTAACAAAACCACTTGGTGTGAAAGTTCCATCGTCATCCAAAAGTTTTTCTTCATTCCTGAGAGTTTCGGTATGTTTTGGTATTTCTGATTATTTGAGGACAGGGTTGTTACAGAGACTTCTGAGACGGGACCGTCAAGGCCAAAGTCAGTGTTTCTTGTCTGCAGCGGAATTACTAGGTGCGTGACCTTACCCCCTCCTCTGCCGGGGGCTGTCTGTAATCTGCAGATGCCAGAAGCGTGACGTGCAGATTTCAGTTCGCCATTATAAACTGTCTCATATAGAAAATATTCAGAATGAAGACCTTTATAAACCTGCAACACCTTTTTAATCAGGTTTTAATATTCTCTGATTGTCTACCTTTGGTTAAATTATCATTTGTGGCTATATCTTTAGGCTACGGGCTTCCCAGGTGGTGCAGTGGTAAAGAATCTGCCTGCCAACGCAAGAGACTCAAGAGATGTGGGTTCAATCCCTGGGTTGGGAAGACTGCCTGTAAGGAAACAGCAATGCACTCCAGTATTATTGCCAGGAAAATCCCGTGGACAGAGAAGCCTAGCGGGCTACATTTCACGGGGTCAGAAAGAGTCAGACATGACTGAGCACGGCACAGAACACAATACAGCCGCTCTAAGCTATGGTTTACTATATCAGTTTTCTGGATGAATGTTATGGAATACCTACACATCATGTAACCCACACAAAGCACCATGTGTTTACAACTATAATTTAATCCATTACTGACTTCTCTAGAGAAAAGCTAAGGAAACCAGCAGAATGGAGTGTGGAAAACAAAACAAATAGGAGTGAGTTAGCATTCGGCTGACCTTAAGAACTGGGCTGAAGTGACAAATTCCCTCCAGGGAAATGGAGGGAAATCTGAGACCACGCCCTGAAGGAATGTAGCAGAATGTTCAGACACTAAACATGTCTGAAACCAGACACTAAATATCCAGAATCGAAACGACTTTTTTCATATTAGGATTAGAGAGAAGAGACGTGAAGAAACAGAACACATACACGAATACAGGAAAGTAGAATCCCTGGAAAACAGAAAGTCTTGCAGCTGTAGGAATGGGTTTAATTTCTTTGACTGTAGGAATTTGATTCTGGCATCATATAATCCTGGATTTGGACTCTGATTTTACCACCTATTAGCTGTGTAACCCAGGACAAATCACTTCATGCTCTGAGTGCCAGTCTCCTCATCTCTATGATGAAGATAATAATATGTCACCATCGTCATGACCAATGAGATCAATGTGAGGAGAAAAAGAAATCCAGTCAAGAAGAAATGTCCCAATGCCCCAGTGCCTGACTCAGAATAGGGGGAGTACACTGACTGAAGCCGCCCACCCTAGTCAGGCACCGTGGTAACCATTTGTGTGTTATCTTAGGACAGGAGGGACTGATAAGGAACACGGAACTATAAGCTACCACCAACCGGAAGGTTTGGAAAGGTCAAAAGGAGACACCATGTATCCTACCGCCTCCCAGAATCCTCCGCGCTGGAATCCATCTTGACTGAGTGATGCGTGTGCCACCAGGAAGGACCCTGAGTCAGAATGACTGGCCGAGACAACCCGGAAACTAACCCCATCACCATAAAACCCAAGACTGCAAGCCACACGGCGGAGCAGTTCTCCTGGGTTCCCTTGCTCGGCGGCTCTCCACCCGCTGCCTCTTGCGTTGTCAGCTCGAGTGTTTCCTCGCACAATTTATTTCTGAGTGTTAGACAAGAGCCTTGGAAGGGGTGCCCCTTCCTGCAACAAAGTCACATAAAATGTTACCTAAATATTCTGTAACATCACTTAGGAAATTTAAAAAGATTTAAAATTATAATTTAAAAATCATAATCACCCTCCACAACTTATTAGTTAGTTCATAGCTTCTGGGAAGCCAGCAGGCAGGGGAGTGACCCAGAGGGTGCGTGAGAGTCCAGGCTTGAGTCCAGGCTTAATTCCACAGCAGAAAAGAGCCATCAGCAAATCTAGTGGTTATGCAGTTATTTAGCAAATCCTCTAGGGCATTTATTTAAACAAAGCCCTTTGTTGTATCACAGACTTTAGGATAAAAATGTGTGACGAGTGTGAAGGGTGGTGGGCTCTGGTAAGAACCTTAGGAGGCCCGACACTGAAGAACCCAGCTAAGAAACAGGAACCAGGGAAAGAAGGAAAGCTTGGAGGGTTCCAGAAACAAAGGCCTGTGTTTCAAGGAGAAAAGAGGGAACCTCACAGCTGGAAACATAGCAGAGGGGTCGGGGCCAGACAAAGACACAGAGTATCCTCCACTGACCTTTTGGGGGTCGGGGGCAAAGTGGAGGTCATGGGTTTTCAGGGAGGGAGCAGAAGGCAAATTCTTGCTGGCTAAGGAGTGAACAGGAGATGAACCACAGCCTGTGTGGTTTTTTTTTTTTTTTTTTAAGAAGTCTGAGATAGGAAAGACAGAGAAAGGATGGCAGTCCTTGGATTATAGTGCTGGAAAGATCCAGAGGAAGTTATATGCTGGTATGGGTTTTGCATAAAGATGGAAAGAGAAAAACCAATAACCAAGTTGACATAGCTGAGAAAGAGGACACACCATCAGAATGCGATTCTAGTGGAAATCCCAGTGACCAGGATACAGGTAGAGGACAGGGCTTGAATGGAGGCAAAAAAAACCTCACCAGGGGCCAATGCAGGTGTTCAGTTCAGTTCGGTTGCTCAATCGTGTCTGACTCTTTGCGACCCCACGGATTGCAGCACGCCAGGCCTCCCTGTCCATCATCAGCTCCTGGAGTTTACCCAAACTCATGTGCACTGAGTCGGTGATAGCATCCAACCATCTCATCCTCTGTCATCTCCTTCTCCTCCTGCCCTCAGTCTTTCCCAGAATCAGGGTCTTTTCCAATGAGTCAGCTCTTCCATGCAGGAGTTCAGTTCAGTTCAGTCGCTCAGTCGTGTCCAACTCTTTGCGACCCCATGTATCGCAGCACACCAGGCCTCCCTGTCCATCACCAACTCCCGGAGTTCACTCAGACTCACGTCCATCGAGTCTGTGATGCCATCCACCCATCTCATCCTCTGTCGTCCCCTTCTCCTCCTGCCCCCAATCCCTCCCAGCATCAGGGTCTTTTCCAACGAGTCAACTCTTCACACGAGGAGGCCAAAGTACTGGAGCTTCAGCTTTAGCATCATTCCTTCCAAAGAAATCCCAGGGTTGATCTCCTTCAGAATGGACTGGTTGGAGCTCCTTGCAGTCCAAGGGACTCTCAAGAGTCTTCTCCAACACCACACTTCAAAAGCATCAATTCTTCGGTGCTCAGCTTTCTTCACAGTCCAACTCTCACATCCATACATGACCACTGGAAAAACCATAGCCTTGACTAGAAGACTTTTGTTGGCAAAGTAATGTCTCTGCTTTTTAATATGCTATCTAGGCTGGTCGTAACTTTACTTCCAAGGAGTAAGCGTCTTTTAATTTCATGGCTGCAATCACCATCTGCAGTGATTTTGGAGCCCCCCAAAATAAAGTCTGTCACTGTTTCCACTGTTTCCTCATCTATTTGCGATGCAGGTGTGGAGACCCCTAAATCAGGAAGTAGGAGGACGTAGAGCTGAGGACTGAAAGATACTGATAGTCTTTTCTTTTTTTTAAAATTGGAGTGTAATTGCTTCGAATTGTGGTGCTGGAGAAGATTCTTGAGAGTCCCTTGGATTGCAAGGAGATCAAACCAGTCCATCCTAAAGAAAATCAGTCCTGAATATGCATTAGAAGGACTGATACTAAAGCTGAAGCTCCAACACTTTGGCCACATGATGTGAAGAACCAACTCACTGGAAAAGACCCTGATGCTGGGGAAGATTGAAGGTGGGAGGAGAAGGGGACAACAGGGAACAAGATGATTGGATGGCATCACTGACTCAATGGACATGAACTTGAGGAAACTCCAGGAGACAGTGAAGGAAAGCGAGGCCTGGTGCACTGCAGGCCATGGGGTCGCAAAGAGTCAGACACAACACGGTGGCTGAAACCAATAGAATTGCTTTAAAATATCATGTTAGTTTCTACTGTAGAGCCACGTGAATTACCTCTGTGTATACACACAGCCCCTCCTTGGACCTCTCGCCCACCACCACCCTCATCCCATTCCTCTAGATCATCAGAGTGCTGAGCTGAGCTGCCTGTGCTATACAGCAGCTTCCTTGCTGCTATATAGCTAATTTACACATCTTAGTGTAAATACATTGATATATATACACTTTCATTTGTAAAATAGATAGCTTGAAATAAGCAGTGGTTCTGAGGGCCAGCTAAGACTGGAGCAGGAATTTACCATGGCATCCATCGTCGTAAAGAAGCTTAAGTGGACTGGGGTTTTTCCAAACTCATAGGCTAACATACCTTGGGTCCCTGTGGTCCAGGCAGGCCTTCGGGACCTGGGTATCCCTTCTGGCCAGGAGGCCCAGGGGGTCCTGGGAAGCCTTTCTCCCCCTGTTAAGACCAAAACAAGACAATACACACAGAGAATAGCAATGACCAGGAGTAAACATAACCATCATTTTCTTTTCTTTATGATATAATGATAACATTTTGCACATTTTTTTCTTGGATTAAAAAAAAATAGCACTCAATGCTAAGTGTAATAGAAACTGGAATGTTTCTGTTAGTATTTGTCTATAGGCTTGAAAGCATTTGTCTTTGGTCTTCTGGAAACTCGACTTTTACCCAAATGGCAGAGCTACACAGAGCAGAGATTCAGGGAATCAAGAACTGAGAAGGAAAGCCCAGTTAGAAAGATGGAGGTTGGTGAAGGGTGTTTTTTGGGGGATGGAGAGAGAGTGACAGTCAGGTTTAGGAATGTCTTGGGAGTGAGTGTGCATAATTGCTATGCAGCTCGAAAGAACAACACACAGGCTATGAGTTTCAGTCCTTTCTTGATTACACAGGAATTAGTAATTCAATCTGCTATTTGTGGAGGAGATGCAGGAGAGATATCAAGAGTGGCAAAACCAAAAGTGTGAGCTACATAGTTAAGAGATGATAATATGGGAAAGCCCTTAGGGGTCAGGGAGTAATTTTAGGCCCAGTAAGGGACATGGTTCTGCCAACAAATAATCTTCCCATGAACACAGATCCTGGGATTACTCTTCAACAGTTAAGGCCACTGGTTTGATTTAGATAATCTAGTAGATAAATGGAAACGTAGATTTTTTAAAACAGAGCAAGTCAGCTATTTCACATGATGTGTGCACACACACACCCAATAAAAAGAGAAGCCGAAGAATTTGCTAGGCCCCTCTCAAGACTGTTACCTTCACACTTTGAACAGCATCTCACCCAGAGGAGGGATTCAATAAATGCTTCTTGAATGAGAGAATGAGTCATAGCTTTTCAACACGGATCTGAACATACCACTTTCACAGCTTCAGGGAAAACCCTAAACCAAACTACACATGAATCATTGAATACTTTAAATATGGTAATTTTTATTGTAATTAACGTGCAAATTATTTTGTCTAAAGAGCTTAAAATGCATTTTTTAAAAAATATTTTTAAGCAGTCATCTTTCAATATTGTTAAGCAATTCATTAGCGTATCTGAGAAAAGGGTTTTGTAAACAAAGGAAAAATTTTAGTTCTGGCTCCGTCTTAATTATCACAAATTGAAAGTTAATGGAGCGAATTAATGAGATTTCACGGCACTCATTTTTTACTCCAATTCTGCAATGGAGCTACTTTGTCTAGCTGAATATTTGCCTCGAGAGAGTGCTTGTGCAAGATTCTTCCACCAGAGGGCGCCCTTACACTAATGCTGCACACGCTGTTTTCAATTCCCTCGCCTTCAGCAACAATGTAAACAGGAGATACATACGGATCATTCTCAAAAACTTTCTTTTTCTTTAACTTAATATTTTTTGTTTCCAGATCGAGAGAGTTACAGTAATTGCCCGCATTTATACCAGTTATCTGAAGCTCTCCTCCAAGGCTTTTCCACCACTCCAGATTAATATTTATATACAATTACTTTAAAATTGTTTTGAGGAAAGGACTTTCCTGACTGTCAACACCAGTGGTTAACACTTCACCTTCCAATTCAGGGAGTGCAGGTTCATTCCCTGGTCAGGGAGCTAAGACCCCACATGCTTCCTGGCCAAAAAACCAAAATATAAAACAGAAGACAAATTCAATAAGACAAAATTGGATTTGGGGAATGAAATATGTTATTGCTGATCTGTCTGCTACCAATGAAGGAAGAGTGTGAATCGTTAATGAGCTCTATGGAGAAAAGAACCAGAATGAAGGTTTTGTTTTTACCTTCTCCCCTTTGGCCCCATCACAGAAGCACTGGCCTTTGTCTTTACAGATACAGCCCTAGGAAGAGAGAAAGAGAAAGGGTTTTGTTTAAAAACGGCTTAATAAATTCCAACTGACAGAACAAAAGCAAACATATTTTTCTGTTCTCTGAGCATCAAACACCATTTAGCAGGAGTCCTGTGATACCATAGCAATTTATCAATAGAAACAGAATAGAAAAGTGAGAAGGATATAGAACTGTCAGATAACTGTACACCGTTTTTATTGTATTTAGGAATTTCAAGTGATTTATTCATGGAAAAGACCAAGTCAGCTCTCCTTTTTTTTTCCAGAACAGTACATAGTTGAATCATATGAAATTGCCATTGTTGTAGGGAGAAAGTGGTCTAATATTTGCAGATTTCTTGGTTCAACAAAATGAACATAGCTGAATTTCTATATATTAACTGGTGATATCTTCTGTAGATAATTCTATAGGTTTCTTTCCCTGAAATAATGTTTAAGACTGAAAAAGGATGATCAGTATTCATCATGTATTTTCAAGAACAAACTAATTCACTGATGCTGATATCAAAGTGCTCTTTCTTATTAAAAAACAAAACCAAAAATTGAGCTGTGACCTTGGGAACTCACACATCTTAATGGTCACTTAGACCCACTTGCAACCCTAGCTTTCACACCTATGCGCATGCCAACGCTAATGAAGGTGCTTTTATTTATTTATTTTATGAAGGTCAGTTTTTATTTATTTATTTTACAAAGGCCACTTTTTAAATTCCTCTCTGCCAGCAGAGAAAGAGAGAGAGAAATAGTTTTAAATAGTGGATTTAAACATTTTGGACACACAGTCTATGGTTATATATTTATCTTTTTTTGGGGGGGTTGTTAATATTAACTGAAAATTAGTTTATTTTCCCCAGAAAAAAGAAATTAAGTGACAACAGAGGCAGAGCAAGCCTAGGAGATGTGCTGGTTGGTAGGAAAAATAAAAAGAAATTGCCTCAGATAGTCCCAAAGTGAGGACTCTGTGCAATCAAAATAAAAATACACAGGGAACTCCCTGGTGGTCTAGTGATTATGGCTCTGAGCTTCCACTGCAGGGGGCACGAGTTCCATTTCTGGTCAGGGATCTAAGATCATATATACTGCCTGGTACTGCCAAAATAATAATAATAATTAAAAAACAAAAATATAAGTACACAAACAAAAAAATTTAAATTGAATCTATTTTCTAATCCCAGGGCAGTAGGTTATGTTTTTATTTAAGAAAGGGGAGACCATACTCATTTTCACACACTCATCATTGATTCTCACCACATTTTCACCCATCACAGTTTCTATGAATGAAAAACAAGTAATTGAAAAGGAAGGTCTATATTTCCCCCAAGGGTTAGCTATTTGGCATTCTTTAAGAAGACTAAATTTTTCCACTTTTCCTTCCTGATGCTGGGGGTCATTAGGTTATATCTAGCTTAATTATTTTAATCTTGTTTTTCTGGGTTTTTAAACCTTAGTGTTCATTTCAATCACATATTTAAGTATACAAAAATATATACCAAATCTAGTATACTAATTTAGTATACTAGTATACTAATATCTGGACTTCCCTAGTGGTTCAATGGTAAAGAATATGCCTGCCAATGCAGGAGATGGGGGTTAATCCCTGGGTCAGGAAGATCCCCTGGAGAAGGATATGGCAACCCATTCCAGTATTCTTGCCTGGGAAATCCCATGGACAGAGGAGGCTGGCGGGCTACAGTCCTTGGGGTCATAAAGAGTTGGACAAGACTTATTGACTGAACAACAATACTAACATTTATTAAAGCAGTTGTTCTCAAAGTGTGGATTTTCAGAGTAGTATCAGCAGTATCTGGAAACCTGTCAGAAATGCAAATTCTTGGCCTCACTCCAGACTCATAGAATCAATAACCCTGGTGTTGGTTGCAGTAATCTATAATAGGCCCCTGGGGTGACTGTGATACTACTAGTCTAAACCAGCATCTACAAGCCCAGTCAGTAGGGTAGAGCTAATTCTTTAAAGATTTCTGAACACTTGGACCCTAGTCTGCATATCCGCTTTTTGTTTGTGATGCCATTTTCCCTCTCAATCCAAGAAAGTAGCCAGGCTTTAGGGAGGCTTTCGTCACTGGGCTGAAAGCAAAAGCTGCCTGAAGGTAAGATTTTTCCTAGCTTTTGTTTCTAGAGTGTAGGGACCCGTTGATTGTTGGCACCAAGAATGGAGGGACCACCAAGCTGTTCCTCCACAGCGTCTGGAGGAGGCAGTAGGGCCTCAGAAGAGGAAAGTCTGAGTCCTATACCCAAGGGAACCAGATACTGGGGCAGGGAAACTCAACCCCACAGGACCTGGTGCTCTAGTTTACACAGCAGTAGTGGCCACTGTTTCATGTAGATCCTGAGCCTCTCTGACTCTTCTGCCTCCCAGACATCACACAAGACCTGGATTTGGAGCATCTCGGGACCACAGGTAGGAGAAGGCAAACTGGCAGTCCTCTAACTCCTAAAAAGGTGCATGTTGTTGTTTGGTTGCTAAGTCATTTCCAACTCTTAGCAGCCTCATGGACTGCAGCACGCCAGGCCTCCCTGTCCATCACCAACTCCCAGAGTTTGCTCAGACTCATGTCCACTGAGTCAGTGATGCTATCCAACCATCTCACCCTCTGTTGTCCCCTTCTCCTCATGCCCTCAATCTTTCCCAGCATCAGGGTCTTTTCCAGTGAGTCAGCTCTTTGCATCATGTGGCCAAAGTATTGGAGCTTCAGTCCTTCCAGTAAATATTTAGGGTTGATTTCCTTTAGGATTGACTGGTTTAATCTCCTTGCTGTTTAAGGGACTCTCAAGAGTCTTTCCCAGCACCACAGTTCAAAAGCATCAATTCTTCATAGATGAAGAATTGCTATCTTAAGTTTTATTTCTTGGAGTAAGTCACAGTCATATATTATTGGGAATCTTTCAGTCTTAGTTTGAACAAATAAATGCTTGCTGAACTCCTCCAAAACAAGGTCAGGTCCCCTTTCCTATATGCTCCAACGGGCCACTTGCAGTTGTATGTGTAATGTATATTTTTCCTGATGCCCCTAAGCCTCAGAAGAGAAGGAATTGCCCAGTCTTGTTCACACTGTCAACCCTGGCTGTAATATGTCCTGAACAAATGCTTGTGGCTTGACTGAATGGATCAATGAATGAATGGAACACTGGTAATTTGTTGTTTATATCCAGATTTGTCTTGGAATTTCAAGGCATGTGATATATATGGCTATTACTGGGCTGCCATGATTAAGATGTTTTCTGTATATATATATATACAGGCTCCTCTGTCCATGGGATTCTCTAGGCAAGAATACTGGAGTATTGACATTTCCTTCTCCAGGGGATCTTCCCGACCCAGGGATCAAACCCAGGTCTCCTGCATTGCAGGCAGATGCTTTAACCTCTGAGCCACCAGGGAAGCTCAGTCATATATATATATATATATATACACACACACACACACACATGTGTATATATATATATATATATATATACACATGTATATATTCTATATGTATGAATTCTGAACAACTTTGTTTGAAGTGGGAGAGAATGAAACTAGAAGCTTTGGCTATTTTAACACGTTAAAATTAACACAAGGTTAATTAGTTGTTAGTTGCTTGGATATACACATTTCGAGGGGAAAAATTTTTTAACCCTCAGAAGAACTGAAAAACAGTATAATGAATACCTATATATCTTTTCATCTAGGTTTCCCAACTGTTAACATACTCTCCTCGGCATTCCAGCTGTCACTTTCTCTCTGTTTCTCTCTCTCCACACAGGCACGCACGCATGCACACGCACGCACGCACACACGCACACGCACACGCACGCACGCACATGCACACGCACACGCACATACTTCCTTGCCAATCCATTGAAAAGTGGACTGTAGACACCATAACACTTCACGCCTAACACTTCTGCATGCATCTCCCCAAACAAGAGTACATTCTTATTCAGTAACAACATCATTTTCAAACCTAAGAAAGGGACTCTGATGCAATGACTTCAAGTTACTATTAATAGCTCTTAAACAAGATCTTCAGCTTTCCAAGGCTCTTGACGACCGTTAGAAAATGAAAAGCTATTTAATTTTTAACAAATCTTTTCATACCAGAGATTTAGTCTCAATCAATGAGTTCACCTATAATCAATACATGAGGTCTGAACAAGTGACAGTCAGAGATCCAAGCGGCTTTAGAGCCCACACAACTGCACCCAGAGAGCAGGTGTGGGACTCTGGTGCCAGCCCTCGTTTGTTCCCTTGGATCCCCTGCTGTCTGAGGACTGTCCTCCCATCGCCACCCACAGCAACACCGATCCCTGTGCGCTGTCATCAAAATCACGGCCCCTGACTCTTTACATTATTGTCCTTGAGTTTGGGTCTTGAACCTTCACGGATGACACATTTGTTTTTATTTGGTTTCATGGTTTTCACATGAAGGTAGAAGTCTTATTTTGAAGGAGGAAGAGAACAGGTTCTATCTTGAAAGCAGGACTCTATCTTGGGCTGGACGGTGAACTTTAAGCTATATGCCCAGTATCTATGGAAATGACATACCAACTGGAAAACCAGACCCAGGGCTCGTACCTAGACTCTCTGTCACCTAAAAGAATACCCTAATTATCTGTGTAACTGAATGGAATCATACATTCTATTATGCTTATTGGGGTATGACCACAGGCCTATTGATAATTGTCCACTGTTAACTACCTAGACTTAAGGCATATGAATCATGGGTTAACTTTAATTGTATCTTTCTTTTTCCTTTGTTCAGACTAGTTTCAGGGAATTTGGGGAGGCAGGTTTGTGCACATACACTTAGGGTATATAAGGTTTTCACAAAATCTGGTCGGGGTCCTTGGCTAAGAGGAGACTCTGCTTTGGGCTCGCTGGTGTAATAAACTGCACTCCACTATCTGCATTGTACTTCTGATTCTGAGTGAGTTTGTTTTCTGGAACATGTGGCTACAACAATTTGATGATTTGGAGCTAGCTGGTTGGTTAGCTTAAGAAGTTAAAGTGAGCAGTCAAAAACAGATAGACAAAATACATGAGCACTTTAGGCATTTTAACTTAAAACGTGCACACCAATTCTTCAGTCTTGTGAAATAGGGCCCAGGTCCCTTCTTTGGGAACAGGGCTGCTGCTGTTCACAGGTCTACAGCATCATTTTTGCTAAGTCACACCCATAATGTAATGTTGCAGAAACCAGTACTCGAGAAACCAAGCACCACACCCGGAGAGTAGGAGAACTCAGGTTTATTATGTCAGCAGGCTCAGAGGAGTTAACACTCCAAGCTCTGAGCCCTGAACAAAGGGATTACAGAGTTTTTATAGACAGACTGTAGTGGGCAACATTCACTGTTAATAGGCTGGTTTAAAAACTAAGGGGTTTCACGTGCATGAGAACAGCAGTCAGGATGAGGAAGGGGATGTCTGACCTGGACCTGCATAATTAAGCAGGTTTGCAGGGACTGGGCAGTTGCAAAGAGCAAGACAAGGGTGAGTGAGATAAACTCCAGTTCCTAGTATTGCAAGTCCCCACTTTCTGAGTCTACGTGACCTACATGATCTAGACTCTGCACGGGCCAAGCTCAGTTATAGAGACAGAAGGAGAAGGGGGTCAAATTTTAGCTTTTCCTCTTCAGAACCACTGACATGTCTGGTTTGGATTTTGTTGGAGCAGGCTAATTGCTTAAAGATGCTGGTGATGCAATCTGAGTATAGAGTCCTTCTAGATACGAATCCATGTTTCCCTCTAACTTTTTAAATGTTGTCTCAGCCACACTTAATTGAACAGCAGTTTCTTATCAGATCTTCCAAGCTAGTTTTCACAGAAACATGTCTTTTTCTGTATTTGTATTTAACCAATTTGTTACTTAATATTTAATTAGATGACTTTGTTATAATAATAAGTTCAACTGGCAGAAGCAGCTAACTCTTGGCAATCACACACCTCCACCATGGAGCAGGCGAATGTTGGTGTGCAGGGAAAGCCTAGGAGTGTCAAGGGGGAGGCGGGCACTGGCACCCATCGGTCTATTGTCCACCCGGTATGGAGAGTTCTGGTTAGATGCTGACTGCTAGGAGAGTCAGTGAAAGGGAAATCACCGAGCCATCTACTCATCCGCCGTGTCACCCACGTGTAGACATTCAGCACTGTTGGCAGAACTCCAGAACCAGGCCTGGGGCTGTGTTTCTGGGCCCAGGTGAGCAGAACTGCTCCAGAATTCTTCCAACTTGAATTTTCAGTGACATAGGCAAGGCATGGCCTGGCTGTATATCCGCACAATTGAACTGACTAGGACTTCAGAGGCTGTGAAGTTGCTGACCTGTGGATGCTCCAGCTGATTGAGTTAACTCAAAATTACCGTCTGGGCAGCTATCTGGCTGATGCTCAGCTGCTTCTCTAGAAGCAGGGAGCCCAGCCCAGGGCCATGTGAAATAAGGCATGGGACTGTCTTTGGATGGTGGTAACAGTAGCCCCAGACTCAAGAGATCCATTTCTCTTAATTGTACTGCTTTTCTTAAAAATTTTTTTATGTTTGAAATAAATTTTTAACTCTGTGAATGTGTTTTAATAATTCAATAATTCAGACAGATCAGTTGACTAGAATGTAACAGTGGCCATATTTTCATTTTTGTTGCATTTGATCCACTTTTTTGGACTCACTGTTGAAACACCATGATTATATTAACATAACATAACCCACTAATTACTGCTCAAATGCTAGATCCTTTTAAAACCAGTATAACCAAATGCTGTGAACTACTAAGAAAGCATAATTATGGAAACTTCTTAAGTAACATTTTAATGATTTTTCCACTTCCAACAATAAAGTACCTCTTAGTTTCCATGTACCTTAATGAAGTAAGAAATCATTCATCAAGAGCAGAAAACCCTTAATAGTGATTTTCTGACTTTTCTCCTAATCACATCAGGAAGTAATCCAAGATTCCATGATATTTTAGACTGTTGCATATTAAACAGTTAAACTTGTGAGACCCTTAAACAGTTAAATCTTGTAGCCTATGAAGCCCAATGGAGAAGGCAATGGCAACCCACTCCAGTACTCTTGCCTAGAAAATCCCATGGATGGAGGAGCCTGGTAGGCTGCAGTCCATGGGGTCGCTAAAAGTCGGACACGGCTGAGCGACTTCACTTTCACTTTTCACTTTCATGCATTGGAGAAGGAAATGGCAACCCATTCCAGTGTTCTTGCCTGGAGAATCCCAGGAACGGGGGAGCCTGGTGGGCTGCCGTCTGTGGGGTTGCACAGAGTCGGACACGACTGAAGCGCAGCAGCATGAAGCCCCAAAATCACAGGCCTTCTGCCAAATATGTATGGGATCTACTTCCAGATTTGCCAGCTACTATCTGGAGATTGATAGAGTGCCTGATGAACTATAGATGGAGGTTCGTGACATTGTACAGGAGAAAGGGAGCAAGACCATCCCCAAGAAAAATAAATGTAAAAAAGCAAAATGGCTGTCTGAGGAGGCCTTACAAATATCTGTGAAAAGAAGAGAAGCCAAAAGCAAAGGAGAAAAGGAAAGATATACCCATTTGAATGCAGAGTTCCAAAGAATAGCAAGGAGAGATAAGAAAGTCTTCCTCAGTGAACAGTGCAAAGACATAGAGGAAAACAATAGAATGGGAAACACTAGAGATTTCTTCAAGAAAATTAGAGATACCAAGGGAACAATTCATGCAAAGATGGGCTCAATAAAGGACAGAAATGGTATGGACCTAACAGAAGCAGAAGATATTAAGAAGAGGTGGCAAGAATACACAGAAGAACAGTACAAAAAAAAGTCTTCATGACCCAGATAATCATGATGGTATGATCACTCACCTAGAGCCAGATATCCTGGAATGTGAAGTCAAGTGGGCCTTATGAAGCATCACTATGAACAAAACTAGTGGAGGTGACAGAATTCCAGTTGAGCTATTTCAAATCCTGAAAGATGATGCTGTGAGTGTTGCACTCAATATGCCAGCAAATTTGGAAAACTCAGCAAGTAGCCACAGGACTGGAAAAGGTCAGTTTTCATTCCAATCCCAAAGAAAGGCAATGCCAAAGAATGCTCAAACTACCGCACAATTGTACTCATCTCACACACTAGTAAAGTAATGCTCAAAATTCTCCAAGCAAGGCTTCAATGGTATGTGAACCGTGAACTTCCAGATGTCCAAGCTGGTGTGAGAAAAGGCAGAGGAACCAGGGATCAAATTGCCAACATCCACTGGATCATCAAAAAAGCAAGAGAGTTCCAGAAAAACATCTATTTCTGCTTTATTGACTGTACCAAAGCCTTTGGCTGTGTGGATCACAATAAACTGTGGACAATTCTGAAAGAGATGGGAATACCAGTCCATCTGACCTGCCTCTTGAGAAACCTGTATGCAGGTCAGGAAGCAACATTTAGAACTGGACATGGAACAACAGAGTGGTTCCAAATAGGAAAAAGAGTATGTCAAGGCTGTATATTGTCACCCAGCTTATTTAACTTATATGCAGAGTACCTCATGAGAAATGCTGGGCTGGAAGAAGCACAAGCTGGAATCAAGATCGCTGGGAGAAAGCAATAACCTCAGATATGCAGATGACACCACCCTTATGGCAGAAAATAAAGAACTAAAGAGCCTCTTGATGAAAGTGAAAGAGGAGAGTGAAAAAGTTGGCTTAAATCTCAACATTCAGAAAACAAAGATCATGGCATCTAGTCCCATCACTTCATGGCAAATAGATGGGGAAACAGTGGCAGACCTTTTTTTTTTTTTGGCTCCAAAATCACTGCAGATGGTGATTGCAGCCATGAAATTAAAAGACGCTTACTCCTTGGAAGAAAAGTTATGACCAACCTAGACAGCATATTAAAAAGCATAGACATTACTTTGCCAACAAAGTTCCATCTAGTCAAGGCTATGGTATTTCCAGTGGTCATGTATGGATGTGAGAGTTGGACTATAAAGAAAGCTGAGCACTGAAGAATCGATGCTTTTGAACTGTGGTGTTGGAGAAGACTCTTGAGAGTCCCTTGGACTGCAAGGAGATCCAACCAGTCCATCCTAAAGGAAATCAGTCCTGAATGTTCATTGGAAGTACTGATGTTGAAGCTGAAACTCCAATCCTTTGACCACCTGATGTGAAGAGCTGATTCATTGGAAGAAACCCTGATGCTGGGAAAGATTGAAGGTGAGAGAAGAAGGGGATGACCAAGGATGAGATGGTTGGATGGCATCACTGACTCAGTGGACAAGAGTTTGAGTAAACTCCAAGAGTTGGTGATGGACAGGGAGGCCTGGTGTGCTGCAGTCCAAGGGGTCACAAAGAGTCAGACACAACTGAGCGACTGGACTGAACTGAACTGATCTGGAGCTTTGGGAAAATGACTTAATCCTTCCAAGTTACATCACCTGTAAAGGAAGACAGTAAGATCTATCTTTACACAGAATGCCCTGCATTTCATACCAGACTCAGTCTTTGAGGGGTGCTACCCTCTCCTTTTTTGCTCCTCTATCTTGTATCAAGGAACATTCATGTTAATGTCTAATATGTTTTTCCAAACAAGCCATTGCCTTCCCAGGGAGTTCTTCCTGAAGTCATTTGTCCAGTATCAATTATCCTGAGCAATCATCAGAGACACCAAAAAGTATCATTTGTTAATAATCATCTTAGAGTATATTGAATATATTAGCTAATTTACCAAATATGATTTGTACATGAGCACAGAAACAACTTGTTTTATTTGTTTAATAAAATAAACTGGTGTTAGATGCACCAGTGGTACTGGGTGCTTATAAGTGAAAGGTGGCATATCAAATATGTTACAAAAGTAGGAAGCAATTTTGGGCATGCTGAACAATCAGCTCTCACACTTTGCTCTCTGTTTCAACTTCCACTGTGACCATGTACTGCCTGCTGTCTGCCTTCTGTTTCAGGGGTTTGTGACTGAATGGTTAAGGGCACTGCCTTGGGGCAGACTTCTTAGGTCTAAATCCCAGCTCTGCCCAGCCACCCATGTGACTCTGGGTGAGCTCTGGTGCCTCAGTTTCCACATCTGTAAAATGGGGTCAAGTGGGTAACCTCTTAGAGGAATGCATAGGATGCCTGCAGAGGGCTGTGAAGGAAATCAGAAATGTTACCCCCAAACCTGCCTCTTTGATATAAAAATTATTTTGAGTTGAAGGCAACTAAAAATGACTAAATGCAGAAAAAATTCCTCCCTTTGTTCTTAAATTCACGAAAGAAATTTAATAATTTAATAAAGATAGAATTTATCAGCGCAGAGAGGGCACTAGAGGAATCTGTATACAAACCTCGTTAATCTAGTCCTATTTTCTAGTTGCTCCTTCACCCTTCACTACCTCTAGCCCAAATCCCTTTGTCTAATCAATTCTTCACAAATTTACTGCTTCTTTGTCTAAAAGGTCAAAATGCATCCTCTTCTCATCACTTCTGCAAAGACTCCTAGGCATATATTTAAAAAAAAAAAAGTTTTTAAAAATACATGTATGCCTCTCTCCTGTTAATCTGTTTTTCTCAATTTAATTTTCAGACCAAGCTAGGGACCCTAAGAGTTTCTAGGAAAACATTTTCCTCACCTTTGCAGGCAGACTCTTTACCCTCTAAGCCACCAGGGAAGCCCTTAGCTGTTACAGAGGGCAATCAAGAATGTAGGTTATTACTCATTTATTAGCTTAATATTGCTACTCAGATGCTTGTGAGTTGAGTGCTTATTAGATTGACTAGCTTGCAAGTAGGAACTGTGTCTCACAAAATTTACATTTCTTCAGCACTGGCAGGCAGTAACAAAATTTTCTAATTTCTATTCTTTAGGCTAATGAAGGATTTAGTTATGGGCATACCTTTTAAACAGTCTTCGTTGAATAGACCAGGAAAAAATTTCCAAAGGAAGCTTGGGTGTCTCTGCTTTCTATGCTCGAAGCATCATCCATCGCACAGCCAGGCCCAGTTTCCCCGCATCCCTGTGAAACAGAAGTGCCCAGCCCTCCCTCGGGGCGCCCCTCCCCCACACCCAGCCCAGCCTGGTTTAGCAGAAGGGGAAGTTGGCAGCGATCAAAGCTGGTTAACACTCTGCTGAGCAGCTCTGTTGATTTTGCATTATGATTATTGACCCTCTGCCCAGCCAATAGCCTGAGGCCAGAGTTTCTGTGTGTGAAAAGAAGAGCTGACAGAGTGCGGGCCGGCCGTGCCAGACAGACTCCATGCGCTGCTCTTTGCAGGGTCCCGCCATCTGCGTCGGGCTTCCCTGGTGGCTCAGACGGTAAAGCGTTTGCCTACCATGCGGGAGATCTGGGTTCAGTCCCTAGATTGGGAAGATCCCCTGGAGAAGGCAATGGCACCCCACTCCAGTACTCTTGCCTGGAAAATCCCATGGATGGAGGAGCCTGGTAGGCTGCAGTCCATGGGGTCGCTGAGGGTCGGACACAACTGAGCGACTTCACTTTTCACTTTTCACTTTCATGCATTGGAGAAGGAAATGGCAACCCACTCCAGTGTTCTTGCCTGGAGAATCCCAGGAACGGGGGAGCCTGGTGGGCTGCCGTCTATGGGGTCGCACAGAGTCAGACACGGCTGAAGCGACTTAGCAGCAGCAGCAGCAGCAGCAGTCTGATGGCTGCTAGGTGGCAGGTATTCTTTCCTTCCTGAGTTCCCTCAGGGCTGGGACATCCTTGCTTACTGATATGGCTGTAATATTTACTGAAATATTCCATTCTCACATACCTATAATCATTAACCAGCAGGTTTTTCTTCTTGCCCTAAGAGGTTCTGAGTTCAGTAAAACTATGAGGTCTTTAGCATTCATGTAAGATGAACAGACTCTGCAGAATTCCATGTAATGGATGCTGCGGAGGAAATGAACTTCAATCAGGACTCTAATGATACTGGTAGGTAACATTTGGGAGCGCTGCTCAGGGTGCATTGCCTAGTACATGGTCTGATGGACATCTGATAACAGCTCTAGGAGATAGGCGCTATGATTAGTCCCTTCTTCTAGATAAGGTGGCTGGGAGATGATGAAGAGGCCAGAGGTGGTCAGGAGTAGAGCTGGGGAATCCAAACCCAGGTAGTTTGACTCAAGCTGTAGTCTCAACCCTATGTCCTGTTTTAGTGTTGATCAGCTCTGTGGGCCTCTAGGGCTTCCTGACAGCTCAGTGGTGAAAACAAATCTGCCTGCAACGCAGGTGATGCAGGAGATGTGGGTTCCATCCCTGGACTGGGAAGATCTCTTGGAGGAGGAAATGGCAACCCACTCTAGTATTCTTGCCTGGGGAATCCCATGGACAGAGGACCGTGGTGGGCTACAGGCCACGGGGTTGCAAAAGAGGCTGACATGACTTAGCGACTGAACAGCACCAACAGGGGGCCACTGAGACTTCAGGGGAGAGAGAATACACATCTCCTGCCCTCATCCCGGCACTGCGCTGGGAGGCTGTAATCAGACCCCAGCGATAAGCATACTATGACTATCCATGAAATCAGCGGGGTGGCCCAGGGAAGCCCACAGGTCAGATTTAGTCTGCCTTCTGTGTCTGTGCAGCCTGAGAGCTAAGAATGGCTTTTCTATTTTCAAATACTTGAAAGAAAATTAAAAGAAAAACAATAGTTTGTTATCATGAAAATTATGTGAACTTCAGATCTCGGTGTCTGTAAATAATTGTGTATCATCACTAAAATCTCCGTGGGATTTGTTTTCTGTCTTGTTATATGGGTGGGCTTCCCAGATAGCATAGTTGGTAAAAAATCCACCTGCAGTGCAGGAGACCTCAGTTCAATTCCTGGGTCAGGAAGATCCACTGGAGAAGGGATAGGCTACCAACTCCAGTATTCTGGCCTGGAGAATTCCACGGACTGCATAGTTCATGGGGTCGCAAAGAGTCAGACACAACTGAGTGACTTTCACTTTCATTTTCATCTAGGTATCTACCTAATATCCTTGATTTTTGCCTCTTGACCATTTAAGGAAAAAACCTGTTAACCGCTGGTGTGAAAGACATCCATTATATTTATGTGTTAGTACAAAGGTTACATTAAAAGTATTAAAGGAGAAGCCAAGGAATTTAGCAGCTCTGAGCTCCAGTGAGAGAGAGTTTTCTGCCTCCGTCCGACAGAATTTCTTTCTTCCTCCCACCCCCCCTCACCTGCCTTTCCTTTCTTCTGTCACACTTCAGTCCAAGCTAATGCAGTTTGGGGATTGGAAGATTCCTGCAGATCATCTAATCCAAAAGTTCCTAGTGCTTTGGAACTTGAAACCTAGTGCTTTGGAACTTGAAAAATGAAAGTGAAGTTGCTCAGTCACGTCCGACTCTTTGCGACCCCATGGACTGTAGTCTACCAGGCTCCTCCGTCCATGGGATTTTCAAGACAAGAGTACTGGAGTGGGTTGCCATTTCCTTCTCCAGGGGATCTTCCCGACCCAGGGATCAAATCCGGGAATCCTGAGTTGTGGGCAGACGCCTTTACTGTCTGAGCCAATAAAATAATTTTTAAAGTGGACACCAACAAAGGACTCTCCTATTTGTAATTTGCTATGTAAGGTTAATGACCTTGTGTGTATGTGTTCACTTGTGTCTGACTTTTTGTGACCCCATGGACTGTAGCCCATCAGGCTCCTCTGTCCATGGAATTTTCCAGGCAAGAATACTGGCGAGGGTTGCTATTTCCTACTCCAGGGGATCTTCCCAACCCAAGGATTGAACCTATGTTGCTTGCATCTCCTACACTGGCAGGCAGATCCTTTACCACTGGGAAGCCCATATGACCATCTACAACCACAAACAAATCCGCTCTCTTCCTCATCAGTCTATCTTCTACCACTGTCATCGTTCTGTCAAAATAAATGAATTTGAAAAACTATAAAGGAAGCAAGTAAATGCTCACAGAGTACAAGATGTCCCTTTAATATGAAAACAGGTAAATTTTTCTTCATAAAAATCTCTATACTGTTCTTATTTTTCTCATTTGCCTTAGTTTGGTGAAAGTTTACACAGGTATGAGTTTGTGATGTGCCAAACTAGGCATGACTGCCCACTTCTCTGCCCCCCACCCGCTCTGGTCAGCCACTGCTTGCTTAGTGATCTATCAGTGGGTGGTTTTTCCCTTTGAGGGGTGATGCAAGTTCATCTCATACTGTATAAGGCATGCTAATGAACTAATTTTTTAAAATCTGACATGTCTTTCAAGAACCAGTGCACACACACATACACACATATACACACCCCTGCCATAAATGTCACACATGGGAGAAAATTCCAGCCTCAGACTCACAGGTGGAGACATGTTGGGGAATGGGTCCCTTAGTCTGCATACCTGTGTGTAGGACCAGGTCTTTCAGAAAATATCTTTTATAATATTATATTTTTTATAATATAATATCTTTTATAATATTGTTTTTTTTTTTAAATAAAACATAGCTTGTATACAAAACTCAGCTCTCCCTTTTTCACTTGATACTCAGTGAATAAGCACTTAATAGGATTTTAGCTGTTGACTGACAATTGAACCAGGCACTTCTGGATTCTGGTTGATCTCTCCAGAATGTGCTGCTTCAGGTGGGTGAAAACCTCCCTGGAGAAGCCACCCTTTAGCTTTTGTCCATGTGGAATCACCACATGCCTTGTACCACTTTCACAAGCTGCTACTTGGCTACCTACAGTGACTGTCAATGGCGAATCTAGAGGGAATTTAAATGTTTTATTATTCTTCATCTTTGGTTCTGGGATGGTTGCTAGAAGTTTTTAGAAACCTAGTTCTTAGTCGCAGAAATGTAAGACGTTTTAAGGAAAAGCCCATTTTGTATCTGTGAAACTAAAAGTATGGAAGACGGAAGCTGTGCATCACTCAGAAAATAGGACCCCTTTTCCAAAAGTAAGCCTTCTGTGGATTCGAGGGCCAGCTCTGATGTCACATTACCTGGAAATATGGACACTGCTTACATAACAATACTACTCTGAATAAAAGCAGAAAAGGTGGTGCTAGTGGTAAAGAACCTCCTGCCAGTGGAGGAGATGAAGAGAACATGGGTTCGATCCTGGGGTCAGGAAGATTCCCCTGGAGGAGGGCATGGTAATCCATTCCAATATTCTTGCCTGGAGAATCCCATGGACAGAGGAGCCAGGAGGGCTACAGTCCATAGGGTCACAAAGAGCTGGACATGACTGAGCAACTAACACTTTCTTGTGAGACTAAATTCAGAAAGAAAGTCAATTAAATAACTTCGTATGTATCCTCTCCTTGTGAAAACCAGAATATGATGATGGATAAAGAATATTAAAAGTATCGACTCATAAGACAAGTGAAATAGGTGAGAAGACAAAACCAGATTAAAAATGCCAATTAATTTTTGGAAGATGGAGGTGAGTGGAACCTTCAAGTCAAGTGGGATGGAACATTTATGAATACCTTGTCACATATTGTCTGTTCCAATAAAAGATTAAAAAAAAACACTCAAAAAACAAGATGCATATTTTCAGTGTGTAAAATGCAAAGGCAACACACAGCAGTGGTAGGGGGCGATGTCTTAGGCAGCCACACTGAGTCTGAAGCTAACCGAGGTACCCGGGAGATGGGCTCCTATACACAATGGGGAGCATGAATCAAGAAACCCCATTTGAATACCATTTGGATGGGGGTCCTGGAGGACTCCCAAAGGAGGCAGCCCTAAAAAGTGGGCATATACAGAGGAGGAAGAGAAAAGAAATAACAAAAGTTGGAACCCAGAGCTTTGGTAGCCAGCCTTCAAGATGGTCTCAGGGATACCTCGCCCTGGTGGCTACGCCATTGCATGGCCCCTCCCACACTAACTGAGGCTGTGTGACCAAATAGAATAAAGCGGATGTGATGTTGGGTCACTTCTGAGAATAAGTCATGTAGCACTATTTACAAGAGCCAGGACATGGAAGCAACCTAAATGTCCATCGACGGAGGAATGGTTAAAGAAAGTGTGGCACATATATACAGTGGAGTGTTAGCCATGAAAAGGAATGAAATTTTGCCATTTGCAGAGATGTGGATGGATCTAGAGGCTGTCATATGGAGTGAAGTAAGTCACAAAGAGAAAAACAAATGTTGCATATTAACACACACATATATATATTATGTGTTATGGCATCACTGACTCAATGGACAGAGTCTGAGCCAGCTCTGGGAGATGGCGAAGGACAGGGAAGTCTAGCGTGCAGCAGTCCAGGAGGTCACAGAGAGAGGGACATGACTTAAATGTGGAATCTCGCAAAAATAGTGCAGATGAACCTATTTACAAAGCAGAAATAGAAACACAGACGCAGACTATGGACACCAAGAGGGGAAAGGGGGAGATAAGTTGGGAGACTAGGACTGACATATACACATGACTG
The DNA here is from genome assembly GCF_014754425.2 of Oryx dammah. Lineage (NCBI taxonomy): Eukaryota > Metazoa > Chordata > Mammalia > Artiodactyla > Bovidae > Oryx > Oryx dammah. The sequence goes on from NW_024070211.1 coordinate 20,308,014, forward strand.
TGTATAAATTAGACAACTAATGAGACCCTACTGTATAGCACAAGGGAAAACAGGGGCACAATCTGTTTGTAGAACATATATTAATCTTAGAAATGCATTCCAATATACAGTAGGTGGTGCAGCCAAATACTATTTGACTCACTTACGCAAGTTACCTAGAATAGTCAAATTCACATAGGCAAGGAGTACATGAGTGGATGCCAGGGGATGGAGTGGGGGATAGGGAGGGAGGTTGAGGAGTTAGTGTTTAATGGGGACTGAGTTTAGGAAATTGAAAAATTCCGGACACAGATGATGGTGAGAGGCCCAGCACAATGTGAGTGTACTTAGTGCCACTGAACTGTGTAGTTAAATATGGTTGAGATGGTACGTTTCATATTATGTGACTCTTACCACAATAAAAAGACATTAACAACAACAACAACAAAGATAGTGTGACGTCTTCTCTCCTCTGGATTGCTTGCTCTGGTAAGCCAGCTGCCATATCAAGTCAAGGAGCCTTAGGGAGAGGCCCATATATTGAGGAACAGTCCTGTGAATGACCCATTTTCAAGCTTATCTTCCAACTCTGTCCAGCCTCAGATGACTACTGCCTTCAGTTCAGGTCAGTCACTCAGTCGTGTCCGACTCTTTGCGACCCCATGAATCGCAGCACGCCAGGCCTCCCTGTCCATCACCAACTCCCGGAGTTCACTCAGACTCACGTCCATAGAGTCAGCGATGCCATCCAGCCATCTCATCCTCTGTCGTCCCCTTCTCCTCCTGCCCCCAATCCCTCCCAGCATCAGAGTCTTTTCCAATGAGTCAACTCTTCGCATGAGGTGGCCAAAGTACTGGAGTTTCAGCTTTAGCATCATTCCTTCCAAAGAAATCCCAGGGCTGTTCTCCTTCAGAATGGATTGGTTGGATCTCCTTGCAGTCTAAGGGACTCTCAAGAGTCTTCTCCAGCATCACAGTTCAAAAGCATCAATTCTTCGGTGCTCAGCCTTCTTCACAGTCCAACTCTCACATCCATATATGACTGCTGGAAAAACCATAGCCTTGACTAGACAGACCTTAGTCGGCAAAGTAATGTCTCTGCTTTTGAATATGCTATCTAGGTTGGTCATAGTCTGTAGCTAGACTGCAGCTTCATGGGAGACACTGAGTCAACACCAACCATCGAAGCTGCTCCCAGATTCCTGATCCTCAGAAAATGAATGAGATAAACAGTGTTTGTTGCTTAAAACTGCAAAATTGTATGAGTTGTTAGTTCAGTCGCTCAGTTGTGTCCTGCAACCCCATGGACTGCAGCATGCCAGGCCTCCCTGTCCACCACAAATTCCCAGAGTTTACCCAAACTCATGTCCATTGAGTCAGTGATGCCATCCAACCATCTCATCCTCGGTCATCCCCTTCTCCTCCTGCCTTCAATCTTTCCTAGCATCAGGGACTTTTCAAATGAGTCAGCTCTTCACATCAGGTGGCCAAAGGGTTGGAGTCTCAGCTTCAACATCAGTCCTTCCAATGAACATTCAGGACTGATCTCCTTTAGGATGGACTTGTTGGATCTCCTTGCAGTTCAAGGGACTCTCAAGAGTCTTCTCCACCACCACAGTTCAAAAGCATCAATTCTTTGGCGCTCAGCTTTCTTTACGGTTCAACTCTCACATCTATATATGACCACTGGAAAAACCATAGCTTTGACTTAGATGGACCTTTGTTGGCAAAGTAATGTCTCTGCTTTTTAATATGCTGTCTAGGTTGGTCATAACTTTTCTTCCAAGGAATAAGTGTCTTTTTATTTCATGGCCGCAGTCACCACCTGCAGTGATTTTGGAGCCCAAATGATGAGTTGTTAGGCAGTAATAAGCGCTGCTGCTGCTGCTGCTAAGTCAAGGGCCCAACTAAAATTGAAAGTTTGGTGGAAATGATGAAGGAGAAATTCAGGAACTCTTTCATACTAAACTGTAGGAAGTAGTGCAGGAAATAGTTTCATACTAAACGACAGGAAGATGTGCTCCAATAAAAAGAGATTTAGATCAGGAAAGGGAAAGACATGGGGTCCAGGCGTCTCAGACGGCACAGGTACACCGGACCCAGATTGGAGCCGGGGGGTTGGGGCTCCAAGGGGACACCAAGGAAGCAAGAAACCTGATTAGTGAGACAGTAGAAAAATTTAAAACTTCAGGAAAAACGAACGTTTGTCCAAGGAAGTCTACAAACCTGAAAAGTAGTGGCTCGTCTGTACCACTTTTTTCTAGATTCCATAAACGCATTAATATATGATATTTGTGTTTCTCTTTCTGACTTCTTCACTCTGTATGATAGTCTCTAGGTCCATCCACTCAACAGAAATGACTGAATTTCATACATTGTTATATTTTGAGTAACATTCCATTCGGAGAAGGAAATGGCAACTCACTCCAGTATTCTTGCCTAGAGAATTCTGTGGATAGAGGAGCCTGGTGGGCTGCCATCTAGGGGGTTGCACAGAGTCAGACATGACTGAAGCAACTTACCAGCAGCAGCAACATTCCATTATATTATATTAAGATGTATGTACCGTATCTCCTTATTTGCAGGGCAAGAATAAAGACGCAGACAGTAGAGAGTGGATGTGTGGACACAGTAGCAGAAGGAGAGGATGGGACCAACTGAGAGAAGCTGAGCACAGAAGAGCTGATGCTTTTGAACTGTGGTGTTGGAGAAGACTCTTGAGAGTCCCTTGGACTGCAAGGAGATCAAACTAGTTCATCCCGAAGGAAATCAGTTCTGAATATCCATTGGAAGGATTGATGCTGAAGCTGAAGCTCCAATACTTTGGCCACCTGATGGGAAGAACTGACCCACTGGAAAAGACTTGGAAAGATTGAAGGCAGGAGGAGAAGGGGACGACAGAGGATGAGATGGTTGGATGGCATCACCGACTCAATGGACATGAATTTGAGCAAACTCACAGGGAAGTCTGGTGTGCTGCAGTCCATGAGGTCGCAAGGAGTCGGACACCACTGAGTGACTGAACTGAACTGAACTGATATACGCTACCCTGTGTAAAATAGAGAGCTGGCAGGAAGCTGTTGTGTAGCACAGGGAGCTCAGCTTGGTGCTCTGTCGTGACTTAAGATAGGTAGGATGGGGTGAATGGGAGGGAGGTCCAAGAGAGAGGGGATATCTGTACACTTATAGCTGACTCATTTCACTGTAGAGCAGAAACTAACACAATATTGTAAAGCAAATATACTCCAACAAAAAAAGGAGAGAGAGAATGAAAGTAGTCACTCAGCAGTGAACAAAATCTCCATAATCATATAGTATCGATTTAACCAAAAGTTACAATATAAGCATGATAAGAAGATTTGAGGAAAAGGAGGGAGGTGGGTCATGAGAGAGGCCTAACCTAGCCAACTGCAAGCCTATAGATAATGTCAAAACTTGGAAATTGAGGAATAAATCTAAAAGCCTGTTTTTTTAGAACAATAGAGTTTAAAAAAAAAAAATGGGCAGAAATAGCTACAAGAATTGAAAGTGATTTCCTCTGTGGAGGGGAACTTGGGAGAGGGTAACCAGAAGGACTTTGTTTTTGTTCTGTCTCTATTATCACAAGTATTTTGTTATTATCACTATTATTTTTTTCCCACCATCTGCTTATTTATTTTGCTAAAAATAAATAGTAAAAAATAAAGTTCACCCAGAACAATAAAAAAAGAAATTTCATCTTAAAAACGAAAAATTTCTTGTTCCTTTACATTTAGCGTTTTATAGTTTACTGTCTTCTCAAACAAAGCAGCGGGAGAAGGCGATGGCACCCCACTCCAGTACTCTTGCCTGGAAAATCCCATGGATGGTGGAGCCTGGTGGGCTGCAGTCCATGGGGTCGCTGAGGGTCGGACACGACTGAGAGACTTCATTTTCACTTTTCACTTTCATGCATTGGAGAAGGAAATGGCAACCCACTCCAGTGTTCTTGCCTGGAGCATCCCAGGGACGGGGGAGCCTGGTGGGCTGCTGTCTATGGGGTCGCACAGAGTCAGACACGACTGAAGCGACTTAGCAGCAGCAGCAGCAGCAGCAGCAAAGCAGCATTCTAAGGTCATCTTAAGGGATGTTTTCCATCAGTTTGGAAAACTACCAGTTTAGTTTTGACTTCCAAGTAGTAAAAAAAA
>NW_024070211.1:20312168-20587354 GCF_014754425.2 Oryx dammah
TAAGAGTCAGACATGACTGAGCGACTTCACTTTCACTTTTCACTTTCACGCATTGGAGAGGAAATGGCAACCCACTCCAGTGTTCTTGCCTGGAGAATCCCAGGGACGGGGGAACCTGGTGGGCTGCCATCTATGGGGTCGCACAGAGTCGGACACGACTGAAGCGACTTAGCAGCAGCAGCAGCAGCTCTCAGCTTTTAGTATCTATAAGTTACCCGGAGCTCTTGACAGTCATGCATTTTCCAGCATCCTTTCCTCATAGAGTAGGTCTGAGTGCCTAGTACCTGTATCTGAAACAAGCAGCCCTGATAATTGGGTTGCAGGGGTTTCCCAGACAACACTTTGAGAATCGTCAGCATAGGCAGCTGAGTTGGTAAAGAATCTGCCTGCAATGCAGGAGACCCCAGTTCAATTCCTGAGTTGGGAAGATCCTCTGGAGAAGGGATAGGCTACCCACTCCACATCCTTGGGCTTCCCTTGGGGCTCAGCTGGTAAAGAATCTACCTGCAATGCGGGAGACCTGGGTTTGATCCCTGGGTTGGGAAGATCCCCTGGAGAAGGGAAAGGCTATCCACTCCAGTATTCTGGCCTGGAGAATTCCATGGATTGTATAGTCTATAGAGTCACAAAGAGTTGGACATAACTGAGTGACTTTCACTTTCCACTTTCAGTCTATCAAGCATGGAGCAAGACTTATCTGGAAAACTATTATACTAACCTCTGTGCTATTTATGAAATAGGAAAACAGCACTTATTTTAAAAACATAGAAGATAGTTGGGATTAATTGCCAACCCTAAATAAATTCTGCACATGGCTTCGTATCACTTCCTGGATGAAAATGATTTGTTCCTCAGCTCATTACTCATCAGTGGATGTCTGAGCCTCTTTGTATTCTGGTCCCTCTGTTTCCCCAGCCTCAGAGGTCACTGCTCACCTTCACTCTCATTCACATTCCTGTGGTTTTCCACATGGTCCTTTTTTGGCCTGCGAGCCCACTTCTCACCACCTCTTACCCTGCTTGGCTAAATTTTGCTCATTCTGGAGCCATTCAAAGGTTACATTTTTCTGGAAGACCTTCTCCCTAGGTAGTTAGTGGCTCTTTCCTCTGTTTTGTGCATAACTGCTCTTAAAATACAGGTCTAATTGCATTGTATGTATTTGTTTACACGTCTTCTCCAGCACCTGCCAAATCTGCTCACACAAAGCCACACATTCCTCATCTCTGTGTTTCTAGCAGCGGGACAGTTCCCAGGGCAGGTCTGGGAGAAGTAGTTCTCCCAGGGGAGAAACTGTCTCCTCAGCTGTATCACAGGACATCATGGGCCCTTTGGCTAATAAAAGGAGGCCCTCTAGACAAACCAGAATGGGGGACCATATGTATGAAGAGGTAAAGATAGTCATGTAACAAATGACTCCACCCAGAGTAAGAAACCACACATTAGAATTACGTTCGGGGTCTTCTGCATTGCCTCTGGCTCGTCCATTAAGATCATTCAATAAAATTGCCTAGTTCTGGGGAAATTGAACAAGCAGCTCTCTGTCCTGCTCTGACCCACGAATGGAAGAAGAGCGTTGAAAACTGAGATGCGTGGGAGATCCAGTCTTTAGCAAGCACAGGAAATCAGAAGGAGAACCTACCAAGAAAATACAGACCTCAGTGAATCTGTAGAAATCTTGGGCAGGACTTGAACTTCCCATGGATTTGAGATGGCATTCAAAGAATTTCAGGTAGTTTTAAACCTCAAAGGATAAGATACTTTGAGATAGCGTTGGGGCTACAACCACCAACAGGGGATGCTTAATAAATGTTGACTAGATGAAAGACAGACTACAGGTTGCTAAATGCATAAAGTTGGTACCTAAAGTTGGTGGTAGGTGGCATTGATATAACTATAAAAATATATGCAATTGTAATGACAAAACAAGGTTGAGAGTGAAACTGTGTTATCAAGAGTAATACAGTGTTTCACAGCATCCAGAGAACGGACCATGGGGAGATAAGCATGTGAATGTAATGGTCACAGGGGAGTGAGACATCCTACAAAAATAAATAAGAAAGTATAAGCTCGGTCTCTGGTAAAAACAAATATGTGGATATTTTAGACATTTTGATGACTGACTGAAGTCTTCTTCTTACCAACATGACTCAGTTCAGTTCAGTTCAGTTCAGTTCATTTCAGTCGCTCAGTCGTGTCCGACTCTTTGTGACCCCATGGACTGCAGCACGCCAGGCCTCTCTGTCCATCACCAACTCCTGGAGCTTACTCAAACTCATGTCCATTGAGTCGGTGATGCCATCCAACCATCTCATCCATCCTCTGTCATCCCCTTCTCCTCCCACCTTCAATCTTTCCCAGCATCAGGGTCTTTTTCAATGAGTCAGTTCTTCGCATCAGGTGGCCAAAGTATTGGAGTTTCAGCTTCAGCATTAGTCCTTCCAATGAATAGCCAGAACTGACTTCCTTTAGGATGGACTGGTTGGATCTCCTTGCAGTCCAACAGACTCTCAAGAGTCTTCTCCAAAACCACAGTTCAAAAGCATCAATTCTTCGGTGCTCAGCCTTCTCTACAGTTCAACTCTCACATCCATATATGACCACTGGAAAAACCATAGCTTTGACTAGATGGACCTTTGTTGGCAAAGTAATATCTATGCTTTTTAATATTCTGTCTAGGTTGGTCATACCTTTTCTTCCAAGGAGCAAGCGTCTTTTAATTTCATGGCTGCAGTCACCATCTGCAGTGGTTTTGGAGCCCAAGAAAATGAAGTCTGTCACTGTTTCCATTGTTTACCCATTGCCCAACATGACTAATGCCAAGTAAATAAAATCTTAGGAGAAGATAAATGAGAAAGCCATGGGAGAATTAACTAAAGTCCTTAGGATTAGCACTGGGGAAAAAAAATCAACTAGCTGGCACAGTGTCTTATTGTTAATAGGTGGGACACTAAGTAAAGAATAAATACATGAGCTGGAAAGCAGAGTAAGTGGAAAAGGTAAAGATGAGTGAAAAATCCTGAGTCAGAGGACAGAGATTTCATTCTACACTATTTTCTTTTTGATTCAAGGATGAGAAATTCTGTGCAATGGTGAGAGTTGTTTTGCAGGAATGTAAAAGGATATGATGAAAGAACTTTTATGAATCTGTATTTTAGAATCAAAAATACAAGTAGGCAAAAATAACATAATTTAGAATGCAAAGCAACTGAAATTCAGATCACTGACTTTCTAAATGTTAAGCATCAGATACATTTTGGAGCTCTCTGAGATGATTCTATTTGCACACTTTGATGTTTTGCTTTGCTTTTCTCTCATGATTAAAAATATCTGTGTTGTTGCTGAAACAGAGTTTGACTGTTCAGAGCAGGCATCTAGATAACTTGCTTCACTGTTAGTTTTGGAAGGAAGACTACAGAAAGAACAACAAAAGTGCATTCAAATTAGTTTTCTTAAGACAGAGATATAATCAGTATCACATCCTAATAGAAAAACTGCAGTGTTTTTATATGACATCCTTTCAAGTGTACAATTACATTTAGACAATTAAAAGGGATTTAGCAATTCTGGCAAATTCAAAATAATTATATATATATAATGTATACAAACATTATATACACATATATGCAGACCATTATACAGAAATATAAATGAATACACACACACAAACTGGAGAAGGAAATGGTAACCCACTCCAGTATTCTTGCCTGGGAAATCCTATGGACAGGATTGCCTATGGTTGACTATTGCCATGCCATTGGAGAAGGAAATGGCAATCCATTCCAGTACTCTTGCCTGGAGAATCCCATGGATGGAGAAGCCTACTAGGTTACAGTCTACGGGGTCACAAAGAGTCGGACACGACTGAGCGACTTCACCTTACCTTCACCTCACCTTAGTCATCACACAATGTTGACATTCAGTCACATTCCAAGTTTTTAAAAAGTCATTTACTCTGGGAGTTGGATGTGCATTTTAATGGATAAATGTGGATATCATAGCAATCCTGAGAGCATCACCTGTGCTTCAGCAAGCACAGTCTTATTTGCAGAAATACTCTGCAGAATGGAACAAGCAAAACCAGTAATGTCCAAAATAATATTTAACTTGAAGGCCTCCAAGTTGTAAAACTTCATCTCCAAAGAGAAATACTGAAGTCCCATCAGAGACTGTGGTGTTCCAGTCTTCTTTACGAACACATTTTTCTTAAACAATGATCTCTGCTATTGAATTCAGTTGCTGAACCCACAAAATTCTGAATTTTCACATGGCAAATACATTGATAGATGATATACTGACAATTTTTTACAATATACAGCTTCCCTGGAAAAAGGGAGGAAGATCCCAGAATTCACTATCATGTAGTGATGTAGTGTACAACAAATATTTTTTTTCTCTCTGACATTAGCTTTTGCTAAAACCCGAATCTATAAACTGTGGATCCTGACACAAATACCCAGATGAAAAAGGGCTATAGCCAAGAAAGCAACGGGGTTAAAATCAAGACATCCTGTTCAGTTCAGTTCAGTTCAGTTCAGTTCAGTCGCTCAGTGGAGTCCAACTCTTTGCGACCCCATGAATCGCAGCACACCAGGCCTCCCTGTCCATCACCAACTCCCAGAGTTCACTCAGACTCACGTCCATCGAGTCAGTGATGCCATCCAGCCATCTCATCCTAGGTCGTCCCCTTCTCCTCCTGCCCCTAATCCCTCCCGGCATCAGAGTCTTTTCCAATGAGTCAACTCTTCACATAAGTGGCCAAAGTATTGGAGTTTCAGCTTTAGCATCATTCCTTCCAAAGAACACCCAGGACTGATCTCCTTTAGAATGGACTGGTTGGATCTCCTTGCAGTCCAAGGGACTCTCAAGAGTCTTCTCCAACACCACAGTTCAAAAGCATCAATTTTTTGGCACTGAGCTTTCTTCACAGTCCAACTTTCACATCCATACATGACCACAGGAAAAACCATAGCCTTGACTAGACGGACCTTTGTTGGCAAAGTAATGTCTCTGCTTTTGAATATGCTATCTAGGTTGGTCATAACTTTTCTTCCAAGGAGTAAGTGTCTTAATTTCATGGCTGCAGTCACCATCTGCAGTGATTTTGGAGCCCCTCAAAATAAAGTCTGACACTGTTTCCACTGTTTCCCCATCTATTTGCCATGAAGTGATGGGACCAGATGCCATGATCTTCGTTTTCTGAATGTTGAGCTTTAAGCCAACTTTTTCACTCTCCTCTTTCACTTTCATCAAGAGGCTTTTTAGTTCCTCTTCACTTTCTGCCATAAGGGTTGTGTCATCTGCATATCTGAGGTTATTGATATTTCTCCTGGCAATCTTGATTCCAGCTTGTGCTTCTTCCAGCCCAGCGTTTCTCATGATGTACTCTGCATATAAGTTAAATAAGCAGGGTGATAATATACAGCCTTGATGTACTCCTTTTCCTATTTGGAACCAGTCTGTTGTTCCATGTCCAGTTCTAACTGTTGCTTCCTGACCTGCATATATGTTTCTCAAGAGGCAGGTCAGGTGGACTGGTATTCCCATCTCTTTCAGAATTTTAATCCTGTTGCAAATGTTTAAAACCAAGCAACAATGCCTTCAGAACCTGCACACCTGCTGCTTGGGGAAGACAATGCTTACAAATTGCTTGGCTACAAAAGCTGTAAAATGGTTGAAGTCAAAGTTAAGTCACTAATTCATGAAAGTGAAAGTCACTCAGTCATGTCCGACTCTCTGCGACCCCATGGACTATACAGTTCATGGAATTCTCCAAGCCAGAATACTGGAGTGGGTAGCCTTTCCCTTCTCCAGGGGATCTTCCCAACCCAGGGATCAAACCCAAGTCTCCCACATTGCAGGCAGATTCTTTACCACCTGAGCCATCAGGAAAGACCATACACGATGATTAAAAAGAAAGTCTAATTTGGACCCAAGGTTGTTGGGAAAGATAAACTATTCTAATTTATAGATAACTGGAGTTTATGTCTTAAAGTGCCCGAACTTTGATCTGTCATTGTATTCCATGCTCCTCTGCCTTTGTCCACAGATTTTAAGTGACATAATCCTTCTTCTCTAAACACTCTTGCCATCACTGTCAACACTCTCATGTCCTAATGGTTTCTTGGCACATCACTGATGATTAAGAAATATTTGTGGGCTGATGGGATTACATGTAGAGGAGATGTACATCTATATTATTTGACTGCAAGGTAGTATATAGCTTCAATTGTTAAATATGCTTTTCTTTTCTTGATGAAGGAATTTTTTTGGTATTGGCATTCTGCCTTTCTTCCTTTCTACTGTTAGTGTGCTCTCTGCAGCTGTCTGTACTTCTTGTTGCATTTCTGCTTCATATGTGCTACTTATTAAGAAATCCGGTAACTAGAGTTTGGTAGAATTGTTTATAAATTCAGAATAACGGGACTTGGAATAAAGCCTAAAAGCTTCAACCGTAAACAAAGATCAGGAGTTTTGTAGACTCGTCTAGGTTTTTTAAAAAATTATCTTCTAGATAAATGAAATTGCTAGGTAAGGGTGGTGTTTACATAGCTAATAAACTAATACATTTTTTAATTAAATAAAATATATAGTCAGATTTTATATATTCTCTTAAAACTTGTCACACAACATAGATGACATCAAATTGACCATTTTAACCATTTTTGCCTGTCAGTTCAGCAGTGTTAAGCGCATTTACGCAGTGCAATCAGTCTTCAGAATTCTTTCCATCTCGTAAAACTGGAATGCTGTGCCCAGCAAGCCAGTTCCCCTTCTGCAGCTCCTGACAGCCGTCATTCTGTCTCTATGAACTTGAGTAAGTGGAACTGCATGTAAGTGGACTCACAGATGATTCGTCTTCTTTGTGACTGAGTTTTTTCACTTACCATAATGTCCTCAAGGTTCACCCATGTTGTAACATGTAAACACTCTCTTATTTGTTTTATAATAATTAAAATTTTAGTATCAATAAAATATCCTTAAAAGCCAAGGTCATAAGGGGGGCGGGGCAGGATGGAAGGAATTGAGAGATTGGGCTTGACGCATATACACTATTGTCTATGTGTATATCTTTTATACCATGTATAAAAGAGACAACTGTTGGGAACCTAGTGTATAGCACAGGGAACCCTACTTAATGCACTGTGGTGACCTGCACGGGAAGAAAGTCCAAAACAGAGAGGTTATATGTATGGCTGATTTATTTTGCTGTGCAGCAGAAGCTAACGCAATATTGTAAAGCAACTACACTCCAATAAAACTTAATTAATAAAAAAATCATCATAAAAAATCCAATATCATGAAACCTATACCTGCCTATATGAAGAAAGAAAATACTGAGGGAGTATAAGTATGCCCATGAAAGAAACAAGATTCCAAAGGGGGCTGGTTACATACATTATAGCATATTAGTACAGTGGATTATTATGGGAACACATAAAAAGTGAGCAAATTTTTATAAGTGTTACCTTGGAGAGGAGATATGACTGCAAGTGAAGAAAGCAAGTTGCTAAACGGTATGGTAATATTTCACATTTTTGTATGAAATATATGTGTATGTGTAGAAGTTCTGGAAGTATCTCTGGGGGTGGGATTATGTTGCCTTTCATATTTGACTTTTTACTCTCTTGAATTGTTTTCAGACCCTTGTGTTTACCTTACTTCATAATCAGGAAAACAAACAATAAGAATAATTTTAATTTTTTTTAAAAAGAAATAAAGGTGATGATGATAATAAGGAAATAGTAGGCTGCAGACTTATCCACAAATATAAAAAGTAAAAATTCATTGCTGAGAAATGTCTATGTTTTAAGTTTAGTTTATGTCAATTTCTCGTTAGTCCAACATTCTAAGCCAACTAAACAACAAACAGCAAAAAACAAAAATTCTAAGACAGATTTCATACATTCAAGAATGAGTCAATCTGAAAACAAATATTTTCGAGCACACTTTTCATTTCTGTGGATCGGTAAATAGTGACCATGGGTAATGATGTGATAAGAGGCTCTTAAAGCAGACGCCCGGACTACAGAGTTCTATGAACTTACAAGAAACCCCTTCAGAATATGGGACACTACATAAATGAGAAGGAAGCTAACAATATCCATGAGCGTATTTCAAAGGACTTGGCAATGAGTCACAAGTTCTCCAACCACGAATCTTTGACATGTTTTTCACTTTACACAGCTGGTGTCTATAACTGGTAATGAACAAGTGTTTGAAGAACGGAAAGCCAGTTGTACACCAGGACATAGTGTTAGGACTGTGATGTGTCATTAAAGCCTCTGGCTTACAGAATAGAAAATGAAAAAGACACAACTCTAAACACACTTTACAGTCATCTGGATTTAGAGCAAAAAACAAAGAAAAAAGGTTTGGATGCTGAGCTACCATGAATATGCAACTTCCTTTAAAAATGCGATAAACAACATATGTCTAAATCAGAAAGGATATAAATGACAAAATCCCCATCGGAGAAGTCTTTACTCACAGATCATTCAAAAAATTAATGACTTGTCCTATATGCTTTCTCAGTGTGCATACTTAAGGGACTTTATTAAATAATACTAAAACATTGTATTTTAATAGGTTATCAAGAATTTTCACATCAATCATCACTCCTAATTTTCTGGTTTAAAACCAAAGAGTTCCCCAAGCCACACAGATTTCTGAATGTGTGGAAGGTGAAATGAACCAGAATCCAATTTACTAAAGTCATATTCAGAAGTGATTCTCAAATAAAAAGCGTTAGTTTCTTCCCAGGAACATAGTTTCAACTGTGGTTGCTTATAAAATGTAATCAGATTCTTTGTTCCACTGGGGCTCTAATTTTATTTTCGTATGCTTCTTATCACCAAATAAGACTGAAACAAGAATTTACATCTCATAGGTGTGGTTTAGAGCAGGGGTAGGCATATAGCCTGCAGGGCAAACTTGATCTACCCCCTGTTCTTGTATGGCCCTCAAGCTAAAGAGTCCAATGATGTAAAAACATTATCAGTCTTTCCAGGAGAGCAATTGCTTAAAATATTTACCTTCTGACTCTTCAAAAAGAGTTTTCTGGCCACTGGTATAAAGTAGAAAGAACTGGAACTAAACAGAGAGCAAAAAGAGTTATTTTTCACACCATGTGATTTTGGGCTAGTTAAAGACCTTCTCTAGGTTTCAATACTCCTATAACATATGGTCTCTTTTAATTTAATTCTAATTTGTGTTTCAGGCTACACTGTAGCTATTTAAGAAATTCTAACAAACATTAAGTTGCACAGCACCCAGAGAATAGCACTGTGACATCAACTTGCTCTGGATAAAGCCAAGTTGTGTCAGGATGAAAGGAAGTAATTATGGTGTTTACAAATTTCTAAATGTCAAACCAAAAAGTTTGAATAAAACAGGTTTGTTTATGAATGGCCAAAGCTACAGAGTTTGAGGCAAGAACTATCTCTAGTGCAAGGGCCTTGAGTTTTACTTTTTTTCTTTTTAAATTGTTTATTTATTTGACTGTGCTGGATCTTAGTTATGGCATGCAAGATCTAGTTCCCTGAGCGGGGATTGAACCCAGGCCCCTTGCATTGGAACACAGAGTCTTAGCCACTGGACCATCAGGTAAGTTTCTTGAGTTTTACTTTAAGCAGGTTTATCAGCTCAGTTCAGTCACTCAGTCATGTCCTACTCTTCGTGGTCCCATGGACTGTAGCACGCCAGGCCTACCTGTCCATCACCAACTCTCAGAGCTTACTTAAACTCATGTCCGTCGAATCAGTGATGCCATCCAACCTTCTCATCCTCTTTCATCCTCTTCTCCTCCTGCCTTCAATCTTTCCCAGCATCAGGGTCTTTTCCAATAAGTTAGTTCTTTGCATCAGGTGGCCAAAGGATTGGAGCTTCAGCTTCAGCATCAGTCCTTCCAGTGAATATTCAGGGATGATTTCCTTTAGGATTGACTGGTTTGATCTCCTTGCAGTCCAAGAGATTCTCAAGAGTCTTCTCCAACACCACAGTTCAAAAGCATCAATTCTTCGGCGCTCAGCTTTCTTTATAGTCCAACTCTCACATCCATACACGACTACTGAAAAAACCATAGCTTTGACTAGACAGACTTTTATCAGCAAAGTAATATCTCTGCTTTTTAATATGCTGTCCAGATTGGTCACAGCTCTTCTTCCAAGGAGCAAGTGTCTTTTAATTTCATGGCTGCAGTCACCATCTGCAGTGATTTGGAGCTCAAGAAAATAAAGTCTGTCTCTGTTTCCATTGTTTCCCCATCTATTTGCCATGAAGTGATGGGACCGGATGCTATGGTCTTAGGGCCTCTGGGTCCTGGTGTGCACAAGGTTTTGTTTGAGCCCTCTGAATATCTCTGGCAGGCATGGGGTTTGATTCTAAATGCAATTTCACCCTCCTACCATTTTGGGGGGGCTTCTCCTTTGCCCTTTGATATGGGGTGTCTTTTTTGGTGGAATCCAACATTCTTCTGTAGATGGTTGTTCAGCAGCAAGCTGCAATTTTGGAGTTCTCCAAGCAGATTTATAGTCTTCAAATAAACAATAGGGTCAGTCCTGTGTCTTGACTTTGAAATCTCCTATGACTTTTACCAGGACGTACAAATTGAAGATGTTCATCGCATTCTATGGCCTGACGTCTGAGGCCTGGGAGTGAGCTGAGAATGTGCTTTTAGCAGTAAGACAGGAGCAACGTGCACCGGGGATGCCCAAGCACCACAACAAGTTAGAAGCACATTCTAAAATGTACATAGAAGTGTAATAGGCCTGCAATAGCCAAAACAGATCTGATTAAAAGGACCAGGAGGAGAACATACTGGTGCAGATTTCAAGACATATTATATAAAACTATAGGAATGAAGCACTGTGGTGCTGGTATAGAGATAGACAACAGACTGATGGAACAACAGAGAACTCAGACTTAGACCTGCATATACGGAAACCTTATATATGACAGAGCTAGCATCGCAGGTCCCTGGGCGAAGGACAGACTATTCAGTCAATGGTGCTGAGTCAGCTGGTCATCTGCACAGAAAATAATGCAAAGTGTCTCCATCTCATACCTTACAAAGGATCCATACCAAAATGCACTAAGGATTCAAAGGGACAAGATGCAATATTTAAACTTTTTAAAGAAAATTTGAGTGTCTGTTTATGACCTCAGTAGAGAAGGCTATATAAACAAGATGTAAAGTCACAGATTATATATGAAAAGATTGATAAATTCTACCATATTCAAATGAAAATATTTTTCTTTACCAAAGATACTATAAAGAGAATGAAGAGATAAATCATAAACTGCAATATGATATGCACAACACATACAGCTAATGGAGAGTTAGAATCCCCGAGAATCAAAAATGCAAGAACAGACAACAGATACGACCAGCCATTTCACAGAGGAGGGAACGCAAACAGTCCATAAACATATATAAATGCGTCCAACATCATTAGAAAACTGAAAAACTGTATATTTAATCAAAATTTAGGCATGACTTCACATGTACCATTTTAAAAAACTTTTTATTTTGTATTGGGATATAGCTGACTAACAATGTTGTGATAATTTACAGTGAACAGTGAAGGGACTCAGCCATCCATACACATGGATCCATTCTCCCTCCAAACTTCACTCCAATCCAGGCTGCCACACAACATTAAATAGAGTTCTCATTGTGCTGTACAATAGGTCCTTGTTGGTTATCCACTTTAAATATAGCAGTGTGTACATGAGCATCCTAGCCCTCCTAACTATCCTGTGCCCCCTGCGACCATAAGTTTGTCCTATAAATCTGTGAATCTCTTTCTGTTTTGTTAGTACTCGTTTCCTTTTAGATTCCACATGTAAGGGATGTCATAAGATATTTCTTCTTCTCTGCCTGACTTATTTCACTCAGTATGACATTCCCTGGGTCCATCCATGTTCCTGCAAGTGGCGTTATTCCATTCTTTTTAATGACTAATATTTCATTGTATATATACATGTACCACTTTGACAAAAGTAAAAGAGGGTCCCATGTATGCTTAGTCATGTCCAACTCTTTGAGACCTCAGGACTGTAGCCCGCCAGGCTCCTCCGTCCAGGGGATTCTCTAGGCAAGAATACTGGAGTGGGTAGCCATTCCCTTCTCCAGGGTGTTTTCCTGACCCAGGGATCTAATCCAGGTCTCCTGTACTGCAGGCAGATTCTTTACCACCTGAGTCACCAGGGAAGCCTGAAAGTGGGTCCCAGACCCGCAAAAATAAAGTCCGACAGCCCAAATGTTGGCGAACATGAGAAGAAGCTGAATCTCCCATACCCTGCTGAGAGACTGTTAGCTGTTTTCCAACAAGAACACTGGAAATGTTAGCATTTTCTAATCAAGATGACAGTGTGTACACCCCACTTCACGGCAATTTCACACCCAGGATACTCCCTGGAGAGACCCTGACACACGTGCACCAGGACAAATGTACAAAGATATTCACAGCAGTATTGCTTCTAATAGTAAAAATGGCAAACCCCCACAGATGTTTCAAGGAAGGATGAAAGAAATCAATTTTATTACGTTCATAAGATGACGTATGATATAGTAATGAAAATGAGACTACGGTTTTACAATAAAGAAGGATGACTTTAAAACAACACATCTACTTGTTCTAATTCACAGGAAGTGAAGATCACATAAGATTAGAGTTACAGAGGTTCTCCAGGAGAGATGGGGCTAGAACTGGGTTCTACAGACTGTGTAGGGTTCAGAAGAAGAGATCTATTGGGGAAGACATATCCCCAAAGAAGAAGAATAAGTGAAGACTGAAAGTGAAAGTGAAAGTGAAGTCGCTCAGTCGTGTCTGACTCTTTGCGACCCCGTGGACTGTAGCCCACCAGGTTCCTCCATCCATGGGATTCTCCAGGCAAGGATACTGGAGTGGGTTGCCATTTCCTTCTCCCGGGGATCTTCCGGACCCAGGGATCGAACCCAGGTCTGATGAAAAAAGTGCAAGGCATATTGAGGACTTCATGCTTTTGGACTCAGCTGGCTAGAGTGAGGAGAGCAGGAAGGGAAGGGTGGGATGGTCCGCTGAGAAAGCAGTTGACTTGTAGACAACTGACATTGAGATCGAGCATCCTGACACAGCTGGATGCAGCCTGGACCACACATTCCTGGAGAACCTCCCAAGGTTATCCTCAGATAACCTTCAAAGTACCCCAGCATGTAATAGGACCCAGCACTGAGCTGGTGGCTATACCACGTTGGTGACATATGACCATGGTAGGCAGAGCAGCTTTTCCTCAAGCCACATTTAGTGTTCAAAAACAGCTGGCTTAGGCTAAAACATGTTATTTTTTAAAGTTTACTTTTAATGCCCTCTTCCCCTCTAATTCCCTTTGGGAATTTCTCAGCCTTTCCCCTCTTCCCTGTCCTTCCTTCCCCCACCACTGTTGTTTTAAGTAAAAATGATTTTGTGAAAACTTTAGGTAAAATAATTTTAATGTGTTAAAAATATTTGATACAGCACAGGTTCTTTTACTTTTTGTGTGCTCCCTAATTTTTTTTTTCTGAATCTTGCTCCTTTTTTTATTTTGAATCGTGCTCCTTTTTCTGGAATTCTGTGTCAAGGTAACTTCTATATGTGCAAGTGTGTGTGTCAAATAGAGGAGGGAAGAGATAGGAAAGGAAATAAGTGGAGAGAGAGAAATACTTGGAAGAGATATTTATTATGTCCTTTTAGTCTGTGTTTGGGGCTTTCCTCGTAGCTCAGTTGGTAAAGAATCTGCCTGCGATGCAAGAGACCCAGGTTTGATTCCTGGGTTGGGAAGATCCCCTGGAGAAGGAAATGGCAACCCACACCAGTATTCTTGCCTGGAGAATCCCATGGACAAAGGAGCCTGGTAGGTTACTGTCCATGGGGTTGCAAGAGTCGCACACGACTTAGTGACTAAACCACCACCAGTCTGTGTTTGATTTTTATTAATATTTTAAGTCCGAGTGACTAAGCATTCCATTTGCATGGGGGTATTATCTTTTGTCAGCATTTTCCTAGAACTTTTCCTCTAAGGCACCAAGAACTCCTTTTAGTAACCTAGAATGAAAGGCCTGGGGTGCAGGAGTGGGAAAGGTTAGGGGTGCAGACAGCAAGCGCCCTGAGTTGTCCTACTAGAGCTCTGGCAAGGGGGTGGGAGTGGGTGTCTTTGCCCTTTCACAGGCCTGCTCTTTCTTGTCGAGGACTTAGATTTCTACCTGGGGCTATCTCAAAGCCATCCTCTTCTAGGGGGTTCCCTAGAACCCCCCTCAGACCACAGAAATGGTGACATGTTATATGACCATAGGGCAAGAGCTTTGGAGTTAGGCATCTAGACTTCAAATCCCTGCTCTATCACTCTCTAGCTGAGCAAACTATACCAAACCTGCCTTAGTTTCAGTTTTGCCATTTTGAAATTGAGCTGTGATGAAGACTACTTCCTTATGGCTTGATAGGAGGCTTGGCTGAGATGATAACGTGTAAAATCATATGCGAGTATATAAATGCCAGTGGTTGCCATCATGGCTGCCTGTCATCTGGCCTGTGCTCCTCAACCTGGGGGTCTTCTGAAAATGCAGGTTCTCAGGCAGTAAGTCTGGTGCAGGGGTCTGCATCCCCAATAAATTCCCAGGTGATACCCAGTATGTGGGTCCACAGGCCACACTTTGAGCAGAAGGATTCAGGCAATTCTTTCTACTCCTTCTATTGGTCCCACAATAACTCACTGCCCCCCCACCCCCACCCTACTGGCTCTCCTCTTGGTCTCTCATCCTTTTATTCCTGCCCTCTCCCTAGTCTCCATCCCGATCTATTAAAATCGTATCCATTTTTCAGGACCATACCAATTGATGGCAGTCACTTCTCGGGTGGCTCAGATGGTGAAGAATGTGCCTACAATGTGGGAGACCTGGGCTCCATCCCTGGGTTGGGAAGATCCCCTGGAGAAGAGAAATGGCAATCCACTCCAGTATTCTTGCCTGGAGAATCCCATGGACAGAGGAGCCTGGCAGGCTACAGTCCAGGGGTTCTCCAAGAGTTGGACACGACTGAGTGACTAACACACTAGAATCATCCAGGGAACTCTTAAAATCCTCCAAAGTTCCAGGATACAGTCCAGACCAAGTGAATCAGATCCCCAGAGGCTGAACTCAGGCATCAGTATTTTGGAAAATTGACCACTGATTTTCATTGGGGAGACCCAGGTGAGAGTTGCCGCCCTAGAATCTCAGCTCACCGGCTCTCCATCTCCACAGATACATGGCGGACTTGCCAAGACCCTTCGCTTATGACGTTTGACTTCTTGCTATTGGGTTCAGTTACATAGGCTTCCCTGGTGGCTCAGAGGTTAAAGCGTCTGCCTCCAATGCGGGAGACCTGGGTTTGATCTCTGGGTTGGGAAGATCCCCTGGAGAAGGAAATGGCAACCCACTCCAGTATTCTTGCCTGGAGAATCCCATGGACGGAGGAGCCTGGTAGGCTACAATCCACGGGGTCACAAAGAGTTGGACACGACTGAGCGACTTCACCTCACCTCACCTCACATAGACCTTATCATATTCAACCTAATCAAATGAGAGTGCTTTAAAAGCAGGAACTGTGTCTTAGCAAGATTTAAAGTTCAAGAAACTCGAAAGAGAGTATCTTGAACTTGGGAAGGTTTCAAAAAAATATTTATCGTACTGAGATGTATACCAGTATACTGAGATGTATTCTAATGAGTTTCCATCATTATGAAACAGCATATAGTACTATCATTGATAAAGTACCATATTTGCTTCCTTGTTATTTTAAATTTTGATCCATAATAATTTCAACTATAAATTAATCTTCTCAAGAAAATGTACTTATCTCTGGGATGATCAACAACTTTAAAAATAAATTCCAATATGAGTATAAATTCTGTCACTGTGGGATATAATAAAAACATTGCATGTCCTGAAGCACTGAAAATAAATTCTCTCATTATAAAGGAATATAACAATGTTTGTGCTATTGCAGATTGCTGATCTAGAACAAAAGAATTTACTATTGGTTCTAGCTATCACATATAGATAACACTGTTGAAAACTGTAAACTAACAGATGTATCAGACCTCTAAATTTCAAGATAACATGGGGAAGTGTTGTACACTTTTTGTAAAGTAACCAATTACTTCTAAGGAAACTTTTGTTTCTTAAATGGAATATAATTGAATATTTTTATAACTTTCATTTACACAATTTAAAAGGTGAACAGAGAGGACACATGAATCTTGTTTTTTATCACTGCTGTTGCACCTATACACAGGTTCATGAACTGTACACCCACGCATATGATCAGCCACTAGTCAAGTACACGAGCGTGCTCACTAAGTCGCCAGTTGTGTCCGACTCTTTGCGACCCACAGACTGTAGCCCCGCCAGGCTCTGCTGTCCATGGGATTCTCCAGGCAAGAATACTGGAGTGGGTTGCCATTTCTTCCTCCAGGGGATCTTCCCAACCCAGGGATCATAGGGTCTCTCCTATGTCTCCTGCATTGGCAGGCATATTCTTTACCACTGAGCCACCTGGAACACCCTTTAGTCAAGTATCAGAAAATTAAAAACTGGTCTGATTTTTAAGATTTGTATTTACATGTGCACACACTCAAACATGCTTGACAACACAAGTTTTTTTCCCAAGGATCCAGACACACAGTGAGGGAACATTTTTTAGGTCCCTGATTAAATAGGAAAGCTACATATAAGCAAGAGACAAAGTGTGGTTGAGACAAGTCTGGGAACAAAATGTGAAAATCCCTGGATTTTTGGTCCTGTGTTCAGCTAGGCAATTGTTGGCAACAAGATTAAGCTAGAGAAGAGGACGTCATAAGAAAAACACCAACAACGGATTCTGTTAGCCCATCTCTAGAAACTCAGACGGAGAAGGCAATGGCACCCCACTCCAGTACTCTTGCCGGGAAAATCCCATGGACAGAGGAGCCTGGTGGGCTGCAGTCCATGAGTTCGGTAAGAGTCGGGCACGACTGAGCGACTTCCCTTTCACTTTTCACTTTCATGCATTGGAGAAGGAAATGGCAACCCACTCCGGTGTTCTTGCCTGGAGCATCCCAGGGACGGGGGAGCCTGGTGGGCTGCTGTCTATGGGGTTGCACAGAGTCGGGACACGACTCAAGCGACTTAGCAGCAGCAGCAGAAACTCAGAAATTCTGTATTATGAGTCAGCATGGGCCCCTTCATGTATATGATGAATTTAGTAATGCTTACGAGAGTCCCTGCCAGGATGAGAGTAAAGGAGAAGGGGAAAGGGAGAAGCAAAAGTAATTAAGGTAGAAAGAAAGGAGAGGGACAAAAAGAAGCAAAGGAAGAAAAAGTCAGAATCAAGCTAGTGCCGAGTTACACCTAAAAATAATAGCTTAGATTTATTGTACATTCATGTGCCAGGCATTGTTTTTTTTTTTTTATTGAATTAGAGTTGATTACAATGTGGTATTATTTTCAGTATACAGCAAAGTGGGGCTTCCTTGGTGGCTCAGTGGTGAAGGACTCACCTGCCGATACAGGAAACTGCGGGTCCAGTCCCTGGGTCAGGAAGATCCCCTGGAGGAGGACATGGCAACCCACTCCAGCATTCTTGCCTGGAAAATCCCATGGTCAGAGGAGCCTAGTTGAGGGAGTCCATGGAGTCGAAAAGAGCTGGACACGACTTAGCGGCTATACAATAACGTACAGCAACGTATATATATTCTTTTTTTCTGATTCTTTTCCATTATAGATTATTACACGATATTAAATATAGTTCCCTGTGCTATACAGTAGGTCCTTGCTACTTATTTTATATATAATAATGCATATATGTTAGTCCCAAACTCCTAAGTTATCCCTCTCTCCCATCCTTTCGCTTTTGGTAACCATAAGTTTGTTTTCTATGTGAGTCTATTTCTGTTTTGGGCATTGGTCTAACTATGCTATTTATATTATTTCATTTAATCTTTGCAACATATTACAGTTGAGAAAACCTGAGGCACAGAGAGACTCAGTAATTTTCCCAAGGTCACCCAGCTAGTAAATAGTGGAACTTAGATTTGAATTCAGACCGTTCAGATCTACTATGTGCCACTGAGATGCCAGTCAGTGATATTCAAATTACCCCTCTCATGAATAATGTAAGCTCCATGCTATCAAAGATCTTATTATTTTTCACTACTGTATTCCCTGGTTCTAATTAAGACTGTAAGTCAATGAATATTTGTGAAGCCCTTACTATGTGTCTGGCAATGATCTAGCTGCTGGAGATCCAGGCATGAACATCCTATATTCAAGAAGCTTTTGTTCTAAGGGAATGTTTAGATTATGTTGATAATTTTGAAAATAGTTGTAAATTTTTTTCTGTGGAATATTATTGCTCAGAAAAAAATGAACTGGGAGATAAAAACTGACTTTGCTCCTGGAATATATGGCTTCTTTTTAAAATTTATTTTTATTTATTTTTGGCTATGCTGAGCATGTGGGAATCTTAGTTCCTTCACCAAGTATTGAACTCGTGCCCTATGCAATGGAAGAGCCGATTCTTAGCCATTGGACCACCAGGGAAGTCCCTGTGGCCTCATTTTTAACACCAGCATCATCATTCTAGAACAAACAGCAAACTTGGGATGCAAAAGAAAGACAGCCAAAGTATAGAAATGAAGGTTTCAAGAAACACGTAGATTAAAAATGGTAACATTTGCTAAGGACAATTAAATATGAAAAAAAAAAATTCCATGGGAATAGTCACGAATGTAGGCTAGGCTAAATTACCCAGCAGTCTGACCACAGGTGAATCATACACTGCAGGCCAGCTAGAACTTGTGCGGCCTCGATCACCCACTGGACACCCTACATGTCACATCGTGGTGAACACATGCTACACTCAAACATCAAACTCAATGACCCTGTATTTAGTAGAACATACAAGAATTCTGGAAAGGAATTCTGAACATGGATTTTTGTGCTGCTACCAACCCTAAAATCAAACTTATTAAATAGGGCTTAGTGCACTGGCATTTCAGGTTAATGGTTAAGGGTTGGTATTTAAAGTGTATTATAGTTTCTTAGCCACTGGACTGCCAGGGAAAAGCCTATGGCCTCATTTTTAACACCAGCATACCAGCATCATCAGTCCAGAATAAACAGCAAACTTGGGATGCCAAAGAAAGACAGCCATAGTATAGAAATGAAGATTTCAAGAAATACATAGAGTAAAAATGTTACATTTTTTATGCAAAATTATGTAAATGTTACATGTCCTTCTTAACATTTGCTAAGAAGGACAATTAAATAAGAAAAAAAATTTCCATGGGAATAGTCTAATAGAGGGATTCGGGGCAGGAAGAGAAGCGGACGACAGAGGATGAGATGGCTGGATGGCATCACCTACTTGATGGACATGAGTTTGAGTGAACTCCGGGAGTTGGTGATGGACAGGGAGGCCTGACGTGCTGCGATTCATGGGGTCGCAAAGAGTCGGATACGACTGAGTGACTGAAATGAACTGAACTGAACTGAATAATACAACATCCTTCGGTGTCTGAAGAATCTGTCAAAACAAGTAATGGTAAAGTTTACCAATATCTTTTTTTGGGATTAGGGGTGCTTATGATAATATGAATCTGATTATGTTTCCAATAGATGTATTTGTGTATGCTCAGTTGCAAAGTCTTATCTGACTCTTTCTCGCCCCCATGGACTGTAGCTCACCAGGCTCCTCTGTCCATGAGATTTCCCAGGCAAGAATACTGGAGTGGATTGCTATTTTCTTCTCCCGGGGATCTTCCTGACCCAGGGACTCCAAACCTGAGTCTCTTGCATCTCCTACATTGGCAGCTGGATTCGTTACCAGTGGGCCACCTGGGAAGTCCTTCCAATAGATAAGAGTCATAAATTTCAATAAGAGAAGTACATATGATTGGAATGCTTAAGTCCCATAAGTGGTTTTAAATATCTTGTTCCATTCAGAATCCTTTCTATTCTACAATTGTTTTTGACTGCTGTCTGTAATAACATCAGGCATTTCTCAGAATTTAGAATGAACTATTTGTTTCCTTAAATACATGACCCCACACCTTGGATTTCAGTCTGTTAAAATCAAGGTCAATGGGAAACTAATCTCTGCTTCCATTCTTTTTGCCTTCAGAGTTCAACTAAAACCACTGACTGAGAAGAGAGCCCCCAAATACAGTGTAAGTCTGAGATGCAACAAATTCACTTTTTCAACTCAAAATATGTTGGATTTTCTTTCTGTGATTTTCCTTATTTTGGATTTTGCTTTTTGAACTCACTAAACTATGTCCCTCCTATTAAACTACTGTTAAAATTTTACCAACGGGGGAATTGTTTTCCTCTTCAGTGGAAAAGTTTCATGTCTTAAAACAGCTCATGAAGTTGTAAATAAGGGGATTTGTTTATATATAGAGAGAAAATATCCTCTTGCTCTTACACAGATGCTAAGTCAGTACTGTTCACATTTTACTTTCTTGGTTCCTTATTGGGGCTGATAGACTCTAGAAGAGAGATTCAACAGGGTAACATCTCGATCTAATTAAAGTAAATTATTTGTATAAGCAAAACTATTTTGAAAAACATTTGAGACATTTTTATGATTTTCTCATTAAAAAGTGTAAAAAATAGAATTTCTATCCTGAATTTCAGTAAATTACAGGGAAAAACTCTTACGAATTTTCTGCATTTAAAAAAATTTGCATAATAATATTTTAGAAAAAAATACAACCAAAAACCAAAAACAAGCAGAGATTTGACCTTTGTAGTTGAACACTGAAACCATAAACTTAATTGTAATTAACATTGTGTACCTGATTAGAGACAAGTTTAAAAATACAAAGCACAGAGAGGACTAAAACATTCTCTTAGAGAACCATACTTTGGGAATGTGTCCCTAGGTTTCTAGAAACTAGACTCCAAACATTTTAGCTCTATTTGTGCTGCTGAAGGGGATCAGAATATGCTACCTCGAAAATTTCTACTTTGGGTTAAGGACTATTTTGAGCTGAAGGTAAATGTGAATAGATACAGAAAGTGCGCTCTGCCCTCCCCTTATCTGCCTAAAAGCAGGTCTTGTATTCCCCTTACAAAGGTGTTCTCTTCTCTCTATTCCAGGAAAAGGAACAACCCTTATCTCCAGGGAAAAGCACCGAGATGAATCTGCATAAACAAACCGTAAGAAGTAACTTTTATCTACCATTAGATTCCCCCATATATTTCAGTTCAGTTCAGTCGCTCAGTCGTGTCCGACTCTTAGCGACCCCATAAACTGCAGCACGCCAGGCCTCCCTGTCCATCACCAACTCGCGGAGCTTACTCAAACTCATGTCCATTGAGTCGGTGATGCCATCCAACCATCTCATTCTCTGTTGTTCCCTTCTCCTCCCACCTTCAGTCTTCCCCAGCATCAGGGTCTTTTCCAGTGAGTCAGTTCTTCGCATCAGGTGGCCAAAGATTTGGAGTTTCAGCTTCAGCATCAGTCCTTCCAATGACTATTCAGGACTGATTTCCATTAGGGTGGACTGGTTGGATCCATATATTTAGCACTTGCAAAAGCCCAATATCCTCATTTTCTGTCTAGTCACTTCTCCACAATTTATTGTCCTTTGTTAAAATAGCATATAAGCCCCCAAGTCTAACGACTTCCTGGTTTTTCACTTCTTTTCTGTGAAGCTGTCATGCATATAAAAATATTAACATCAAATAAAAGTTGTATGCTTTTGTTCTGTTAATCTGGCTTCTGTTCATTTAATTTATAAGCCTCAAGTACAAGCACAAGAGGGTAGAGGAAAAGATTTTCCTCCCCTATACTGATGCTGAAGCTCCAGTACTTTGGCCATCTGATGTGAAGAGCCGATTCATTGGAAAAGACCCTGATGCTGGGAAAGATTGAGGGCTTGCTACTGTCCATGGAGTCACAGAGTCAGACTTGATTTAGCAGCTGAACAACAATACTGCCAAAAGGTCTGCTATGAATGATTTTGTGAGTGTGAGCAGTTTTGAGTTTTAGCTTTAGTGTATACGAGAAACATCCACCATCATCTTTCTTGATTTCTAAAACTGGGCAACTCTTAAGTCAACATGCATTCTTTAAGCACCAACCTATGCATCGTAGCTGTGTTTGGAACTATGGAAAAAACTAGATAGTGGGCCAGTCCTAAAGAGCCAAGGATATGGAAGAGAAGAGGATGGATGAGAACCAATAAGAGAACAAAGCATGAAACCCTATGTGGGAATCAGTACTATTTGAGACAATGGAGACCAGTAGGGTGCCTTGGGCTGCTGGCACCCAGGAAGGACTTTGTGAACACTCGAATCCCATATTCTATTGGAAAGTAGCTCTAGATTGAAAAAAAAAAAAAAACAATTAAAAAACCCTTGCTTAGAACTCAATATGCACACATACACTATAGAAGGGCACAAAATTTATTCCTGTTCTTTTTCTTCCAATGACCATCATATCATAAAAAGAAATGTCTGCAGACAGGCCAGGTTCAGCCCACACTCAGGTTCTGCTAGCATTTAGCCACGTGCACACATTAAAGGCTTCAGTCTTTTTGATGTTCAGCTTCCTTAGGTTGGTCAAGGTCATCTCTATGATTCCTTCTACTTCGAGCATGCTATTACAAGGTCAAACCATGCCTAGGGAATGCAGTACCTTCAAGGCTATGAGCGAACATGCAGTATAAATCATGAATTAGCATATAAAATATAAAGATAACACTTGCCTCAACCTTCGAGTTTTCTTAAAAATCATCAAAGGCATGACCCATCCTTTGTACTAGTTTTCTAACCTTTTTAGGTGCACAAGAATTACCCAGGGAACATGGGAAAAGCACAAGTTTCTGAACTTCTGCTCCTGGTAACCAGTCTTCATTTTGATTCATCTTAAGCCTGGGATTTTGTATTTTTGAGAAGCTCCCCCAGGTGACTTTCATGCCATGGTTGTTGTCCTGGAACACAGAAGCAGGGGATTCAGCCTGACCCTGAGTCATATCTCCAGCTGAGTATTTTCAGGGACTTTAGAGAAGTTTCAAATCAATCTCTTTGGAATGTTTCAGATTAGAGATAAATCCTTTAGTCTGTTTTGACCCAGTCCTATTGTAGAATGAGCCAAAATGAATTACAAAGGGGCATTGATTACCTGGTTACATTTAAGTCTCAAAAACACTTCTTTTCTACAATGATGGTGTGCCACTGGCAAGAATTTCCAGGGGCAAATATGTCCAAGTGGTGTCAGTGATAGAAACAACCCAAGGGACGGTGGGCTGGGGGATGATAGACAAGGAAACTGGTAACTAACTCTGCTATAAAACCACAGAATTTGCAATTGCCCAGGTAAATCCTCCAGAGGAAAATGGAATTTTTTTTGTGATAAATATCACAAGATATTTGAGATGCCCCATTGCTATGTTTACCCGTCTTTGTGCTGCGTGCTCAGTTGCTAAGTTATGTCTGACTCTTTGTGACCCCATGGACTATACTCCGCTAGGCTTCCCTGTCCATGGAATTTCCCAGGCAAGAATACTGGAGTGGGTTTCCATTTCCTCCTCCAGGGGATCTTCCTGATCCAAGGACTGAACCCAAGGCTCCTGAGTCTCCTGCCTTGGCAGGTGGATTTTTTTTTTTTTACCACTGAGCCACCTGGGAAGTCTTTTACCAGTCTTCACTTACTGGTAATGTGCTTCTCTGTGCCTCATCTGAATCTTTCATTCCCTAATTAAAATGTTCTCTCCTGTGTCCTTGAAGTGAAGTGAAGTGAAAGTTGCTCAGTCATGTATGACTCTTTGTGACCCCATGGACTATACAACCCATGGAATTCTCCAGGCCAGAATCCTGGATTGGGTAGCCTTTCCCTTCTCCAGGGGATCTTCCCAACCCAGGGATCAAACCCAGGTCTCGCACATTGCAGGCAGATTCTTTACCAGCTGAGCTACAAGGGAAGCTTAACGGTGTCCTTAGTTAAGACTGAAAAATAGCTGGTACTCTCCAGTGTTAAACCAACAGAGGAAAAATTTTAGATATGCATAAAATATTAAGATAGCCCTCCAGTTTAGTCATCTTATTTTAAATTATTGTGAGCACGATTTTGTTTTGTTTTTATGCAATTTTTAAAGATTACATACCATTTACAATTATTACAAAGTGTGGGCTATGTTCCCCATGTTGGACAATAC
This sequence comes from Oryx dammah, assembly GCF_014754425.2. Classification (NCBI taxonomy): domain Eukaryota; kingdom Metazoa; phylum Chordata; class Mammalia; order Artiodactyla; family Bovidae; genus Oryx; species Oryx dammah. Next base: position 20,336,367 of record NW_024070211.1, read on the forward strand.
ATCCTTGGGTCTATCTTACATCTGACAGTAAGTACCTTCTACTCCCCACCCCTATTGTGAGCGCTATTTTGAATCTTCTGTGAACATTTCTAAACTTTTAGAGAGAGAAGTCCGTTGTCCAAAGTCACACTCCCTCTGTGGGCCAGACAGCATGTGACGATGGCGAGGTAGGGTGGGTTGAAGGGCAGGTCTCGGGTCCCTTGCTTTGTCTCCTTCAATTCACACAGACCATCCGAATTCCTCTATTTCCAAGTCACTCAGCTCTCTTTCTGGCCATCCTTCACACCTGCACATTGTTCCTAAAATATAAATCTATCTTTGTGTGTGTGTGTGAGTGTGTGTGTGCACGCACATCCAGTCGTCCAGTCATGTCAGACTATTTGCAACCCCACGGACTGTAGCCACCAAGCTTCTCTGTCCATGGGATTTCTCCAGGCAAGAATACTGGAGCAGGTTGCCATCCCCTCCTCCAGGGGATCTTCTTGCCTGGAAAAATCCCATGAACAGAGGAGCCTGGTGGCTACAGTCCATGGGGTCTCAAAGAGTCAGACACGACTGAGCATTTGTCAGCATGCAAATAAGGTCTTCAATTTTACTTGGTTCACTTGAAGCACAAGTTTAATACTTGGTTGACATAATAGTTTATGTTCTTAATACATGATACATTATATTTGAATTTTTAGACAAGCGTTACGATAATTAAAAAAAATAAAAATTTGAGGTTAAGAATCCACTTCTCATCAAACTATAATGGCCATTCACATATCTAAGTTTGATTAAATCCTGGTGCAGGAAACAAACATCTCACTTGCAGACTTTAGTTTCAATGCCACGAGTGGTTACAAAATGAAGAAAACTGCCCAGCTATCACTTACACGAGATGATCCACATAGATAGCCAAGAACTGAATTTAGTCTTTTCTGACCAAGAGAAACAGGCAACAATCCCAAGAACAATAAGCCTACAAGCTGGGCCAGTGACTCAGGTGAGAGTCAAAGAGGGGCTATTTCCAAGAGGTTGGGCATTTTGCCTTTTCTTCACCTGGGCATAAATATGATTTCTGCAATTCACAAAGCATGTGGGAAAGGCAATAAACTGGAATGATGACACCCAGAGTTCTAGAGCCAGACTGCTAGCCTAGCATCCCTGCCCCACCACTCAGCAAGCCTGTGACCCTACCCAGTTACCTCATTAGTAAAATGGGATACCTCATGCCGTCATTTCCTCATTAGTCAAATGGGATAATAATTGTAAGCTATCTCATGGGAGTACTGGGACATTCTAATTAATACCTATGAAAAGCTTACCACCATGCTGGCATGCTGGCCCACAGTAGGTGGGCTCAGTAAGTATTAGCTATTATAATTATCCAACTGCTGTTTCTTTTCCAAATTGTGTGTATGTGTGTGTGTGTAGTGAGAAATGACTGAAAAATTTTCAAGTGCTTTCTAGTATCTACAGAGATTTGGTTATGTTTTTTCTCTTTTGACTTACAAACATGGTCAAAAATAATTTATAAATTATTTTTATAAATAAAATTATATATAAAATAAATTATTAAAATAAATTTTATTTATTTATAAAATAAATAAAGCATTTATAAATACTTTTATAAATAAAAGTATTAAACAGTTTTGCATTTCTGGAATGACTCTCCTTGGTCCTGGTGAAATATACTGTATTTTTATTGTTTTATTTTGTTTTGCTCATGTTTTACTCTGGACTTTTTCATCAGGACTCTTACATGATATTATGATCTTATTTTTCCTGGGCTTTTTGCTCAAGTTTGCAATTGATTTATGACGCTTTGTAAAATAACAAAAAAGAAAACAAAAAAATCAGGACATTTTTTATTTTTCTCTATGCATGGAACAGTTTAATAGCCCGAAGCTTAACCATTTTCCTGGAATATTTACTTAATTTTCTCCATCTGATTTAATTTTCTATATTTGCGTTTATTAAGAAACTTTTTGAGTGGATTGCTTCCAGTATTTATCTTCTTTCTTTTGTTAAGAATGTGGCTTACAGTGGTGGCAGGTAACTTTCAGAGCTCCTCTGTCCTGCAGGGGCAGGGGGCTGACTTCATTGTGTGAGGTCACACAACGAGGGGCTTCTGAGCTGTCAGGCTTCTGGCCAGAGATGGAGGGAAAAAAGGAGAGGTGAGGGAGGGAGCAGATGAAGTCAAGGTCTTTATTCTCTTGATTCCCTCCCTGCTGAGTCGCCTCGGACTCCTGCATCCCTCTACTTTTGACCTTGGCACTCCTCAAAACAGTGGTCAACTTGATACCACTTTATTTCAGGGTCCTGGGAAAGGAAGCAGACAGAACTGGAAACAGTCTGGTTGTTGTACTATCTCTGGTGGTCTCTCTGAACCTCACCCTTGTTAACAATGTCTCCACAAATAAACTCTGCTCAAAGTATCTGATTTTTTTTTTCCTTTCTCAAGGTATCTGATTTTGGATGTGGCACTTGTTTCTCGTTGGGACCCTGAGGGACACAATGGCTATGCATTTTCCTCAGAGGATGCTATGGACACATCCTATATAATTTCATTCCTCATCTTCTCATTATCAACATTTATTTAAATATCCCGCTACTCTGATCTTGACTTCCTCTTTAAGTTAAGAGTTATTTAGGAGGAAGATTTAACTTGTATAGGTAAGCTTTTCATTGTTTCTAATTTTATCGCATTGCAAATGGTTTTTGATTCTTAACCTTTTTTGGTGAAATGTGTGGGATTCTTTCAGTTTTTCTTTGTGGTTACGTTTTATTTTTGTAAGTATTCTAAGAACACTGGTAAAGATGTATCCTTGGATGCAGGAGAGAGAGATTATGTTTTTTCTCTTTTGACTTACAAACATGGTCAAAAATAATTTATAAATTAATAAATTTAATTGCATCTTTCAATTCCTCTAAAACAGTGCAATTCAAATAGTGCATGGGTCTCAGTTTCTCAGTTTAGAGCAACTTGGCAGAACAATTTCATGTTGGTTGATTCTAAAATAAAATATTTGGGCTTATATTTTATATTTTCTTTATTCTACTTTTCTGTAATTCACATTCATTAAATTTTACAAAAGTACTGGTCCATGATAGAATGAAAAGTAAAACAAAACTGTTCCTTCACTACAGAAAGGTTGAGAAACATGGCTCTAAACTCTTTGGTCAAATTGATTGATCAGAGATCTCTTATGCACTCTCACCATACAGAGGAGACATCACACCTCTTTCTGCCTTTCAGGCCACTTCTATCCCACCCAGTTACCGCACTCCCACCCCCACTCCCTACACATAGAGAAAAATTCCAGAAAAAGGGACATGTTCAGAGATTGAGGATTTGAGGCATTTACATCCCAATACCACTGCCAGGGCAAGAGGATCATGTTTATATGTAGGACATCATTTGATCCCTACAATAAGCTGAGATGTAATAAGAGTGGATAAGAAAACCGAAGCCCAGGGGTTGGGTTGGTATTTATCTTACTCTTCTGACTTTATTACTCCCTTGTTAGGTTCTGGAGAAAATGAAGTGAGTAAGTCAAATGAGATAATGTATCCCAAATCACATTTAACATTTCAAAGCATTCTACACACATTGTTGTTGTTTAGTCACTAAGTCGTGTCTGACTCCTTTGCGACCCCATGGACTGTAGACTGTCCGGCTCCTCCATCCATGGAATTTCCCAGGCAAGAATACTGGAATGGGCTACCACTTGCTTCTCTGGAGTATCTTCCTAATCCAGGGATCAAACCTGTGTCTTCTGCATTGGCAGGCAGATTCTTTACTGCTTGAGCCACCAGGGAAGCCCCCTGCACGCTATAAAATGATAGGGAAAAGATAACAACTGGGCACAAACCTAGCCTTCTCCACAACCCTCTAACTAGGTTTGGACAAGATATTCAAGATGAAATAGGATGTTAGCACCTGGAGTCACACTTGTTTGGGATAAATTAACCCCCCGTTTTTCAACTACATTTTGCGTCTGAATGGTAAAATGTGACTTAACATTAATACTCTGTGCTAAAATTATGTCCTGCTTTTCAACCTACAATCAGAATGACAAAAAATGAATAATTTAGAGCAAACAAATTCTTTCTTCTAAAAAGTGTACTTTAGAGAATGAAGAACTTAACAGTGGCACATTCACAGTTGAAATTTAAGCAAATAGAAATTTCTTTCTCCTGTCAACTATTGGGGTTATTTTGTTTTTATGACTAGCCTTAGCTTATTTGATAAGAGCACTGCCTATGAAGAAATGATCAAATTTACTCCAATATATTTGTTCTTCTTAAAAGCACTTGCAATACTTTCAAGTTCTCACTATTATTAGTGGCCCAGAAATGAATTATGAAAAAAATCTCTAATTTTATGCTTTTCAATAATGAAAAGTGGTTTCCATTAAAAGTTCACAATTTGTTTCTATCAGAATTACACTGAAATTTCTTGAAGTTGAAGGCAACAGTATAAAATTTTAGCTACATCTGCCCACAAGATGAGTTATTAGACCGACTTTGAAATCTGATAACTCTGTTTTGCTGAGTCACTGTAATTACTGATTGTAGCCCCTTGGCATGTTTTACTTTTGAGTCCTTGATACCAGGCCTGGCTACCAGGGGTGCTTCATAAATTCTTTTTAGATGGAGGCATTCAACATTTTTATACTGCTGAGGCAGAGTGATTTTGTGGACTGCTTTTCAAAACACTTTCCTAAAGCTGATTATATTTCCTACTTTCTCGCTTGCCCTCCCTTTTTTTGGAAGAAAGTCCAAATTCAAAAAATAGGTCTTTTGTATACATCAAGAATCTTGAACTGTCAGATTCCTTCATACCGGAATTCCAGTTCTGGGAATTTATGCAGAGAATATAATCTAAGATCTGCAGCAGTTTTATATACAAGTATGATTATAGCAGCATTACTTAAAGTAATAAAAAATGTTGAAAGGTTCTAAATGTCCAATAAGAGAGAAGTAGCCAAGAAAGCATGAATGTTAGAAAATGTTTTCAATACCACATAAATATTATTTATGGAGTCCATTTTTATAAGAGAAAAAAAGGGGCCAAAGAATTGTATGTACAGTATTTTTACACCTATATTTTAAAAAATTCTATACATAATAAAAATGCTAGAGGAAAATACTGAAAACATGAATGATATTGCCTTTAAGTAGTGAAATTATGATTAACTTTCTCTTTTTAAACCTTCAGAATTTTGCACATTTTCTGCCATGAGAATATATTACTTTTCTAATAGAAAATAATCAATACATTTTATTTTTAATTAACCATTATACATCTCAGCCACAATACAGAGAATATATAAAGTCCCTCATCCATAACAAGCTTGGACCTGAAATAAAAAAGTATGTATGTTTCTACATAATATATAAGGTGAAGTTGCCCAGTCGTGTCCAACTCTTTGTGACCCCATGGACTGTAACCTACTAGGCTTCTCCGTCCATGGGATTCTCCAGGCAAGAATACTGGAGTGGATTGCCATTTCCTTGTCCAGGGGATCGAACCCGGGTCTCCTGTATTAGGAGGCAGACGTTTTAACCTCTGAGCCACCAGGGAAGATCTAAAATACATTTATCTATTTGTCTGTTTGACTTAGACTACAGCAGTATTTCAATTTTAGTTATTCAGGAATAGCAGACTGCTATGAGAAGCATCATTTTATGTCCATGTTTTAAAAGAGTGTCAGAATCTGGAAAAGATGAAATTCAAGGTACATTCGGCGAACAAGCAGAGAAAGTAAGAGAGGATCATGGAGCAGGTGGGCCAGGGTGGCAGTGAGGCAGAAGCACCGTTCAGTCGAGTATGCCTCCAGCTCTGGAGGGACACGCATATGCTTTGCCCTAGAAGATGAGAATTTATTTCAAAATATCCTTGTTTGGTGAGTATTTCCACTCATTTACAACAGTGCTGGCAGTCAAGATGCAAAGGGAAGTGTGCTGAATGTAGGGGATATTTGCTTTCTCCCCTCTCCCCTTGACATCCTTCTTCCTCCCTCTTTTCCCTTCCATCCTTCTCCCTGGCAACTGTGACTGCTTGAGAGCATAGGACTCCAAAACATTTCCCTGAAGAGTCCTGAGAAATGAAACTTTCTGATTTGGGAGTTGGGGGGTGGGTGGGGAATAGTAATAACTGGTGTAGGTTATTTCTCTTCATTGTGGACATAACACAATAGGGAAGTGTGTTGTTGAGACCACGACAGAAAGCAACCTTGGGATCAAGCAGACATCATACAAAGAGCAGAGGCACAAGAAACCAAGTCTTTCATGATATCATTGAAACACTGAAAAAAAGAAAAGGAAACACTGGATCCAGCCTTACCAGAAACCTTCCTGATCCTGGATTTTTAAGTTACGGGGACCAAAAAAAAAAAAAAATTATTTCTATTGTCTATATCATTTTGAATAGAGTTTTAGGTTACTTACAATTACAAGGCTGTTAACAGGAACTCTGAGTTATTTAATTCTTACTTGATTAAAAGGAATACCTACTAATATAGTAAAACAAACTCTCCACTGATACTAATTTGAAAATGAATGAAGCACTAGTCCTTAGTTGAAGGCAATGCTTTGATGACGACTTATGGTAGATACGGGCTTCCCTGGGGGCTCAGCTGGTAAAGAATCCACCCTCAATGAAGGAGACCTGGGTTCAATCCCTGGGTTGGGAAGATCCCCTAGAGAAGGGAACTGCTACCCACTCCAGTGTTCTGGCCTGGAGAATTCCATGGACTCTACTGTCCACGGGTCACAAAGAGTCAGACACGACTGAGCGACTTTCACACTTTAGGGTAAATACGGAGCCGTCCATCTATCATCATCAAGTTCTAGTGATGAGATCTTAAAAATGCACAGATCTGCCTGCTTCTCTCCACCCTCTTGACCTTACCCTCTCTTGGACCGCCTCCATCTCTCACTTGGATCACCACCATGTCTTAGCTTCTTCCTGCCTCCAATTTATTGCCCACACCACACAACCAGAGTTCTCTTTCTAAAGCATAAATCTCATCATATCTCTGGTCTCTGTGTTCCCTATCACTCTTACAATCAAGTCCAAACCCCTTAACGTGACCCTGTATGATGAACCCTTGCCTAGCTCTCCAGCCTTCTTCCTTCCTCCTCCTACCTCTCTACATCCAGGCATGCTGATCTTCTCTCGGGCTCACCAACAGGAAGCCCTAATCCAGTGTGGACTGCTCTCTCTGCTGGAAACTTCCTGCCTCCCTTCCTTCCTGGCTGGCTTTTCCTCATCTTTCAAGTCTTAGCGTGGATATCACTTCCTTTAGGAAGCCTTCTTGGACACGCCTCTGTTGCAGGCATCCTCCACCACCACAATGTAGTCCTATCGTATGACACTGTGATTGCCTGACTTTTACTGGACTGCACACTGTATGAGGGCAGGCCCACCTTTCTCACTCTTGTGCCCCCAGCTATAACACAGCAGCTGGCACACAGTAAGTACTTCAGAAACACTTGTTGAACTACTTAATTAATTAGAAACTTATTCATTGGGTAAACCCAATACATATTACCATGCTGCTAAGTTGCTTCAGTCGTGTCTGACTCTGTGCGACCCCATAGACGGCAGCCCACCAGGCTCCCCCATCCCTGGGATTCTCCAGGCAAGAACACTGGAGTGGGTTGCCATTTCCTTCTCCATAATAATGCAAAAAACTACATTCTGTGTACACATATATTTGTGTCTAATCCAGAACGTTATTTCTCTGGTATTGTAGCACATTTAAGTGAAAATGGTTCCAGCTTTAAACCAGTGAAAAACACTTCATTTGGGTTTTCATTTCATGAATCACAGAACCTGTGCCAATTTTCTAAACAAACTGCTGTAACCCTGTTACGTGAGATGGTATCGGGGAGGAGGCTTTAAAAATAGCTGACCGGATATCCCTCTTGGTGGCTTGGGTTATGTAAAAGTATTTTGTGTTAAGCCAATGTCTCACAATGGATCGCTGAGCTTTGAAAAGGCTATTTGGGATCCTTTTTTTTCAGTGTTAAATATCTGCTTATCAACAGAATCGGACTGAAAATCTCCTAGAGAAAGGGTACAATGTCCAAACAGTTATCACTTTTTAACTCCAGGTACTTAAAAAAAAAAACCAATGTTAATACTAAAAGTGACTTTAAAAGAAGAAAATCCTTTAACAACTTAGTGAAAAATAAACCAGAATTCCTATAAAGAAATGTTAGATTTGGGCTTAAAATACTTTTTATTGGAGCAGAACAATCAGATATATATCTCGTGTTACTAACTTACATTTACTTTAATTTTTAAGAGGAAGTACTTTTGAGACACTGTTCTCATAAGACCCCATAGAAGCAAGCTAATAGGGGTTGTTGTTTGTGAGTTTATTATGGATCATGTCCTTGGGCACAGCTCGTTGGCCCAAAGGGGTGAATCCATTGTCCTGTGATCTACCCTGACCCAAAAGCTATTATCAGGGCAAAGATTTAATTACTAGCTGCACAGACCAGATTCTCCCTGGAGTGGGGAATGAGGTGCTTGACAATGGGAAGAGAAGCCCAGACCAACACAGAGAAGGCAGAAGGGAGACAGTCTGGCAGGAGAAGAGGTGATTGAGAAGATGTGAAATCATGATGTAGAAACTGAGTCAGCAGAAAGCAGGAGCTGGAACACACAGGGAAGACGGTGAGGTGGCTGATGAACTGGGCCAGTAACTTCTACAGGGTTGTTGTAATTCCTGCTGTTCCAGGGACAAGGAGGTGACTTGGTCCCTAAACATACACTAAACAAACTAACTTCTGCTATCCATGAGATCTGCCTCAAGATTTAGATTCCAGTTTCTCTTATTGTTCAGTGTATATATTTACAGAAAACAATTTCTTGAGATACTGGGAGAATCTTTGTTCCCCATTAAAAAAGCATCATTCACATATATGTATGTATGCATGTATATTTATGTCTATTTATATCTATCTATCTATATCCAAAACAGCAAGCAAACTCATTTGTGTTGTACATGGGGCTTCCCTTCTGCCATACTTTTCTCCTGCCATTGCCACACCATTCACAGTCCATTTTAGCACAAGTACAGCCAGGTGCACCAATCTCATCCCAAGTGGAGAAGTGTGATAACCACCATTCCCCCATCCTCATCTCATCTTATCTCTAATTTTTTCAGTTGGCAGAGGAACCCATTCAGCAACTTGTGCTTAGTTGCTCAGTCATGTCTGATGCTTTGCGACCCCATGGACTATATAGCCTGCCAGGCTCCTCTGTCCATAGTGATTCTTCAGGCAAGAATACTGGAGTGGATTGCTATGCCCTCCTCCAGGGGATCTTCCCAACCCAGGGACTGAATCCAGGTCTTTCCTGGGTTCTTGTCAAACTTTTTTGTGACCCCATGGACTCTAGCCCACCAGGCTCCTCTGTCTATGGAACTGTAGGCAGATTCTTTACTATCTGAACCACCCAGGAAGCCCATTCAGTAATTCAGTAAGTCAATATCTGAAAGGTTACTGAGCTTCCTGACTCCTGAAGAAAATGGAGAATTATTCTATTATCCTGAGCCACATGCTCTGAACTTCTAAAGACCATATGCCAAGGATAGGAGAAATGTGCTGTTAAGCACCTGAAGTTTCACCATGTGTAGTGAAAATAACTGGAAATTGTCTAGTGAGTGAGGAGACCCATCAGTGAGAGGAGTTGGTCCAAGTAGTTTCTAACTAGTTGCTCTGGGTAGAATTTTCTGTCCCTCTGAGAAGCAACTCAGATTATGATATTGTCAAGAACTAAATTGTCTTCATTTTCTCTACATTTTGGCCCTGTATTGTTAATATTAATGGTTATTTAATTTTCCTGCTAAGTGTATTAAAGATACAGTAAATACTTAAATATACAGACATTTTAAAAATATTTATTCCTTGATGGCTTCAAATTTTCTTTTGAAGATATAAGTTAATTGCATCTTCAAATATATTTGAAGTAACTTGGGACCACAATTGGGACCACAATTACTCACAGGTCTCAAAAGGGCCCTCACCCTCTGATCTCAATGGGACCAAATATTTATAAAAGATTAAAATAGCAGCATGGGAGAGGAGGGAAATCGGTACACTGTATAAAAAATTAAATGAAACACATTCTCCTTTTGTATTTGAAGATGAACCTAAAACCTGCATTTTGCACTGCCTTTCCCATAGTAATGAAAGTTTTGCCTGATACTCAAGAGCAAAAAGAGCTTGTTAGCCAGTTAGAGACAAATTTATGGATACCAAGGGGAAAGGACAGGGTGGGAGGAATTGGGAGATGGGACTGACACATATACACTCTTGATACTATGTAGAAAATAGGTAACTATTGAGAACATACTGTATAGTATAGGGAACTTACTTAATGCACTGTGGTGACCTGAATGGGAACGAAGTCCAAAAGGAAGAGGATATGATATATATATGTACACATACATATGGCTAATTCATTTTACTATATGGTAGAAACTAACACAACATTGTAAAGCAACTATGTGTGTGTGTTAGTTGCTTAGTCTTGTCAAACTTTTTTGTGACCCCATGGACTCTAGCCCACCAGGCTCCTCTGTCCATGGAGTTCGCCAGGCAAGAATACTGGAGTGGGTAGCCACTCCCTTCTCTAGGAGATCTTCCTGACCCACGGATTGAATCTGAGTCTCCTGCAATGGAGGCAGATTCTTTACCATCTGAGCCGCCAGCAACTATACTCCAATAAAAATTAATTTTTAAAAAAGAACAGCTTGCCAGGTTGCTTTTTTTTCTCAGACAGCTAGAAGTTAACCAGTCCACCTGGAGATCTGACCTCTTCTTGGTGTTCTGACTAGCAATCCCCTGTACTAACTATCTGCAGTAACCGCTGAGGCAAATCACCTCAAGCCACCCATTCATTTCATCAATCATCAACTAAACCTTGTACTTGGCCAGAGCTTTTTATTTTTTACAATTTGGTTGACTGAATCCACTTCTTAAAAAAAACCAGCCTAATGTCAAGAGTCAAACAAGTCAGCTATGAAAAGTAAGGGTCAAGAATGTGTACACAAGTTTAGACAGAAGTTTTCCAAAATGTGCATAATGAGAAAAAGAAAATATCAGACTTTTTGTATCATTAAAATGCTCTATTCAGGTTATTTGGTTCTGGGTATGAACTTTGAGCATGTTCAAATTAAGTTATTTAAAGCAGTTAAAAATTATTGTTGGTGGAGAAGAAAAGGCAGGCCTTGCAAAGTAAAAGGATATAATTAATGAAAACAGACATGTTTACCAAAATATACCAACATGAATACCAAAATATAGCAGTGCAGCAAAAATTTTGACCAGGTCTTTCTTGTACAAAGGCCAGAACTTTTTGAGGGCTGAAATCAAGCTGGCAAACAAAGTTACCTTCATGAATGTGCTAAGTAGTTGTTCCAAGTGACATCTTTTGGGAAGAGACAATATTTCAGAGGTGATTTAGTTGCCAGCTCATGACTTCATGACCTCTAGGTCTCCCAGGTTCCTCTGTCCATGGGATTTTCCAGGCAAGAATACTGGAGTGGGTTGCCATTTTCTCCTCCAAGGGATCTTCCCGACCCAGGGATCAAACATGGGTCTCCTGCATTGTAGGCAGACTCTTTACCGACTGAGCCTCCTGGGAAGCCTAATATTTCAATGGCTACTATTTCTTTCATCAACTGATTGAGTCGATTTCGATTTGACTGGGGCTGGCTCTCAGCTGCACACAAAACAGAAAGAGTTTCATAATTCGGTGATAAGCAATGATTAATCAGTAACTCAGTTCTCACATTCCCTAGTCCATCCTGGATGACTGCCAGATGAGTTTCCTAGCAAAAGTTCATCCATGCGCACTTGTCGACCTGAATGTTGCTTCTAAGGGGAACTCTCTCCTCACATGTTAATATAAGAGACTCCTTGACTGGGGTAGAAGGTTGCTGACCCACCATTTCTGCTGGCCAGACTGCTGTCTGGATTCCTGAATCCCTGCCAGGGTTCTTTGGTGGCAAGCAACAGAAATTATGTAGGCTAACTCAATGATAAAAGAGGAATTTGCTGGAATGACACGGAGCAGCACACAGAAGTTGAAGAAAAGTTAAATAAACAGGACTCAGAAAAGACCAGCCTGAGGGCTGTGGTGAGGATCAAGGTACAAAAACGAATGGAAAGTTTTTCGGGGCACTGCTGTCAGGATGAATAAGCTCCTTGCACTTTCAGTTGAAGATTCAAATTCCTGGGAGAGGGCACTTGACTGGCTCAGCTGAGGTCATGTGCCAAGGCTTGGCTGGAGGACTGACAAGCAACGAGGTAAAATCAACATGCTATCACCAGAAGGAAGGAAGGAGTCTGGGCAGGTGAAAAGAGCAGATGTCCACCACTCTTGGTTTTTGGGTGTGGACTGGTTTCCCTCTCTCTGTTTGTTGGCCTTGGACATACTGTCTCCTCTCAGTTTAGGTCCTTCTGGCCAAGTTTGATAACCACCAAGTTTGAGCCCATCTTCTCCCTGGGTTGACCAGGTAGGTCTGAAGTCAAATACAGTTAAAGAGCCCTCTGATTTATGTTTCTCTTATTCCCACACACTATTTTCCTCTGGTCTCTGATTGGAATATTCAGATGTTTCTGGGTTCTGGTTTCTGAGAAATTCCTCAGATTCACCCTGTCCTTATGCTGCTCACCATTATCACGGGCTCATCTGCCCCCAAAGCTTTATATTAAGGAGAACAATTCAAGATGTGTATCTATATAATTTCAATTTTTTTTTAACGGCAAAAAGGAAAGTGAGCAGAACCACTCTCCTCCCTTTAAAAATGCATAACCTTTAAGAAGGGTCTTCTCAGGTGGCCCACTGATAAAGAATCTGCCTGCTGATGCAGGAGACATAAGGGACAGGGGTTCAATTCCTGGATTGGGACAATCCCGTAGAGTAAGAAGTGGCAACCCTCTCCAGTATTCTTGCCTGGAAAATTCCATGGACAGAAGATTCTGGTGGACCACAGTCCATGGGGCTGTAAAGAGTTGGATATGACTCAGAGGGAGAGGGAGAGGGTGAGATGATTTGGGAGAATGGCATTTAAACATGTATAATATCATGTAAGAATCGAATTGCCAGTCTATGTCCGATGCAGGATATGGCACGCTTGGGGCTGGTGCGCAGGGATGACCCAGAGAGATGTTGTGGGGAGGGGGGTGGGAGGGGGGTTCATGTTTGGAAACGCATGTACACCCGTGATGGATTCATGTCAATGTATGGCAAAACCAATACAGAAAAATAAATAAATAAAATAAAATAAAATGAATTAAAAAAAAAAGAGTTGGATATGACTTAAGCAACTGAACAAAATAGTACAACCTTTAAGAATGTATCTACTTGGAAATCACATGTTGGAAAGTCAAATCTTTCATAAACTCAACATCCTTGAATACAATGTTATTAGGAACAATTCTAATTTAATTCATGTGTATCCCCCTTGGTAAATTGAAATTAAAACAAATGACTTGCCATATAACCAGGATCTCACTTTTAAAAATGAACAGCTCAACAGATCTCTCAGTATACAAGAAGAGATTGCAAAGTTAACAAAAGCAGTTTGACTGCGGGGTTCTAGTAACAAAAACCAGATCTGATTTGGTAAAAAAAAAAAAAACTGCCAAATGCCACCATCCACTGCCATGAACAAGTACTGAGCTCCCAACACGCCAGTGGTGGTTTGGTGGTTTAGTTGCTAAGATGTGTCCAACTCTTTGTGACCCCATGGACTATAGCCCACCAGGCTCCTCTGTCCATGGGATTTCCCAAGCAAGAATACTGGAGTGAGTTGAACATGCCAGACACTGTGCTAAACATTTATAGACACTGTAACATTTAACCATCAGCATATATAGAAATCTATACGTGTGTATTATTATACTCATGCATGGCTATGCACACTTGTATTTCTCTTCAAGGCCCCAGAGATAGACTGTTGGAAATTATCTCTTGGGTCATGGTTCCCTGTGGTGGTTTTGATGAACATGATCATTTTCAATTTGCTTATAGTTAGAACTACCACTCCAATTTTAGAAACGAAAAGCACTGTCCTTCTTCATAGCGAGTAAACAGGAAAATTCTAGACCAGAAAAGCTTATAATAACAACAACAAAGAACCCACTCTATTTAGACCAATTCAGTGATTTATTCAAATGAAAAAGCACAACAGTTTCACATGCAAAAACAAGTCTGGCTTTAGCAAAGCGTTTCCTACTGCTACCTCCTGAAGGTAAACTTCACTGAAATAGACTCCCGAGTAAATCATTTACAGTATGTTAGTGGGTGGATGCTGAGATTAACTGGCAGTAGTCTCCCGTCAGTCAGTTCAGTTCAGTCGTTCAGTCGTGTCCGACTCTTTGTGGCTCCATGAACTACAGCACACCGGGCCTCCCTGTCCATCACCAACTCCCAGAGTCCACCCAAACCCATGTCCATTGAGTCGGTGATGCCATCCAACCATCTCATCCTCTGTCATCCCCTTCTTCTCCTGCCTTCAATCTTTTCCATCATCAGGGTCTTTTCCAATGAGTCAGCTCTTCGCATCAGGTGGCCAAAGTATTGGAGTTTCAGCTTCAACATCAGTTCTTCCAATGAACACCCAGGACTGATCTCCTTTAGTCTCCTGACCTTACATCAAAAAATGCTAAACACATTGCATTCATGTTCAATTCAGTTCAGTCGCTCAGTCGTGTCTGATTCTTTGCAACCCCATGGACTGTAGCACGCCAGGCTTCCCTATCCATCACCAACTCTTGGAGCTTGCTCAAATTCATGTCCATAGAGTTGGTGATGCCATCCAAATATCTCATCCTCTGTCATCCCCTTCTCCTCCTGTCTTCAATCTTTCCCAGCATCAGGGTCTTTTCAGATGAGTCAGTTCTTCGCATCAGGTGGCCAAAGGATTAGAGTTTCCGCTTCAGCATCAGTCCTTCCAATGAATATTCAGGACTGATTTCCTTTAGGATTGACTGGTTGGATCTCCTTGCAGTCCAAGGGACTCTCAAGAGTCTTTTCTAACACTGAAGTTCAAAAGCATCAATTCTTCAGTGCTCAGCTTTCTTTATGGTCCAACTCTCACATCCATACATGACTACTGGAAAAACCATAGCTTTGACTAGATGGACCTTTGTCAGCAAAGTAATGTCTCTGCTTTTTAATATGTTGTCTAGGTTGGTCATAACTTTTCTTCCAAGGAGTAAGCATCTTTTAATTTCATGACTACAGTCACCATCTGCAGTGATTTTGGAGCCCAAGAAAATAAAGTCTGATACTGTTTCCATTGTTTCTCCATCTATTTGCCATGGAGTGATGGGACCGGATGTCATAATCTTCATTTTCTGAATGTTGAGTTTTAAGTCAGCTTTTTCACTCTCCTCTTTCACTTTCATTAAGAGGCTCTTTAGTTTCTTTTCACTTTCTGCCATAAGGGTGGTTTCGTCTGCATATCTGAGGTTATTGATATTTCTCCTGGCAATCTTGATACCAGCTTGTGCGTCATCCAGCCCGGCATTTTGCATGATGTACTCTGTATATAAGTTAAATAAGCAGTCTGTTGTTCCATGGTCGGTTCTGTTATTTCTTGACCCGCATACGGATTTCTCAGGAGGTGGGTAAGGTAGTCTTGTATTCCCATCTCTTGAAGAATTTTCCACAGTTTGTTTTGATACTCCCAGTCAAAGGCTTTGGTATAGTCCATAAAGCAGTTTCTCTGGAACTATCTTGCTTTTTCAATGATCCAACCAATGTTGGCAATTTGATCCAATGAATGTTTGGCAATATTGTAAAGAGCAATATTGCATAGGGACCTAGGATGTTAGGTCCATGAATCAGGGTAAATTAGACTTGGTCAAACAAGAGATGGCAAGAGTGAACATAGATATTTTAGGAATCAATGACCTAAAATGGACTGGAATGGGCGAATTTAATTCAGATGACCATTATATCTACTACTGTGGGGAGGCATCCCTTAGAAGAAATGGAGTAGCCCTCATAGTCAACAAAAGAGTCCGAAACGAAGTACTTGGGTACAATCCCAAAAACAACAGAATGACCTCTGTTCCTTTCCAAGGCATTTGTATTAACTTACTTAAAGAAAAATTCTTGAATCCTCTGTGTGATGATTCAAGAGGGATCTAAATGATCCCACGTTTCCGTAGGTGCAGGTCAGAATTTCCAACATTTTCCTCCTTTACAAAATTGTGAGGTTTTTGGGTCTTTTCTTTATTTCAATCTTGTTTTTCTCTACATTATTATTTGCATATGAGATTAGAATACAATCACTATATAATCTACTCCCGGGTTTATAATGCACTAGAATGCTTATCAAGTTACTGCTCAATTTGACATAAGGAAATCAATTTAGTTCTAATTTAGATGCATGGTTTTAGCCGGATTGGCCTTCAAGAAACTTAAAATAAAAATAATAATAATAAAATGCAGTAGATTGTAAGCTCAAATGTTACCTGCTGGGAGCTCATAAAAATGCATGAGAGAAGCCTGAAGAGATAGGGTAGGTAGAGTGCAATTGAGAGGGGAAAAAATTTCACTGATTGAAATTAAGCCACATTGGGAAATAGCACCTTCTCTCCAATGCTTGGAATGATCTAAAACCAATGGGATGGTCTATGGTAAGGGATAATGCAGATCTTTGAGGCAATCTCATTCCAGATTTACAGCTGAGGACAAGGGTGCAGAGCTCTAAGAAATGGTGGACTGGATGAGGAGAAAATTTTTAAGTCTATCTAACACTAGGCTGGAGAAGGCAATGGCACCCTACTCCAGTACTCTTGCCTGGAAAATCCCATGGACGGGGAGCCTGGTAGGCTGCAGTCCACGGGGTCGAGAACAGTTGGACACGACTGAGCGACTTCACTTTCACTTTTCACTTTCATGCATTGGAGAAGGAAATGGCAACCCACTCCAGTGTTCTTGCCTGGAGAATCCCTGGGACAAGGGAGCCTGGTGGGCTGCCATCTATGGGGTCACACAGAGTCGGACACAACTGAAGTGACTTAGCAGCAACACTAGGCTAACTCCAGGTCTTTAACAAGGGGAATAACTGCTAAACACCATATTTACTTTGTGTGTATCTCATCCACAGACCTGAGTTCTAAGAAAATCTTGACTGTATTCAACATATCCACTTTAGGAGCAGAACTGAGATCACTAGAAATTGATGGGGGATGGGTAGACCACTGCAGATATGATGGGAAAATTTGCTACTTTGGAGAAATTTTAAAAATTTATATCTTCTGCTCATATCATACACCAAGTGATATTTTGGTTTAAGTTAAAAAAGAAAATAGAATTTATATCAAAATGTTAGCTCTAGTTATATTTATATAATAAGATTTGGCATAATTGTGTTTTCTTCTTGCTTAGTATTTAAATTATGTCTATTGCTGGATGAGTAGAACTTGTGGTATAAAGAAAGAAAAAACATGCCAATTGATCTAAATAATTCTGTGAGCTTATTATAAAAAATTATAAGCAGGCAAGAATTCTTCATAGTTTTGTTTATAATATCAAAAATTTAAATTTAAATTATGGTATATAAACACGATGACAGGGGAGCCTGGAATGGTGCAGTCTATGGTGTCACAAAGAGTTGGACACAACTTAGCGACTGAACAAAAACGACAACACCACCATGAAATGTATGCATTTATTTTTAAAGATGGTTAATGATGTGAGAAAATATTAACAATGTGATGCAACATCAAAAAAGTGGGATACAAAATGCATATGATGTATGGCCTTATTTTTATATAAATATAGCAAATTATTAACACTGGCTGCCCCTAGGTTCTTATACTAGGAGTACTTTTTTTTTTTTTTGCTTTGTCTTTATATTTATCTATATATCTCAAGAGTCTTCCCTGGTGGCTCAGATGATAAGGCATCTGCCCGCAGTGCGGGAGACCCGGGTTCGATCCCTGGGTTGGGAAGATCTCTTGGAGAAGGAAACGGCAACCCACTCCAGTACTCTTGCCTGGAGAATCCCACGGATGGAGGAGCCTGGTAGGCTACACCATGGGGTCGCAAAGAGTTGGAACAAATGGGCATATGTTACTTTTATTGTTAGGGGAAAAAAAATCAACACAGAAAAAATATTTTGCCAGGTCTGATCATGAGTTCTAGCAGCTTCAGCATGAAACTTCTCAAGGATCAACCCTTTGTTGGAAAGCACTCCAAGAGTTTCCTTAGCTCAGTGCATTGCACCTAAGATGATCTGTGAATGGGCACAAAATGAATTTACACTTTCTACGCAGTTGCAGCAGATTACATATTAATAGAATTTGAGGGAGGGAGTGTGCCAAAGCTGGCTACATGGCTTGTCTTTTAAATACAGGCCAAAGAGCCTATATCTTAAAGATTAGAAAGAACAGATTATTAGTATTAAATGTTACCCAGGACTATCTCTATACTTAACAGGTACTTTAGTTGCGGTGTTTGGAAAGTCACCGTCAAAGCCATGAAATCATTGGCTGAACTTTAGCATCAGTATGTGCATGGGACAGTATAAAGTCAATAAACTGTTCATTTTTTGATGGGGACAGTGCTAGGGGAGGATGCCATTTCTGCTGAGGTTTCCAAACTATGTTATTAGAAAATACCAGCAGCAAAGAATGCACTGAATAATAGTTTTGAAAACAAGGCACTCCTTAATACATTCCAGGAAGTAGCCACTAGGTCACAAAATAATAGGAGAATTAAACGAGTATGAGAAATGTATTTGGACTACAGCTTTCTTGATATTGAAACTCATTCCTGTCTCAATACTATTTGGCATTTGTAGCATGCTTAACTGTGTGCAAATTGTGTGCAACTATACTATTTCTGGAAATAGGAGAGAGAGGTTTTATGACCACATTTTTATGATTGAGGAAATGAAGAATCTTAGAATCCAAGTGACTTGCCCCAGACTGTCACAACAGTGTCTTCCTGCTGGCAGAGAGTGCAGGGTTCTGACTGCGGCTCAGCGTGGCCTCTCTCGGCTGGCAGGGAGCCTCAGATGTCCTTGCCTGCAAGACTGCCCTCCTAGGGTCTGGAGATGCTGCTTGTTCTGGTCACATGCACTCTGAATGCTTCATCTCCAAGAGGTCTGAGCAGGTCTCAGGGAGCAGACACTCTGACTAGTGCTGTGGGCATAGCCCCAGGCCCATGCGGTACTGGATAAATCAACCCCTTGGTTTTTTCCAGCCATATCTGCAGCAATCGGAGAGCGCCGGCATCTTCAGGGGCACACAGTCTGGCCTCCAATCAGCAGGAATCTTATCTCAAGAGATTTCAGATATAGTATTGTTCTTGAGCTTTTATCACTTTTTGGAAAGGACTGTGGAATCTGCTTTCGCCTAAGAGAGCAAATGAAGGAGAATCCAGTCCATGCGTATAAACCTTGAGGATATTGCTGCCAAACGCTGAAGAGCTCCAGCTGAGGCCGAGGTTGAAGAAGGTGAAAATACCACCTGGTAACTCCACGTGGTTATATAACTACACTCATTCCACCTCTTTTTTTGGTACTCTACTTTGAGGATAAGCTATGTTTTTAAGTCACTGAAATCTTACTACTTTATGGCTCCACTGCCATCTCATATTTGATTAATATACAGCCTACACATTTACGAATCCCTCTTCTTTCTCAGTTCTGCTCTGATTTCACTTTTGCATATTTGCCCTGTGACAGTACGTATAATTTCATTGCTATTGTCTGCATACTTATCAAAACCCTTCACTTGGTGGCATATTCCATAAATGGAGGATGGGCCATGCTGGTTGTATCTTCGCATTATTTTATTCTAATTAGCTGAATTAATGAATGAAGCATTCAATATTTCATTTGAACCACAAATAGCAAATGTTGGTAGGGATGTAGAGAAAAGGGAACTCTTGTACACTGTTGGTGGGATGTAAATTGGTGTAGCCACTATGGAAAATAGTATGGCGGCTCCTCAAAAAACTAAAAATATTGATAGAAATACCATGTATGCATCCATGCTAAGGCACTTCATTTGTGTCTGACTCTGAAACGCTATGGACTGTAGCCTGCCAGGCTCCTCTGTCTATGGGATTCACCAGGCAAGAATACTAGAGTGGGCGGCCAACCTCCAGGAGGTCTTCCCACCTTAGGGATCAAACCCGAGTCTTATGTCTCCTGCGTTGGCAGACATGTTATTTACCACTAGCAGCACCTGAGAAGCCTGATGGATCCACTATAAGACCCAGTCATTTCACTCCTGGGTATATAGCTGAAGGAAATAAAAACATTAATTTGAAAAGATAGATGCATCCCAGTGTTCACAGCAGCATTATTTACAACCACCAAGATACGGAAACAACCTAAACGTCCATCAAGGGATGAATGAAGAAGATGTGATATATACACATAATGGAATACTGCGTGCATGTGTGTGTGTGTGTGTGTGTGTGTGTGCACTAAGTCACATCAGTTATGTCTGACTCTTTGCAGCCTGGTGGGACTATAGCCCACCAGGCTTCTCTGTTCATGGGGTTCACAAAGCAAGAATACTGGAGTGGGTTGCCATGCCCTCTTCCAGGGGATCATCTCGATCCATGGATCAAACCTGCATCTCCTGCACTGCAGATAGACTTTTTACCCCTGAGCCACCGGGGAAGCCCCATGGAATACTACTCAGTCATAGAAAAAAAGAAATTTTGCCGTTTGCAACAACATGGATGGGCCTGGAGGGTATTATGCTTAATGAAATAAATCAGACAGAGGAAGATAAAATACTGTATGCTATGCCTTACGTCTGGAATCTAAAAAATAAAACAAACAGTGAATATAATTAAAAATAAACAGATTCACAGACATAGAGAATGAACTAGTGGTACCAGTGTGGAGAGGGCAGGAGAGAAGGGCGTGTTAGGGGGAGGAGATTGAGAGGTACAAACTACTATATATAAAATAAATAAGCCACAAGGATATATTGTAAGGGAATATAACTAATATGTTATAATATCTATAAATGGAGTATAATCTTTAAAAGTATTTCATCTGAAAAATAGTGTTTTATTTTTATTCTTATGCCAAAGGATTAAAAGGTATGTTCATTCTTTTTTTTTTTTTTTCAAATATGCAGGCTTGTTTTATTTTTAAAATTTATTTATTTTTAATTGGAGGATAATTGCTTTACAATATTGTGTTGGTTTCTGCCATACATCAACATGAATCAGCCTGTTAATTCTTTATTGACCTTTTTGTTTTAGTGTTTAATAAAATGTACATTCAATTCTACAAACATTCATTGAGGATCAGTAACACCAAATATGATGTCAAGAGCTGGAATCACAAAGATAGGTAAGATATAACATCTGTCTTCAAGGAGTCCAGTAGGGGAAGCAACATGGAAATAAGTTAAATTCTTTCTAGATTGGCAAGACAAATAAGTAAATAAAGGTATTTCATTAGTGTTGTGATTGTAAAAATATAGCAGTGTTGGGAATTATTCATTTTTGATAACTGAAGCATTTAAAAATCAATTTTATCTTAAACAGTACTTAATTATCTAAATAATGGATGAAGTGGCATCTGATACTCTTTCCATTATCTGTGATGCCTCTGGTAGGAAAGAGCCCTATTGAAGAGTCCTAACTCCCAGTTCTAAATCCACTCCCTCCACTAACTTGGTGAACACTCTTGGATCAGACCCTCACCTGTAAATCAGGAATAATATCACCTTGCCATCTAGCTCTCAGAAAAGCACAAAGTCAGACATCTAATAAGAAAGTATCTACACACAAAATCATTTAAAGTATAAATTTAATGAATGTTTCTCTTCAAGGAGTTCCATTGTAGTAGTATTTCTAAACAATTGGAAATAACCAAAATATTCAGTAGAAGGGCATTCGTTAAATAAGTTAGAGTATCACCTCTAATGAAGCACTCTGTAGATATTTTAAAATAATATTCTGAAAAATTAATGACCCAGAAAATTTTTTTCAGTCTATTCTTAGGTAAAAAAAAAAAAAAGCAGACTAAAAGTCGGGAAGCAAACTGACCAGAATGTTAACAGCAATTGTCTATGGGTAATATCATCATGGATAATTTTTATGTTTATAATTCATCTTGTACTTTTAAACATTTTACAAAGTTTGTACAACACATACAACCTTTTATTTTTAAAGACAGCCTGTAAACTCTTCAGTCTTCCCGATTTCATACATAAATAAACAGCATAAAATTATCCTATCATCTGGTTAAACAAAGAAATGAATATTAGCCTTGTTGCTTCTGCTCAGACATACTTTGTCATTTGACTCAAAAGGATAATATTGCAAATTTCTCAGCTTTCCATTTGTTGAACCTTTGCTTGAAAAGTTCATACAACAACAAAATATCTCGGTGGGAAAATAAATCCAATGACTTGACTGTTTTGTCTACATAATGACAAACCTCCCAAGGTTTCTAAATACACTTGAACTTATTTTTAAACATTGGGATCACTTCTCTAAGAAATCAATTCGGAGAGACAATCTAATTAACAAACATCAATCTTAAAGATTAAAAATGGAAAATTCCTAACTTATGCTAAAACTACTGTCAGAAAAAGAAAAGATTCTTATATGGTTACATTTTTAAATAGTTCTGAAAATTATACTTTGGGGGGTCATTATCTTCCTATAACCGGAGAAGGCGATGGCACCCCACTCCAGTACTCTTGCCTGGAAAATCCCACGGACAGAGGAGCCTGGTGGGCTGCAGTCCATGGGGTTGCAAAGAATCAGACACGACTGAGTGACTTCCCTTTTACTTTTCACTTTCATGCATTGGAGAAGGAAATGGCAACCCACTCCAGTGTTCTTGCCTGGAGGATCCCAGGGACGGGGGAGCCTGGTGGGCTGCCGTCTATGGGGTCACACAGAGTCAGACACAACTGAAGTGACTTAGCAGCATTTTCCTATAACAATCAACATCAAAATTCTGAGACTATAAAATATTCTTTAAATATATTTCTGTATATATTTACACATATACACACATAGATATGTAATACTTACCAAGATATATGGAGATATTTTTCTTTTAAAGTTTGTTGTATCTTGTTAAAAATGTTTTTACTGGAGTATAGTTCCTTTACAATGTTGTGTTAGAATCTACTATGGAGCAAAGTGAATCAGCTATACATGTACATATATCCCATCTTTTGTGGACTTCCTTCATAGGAAATATTTTTTGATAGTCTGACCTTGTGTGTACAGAGCAGTACACCACGGACTAGATTTTTTTTTCATGAACTGGATTTTTAACCTTCCTCTGTTTGTACATAAATAATTATCAAATTAACCTCACTGAATCAATTAAGACAGACTGCACACCTGCTCTACTGGTCTAGACTGGTTCTCTTCCCTTCCTTTCTTTCTGATTTCCAAGACACCAGAATCCAAAGAGAAAGCACCAGCAAGACTTGGTTCCTGCGTGGTTACTTCTTCACTTAGGCTGGGTTGCCAGGGAGAGAGCAGTCAACCTTCCCTGGGGATCAGCCACATGGATCTTTAAAATTGGGATCATGTCACTGTCCTTCTGAAATACTCCAGGGCCAATCACAGATTGAAGGACCCTCCAGTGCCCTTATCAAGCCAATGAAGTTCTCAGACAATAATATACCCAGGAATCCTTTGAATACGTTAACTGCAGATTCCAGTTGGGGAGGCCTGAAGTGGAGCCTGACATGACATTCTGTCTCCCAGACCTGCACCCAAGAGAGGTTCGTGCTACTGGGTTTGGAGTGAGGAGGTCTCCAGTCCTTAAGTGGATTTCATCCTTCCCTGGTTTAGAGGCTTCCCTGGCCTGGGCCTACATCGCCTGGGACAAGCTCTCTTTGGCTCAGCTTCACCTCTTCACAGCCACATGGGGCAAACCCAGATCCATTCCTTTGAGGCTTAGAAGAGACAGTTAGCAAAAGAAGGTTTTCATCACAGCGCTTTATATGTGGGCCCATTACCAAGCTGCACTGTGAATCTGTCACTCATCCATTACTAATGTGACAGCTATCTTGTGAAGAGCATAAACACAGCATCATACCTTTTTTTGTTAAAATACTTATTTGTTAAGTGCAGACCTTAAAATCATACCATGATCAGCTACATATAGGCCTGTGGATTTATCCCACCCTGTTCAGTGAGCAGCTTTCCATCCTTATTAGCAGGACCACCATGAGTTGTCCTTCTCTGGGGTCCCCTGCCTCCCTGTTCCCCATCCTTCCTCCCACCTCTAACAAAATACTCAGCATATTTCTTCAGGGGCATGTGTTCCCTTTGTGGTGAGCAAATAAACTCAGCTCTTTTCTTCCCCTATCCCTTTTTTAAAAAAAGTTCTGTTGGTCTTAGTTTTATGCTTTTTCAACCCAGGAGACAAAAGATTGAACGTGTCTTGCCTCCCTCCATGGTCTAGAAGTCCTGGACCATATTCCTCAGTGCTTCCCAAGGCTATCTCCATGCTGGTTTCTTTTCCTTTTTTTTTTTTTAATTAATTAATTAATTTTAATTTTTACTTTACAATTCTGTATTGGTCCATGCTGGTTTCTTAGGCCTTATCCTGTATGCGGTTTTCTAAGAAAGGTGGGCTAAGATAGAACTTCTTCTCCATCACCACATCCCCTTCTCTTCCAGCAGGTACCAAAACCCATAATTGCACATTTGTTTACTGAGTTCCTATCTCTCTCTTCTGCTCCACTAGAATCCCAAATCCATCATGGTTAGGGATTCAGGCTGTTTGGTTTATCCCTAGCATCTCGCCATGTGCCCATGTCTCTGTCCTATTCTCTTTCCTGCTTTTATTAAAGATAATAAAATAACTGTGGCTAGGATATAAAAGCTGGGTATTACTTTGTATCAAGTACTGTATTGAGCACTAATGATAGTAGCATCATTTTCAGGTAAGATAACTAGAGACCTTTTTGGAAGCAACTTGTTCAGGCTAACACTAACCTTGTTACCTGGCTGAACTTTAGTGATAATTTAGCCTGTAGTTTGCCTTCCCAGGCAGCTCAGTGGTAAAGAACTCGCCTGCCAATGCAAATGCAGGGTTCAGTCCCTGGGTCAGAAGGATCTCCTGGAGGAGGAAATGGCAAACCACCCCAGTATTCTTGCCTTGATAATCTCATGGACAGAGGAACCTGGCAGGCTGCATTCTATTGGGGTTGCAAAGAGTCAGACAGGACTGGGCACACAGTCTATAGTTTAAGATGAAAGGTAAGGTATAACATGTTGGTTTTCAATACATTCATAATTTTCTCCATTTCTTTTGCCAAGTGTTTGCTGTTTCTGTGATGTGTCTTCAATTTTTTTGTGTGTATAACTTACTCATATTTTGATAATGGAGCAATATAATTGCGATATAATTAAACTTGTACAAATGGCAATCTGCATAGTTTTAAACATTGTAGCCAAGGCCAACTATCTTACTTTTCTGGAAAAAAAAATTTGCATGGGTATTTAGACGCAACCCATGCTGATTTACTGTCTTTAGTTGATGTTTATTATTTGGCCACATGTTTATTTCTTACGGCAAATAATCAAAGCAAATGTGTTCTATCCAGAGATAAATGCTTATGGACTGTAACCCCTTCTCATATCTGGATGTAATTTACCTAGATTTCTGCTATCTAGAATGATGGCCACACATGGCTATGAAAGTGAAAGTGAAAGTGAAGTCATGTCCAACTCTTTGTGACCCCATAGACTGTAGCCTACCAGGCTCCTCTGTCTGTGGGATTTTCCAGGCAATAGTACTGGAGTGGGTTGCCATTTCCTTCTCCAGGGAATCTTCCCTACCCATGGCTCAAACCCAGGTCTCCCACATTGTAGACAGATGCTTTACCATCTGAGCCACTAGGGAAGTCAGACGCCTGAAATGTAGTTAGTTGAACTGGAAGGTTCTAGAAGGGCAAAACGGACAGCAGATTTTGAAAACTTAATACGAAAATAAGATACATATCTCTCAATGTTTATAATAGTGATTACATGTTGTGATGGTACATTTATGTATATATTAGAATAAATAAAATAGATCAAAATGAATTTCTTCTGTTTCTTCTTTTTTAATGTAGCTACTGGAAAATTTTAAATTATATATATGACTCCTAATTATGGCTCCACTCCTAGGATGGCATGAACATAGATATTTATTTATCTTACAAAAGCAATGAAAGTGAAAAAAGCTTATATTACATATAAAGCTGATATAATTTAATTCAATTTTGGCTAAGAAAACATACTTGAAGTCAGAAGTCTTAATTGAGGGTTACCGGAAGAACCCCAGGAGGAATGAGAACACGCCTGGGTGGGTGTTTAGAGAAGACGAGAGCCAGTGATTAGATCTTGTGAGATGATGTAGAACTTGTAGTAAGATGCTTTCTTATCAGATTGTTAGAGATGAAGACAGCTCAGAGAGGTTAAGCTCAAGGCCATGGTAGTAGGGCTAACGTGGAACTTGTCTATCCTGTTAAGAAGTTGATATAATTTTGGTTTCCTTATTTTCTTAAACTGAAAACAGAGGTGAAATAAATGACCTATGGTGAAAATCTGTTATGATTACAAAGTTTAGGCTGAGGCTGGATATAAACTTTGTAGAACAAAGTTTTTTTACTGATCTTGAAAAATCTATGACTTGTGGATGGCTGCTTTTTACACTTGATCTTAGCCAAAAGGCTGAGAAGCGATGGATGGCTGCTTTTTGACTGAAGGTCACAACATGAGTGTGGTTAACTGCACAAGGATGAAGGACCACAGGATGTGTATAGAACAGACAGCCCAGCTGTCAGACTCAAACATATATAGGTTTGGGGGTCTTAATCAATTGCAGTATTTAACAGAGTTAACCTTAGGTACAGGTAACACTGGGCAGTTATCACTGTGTTCTGGGTAACACGGTAACAAAGATAAGAGAAATACAATGACAAATTGCATTTAATTCAGACTATTTCCCTAGACCGTGTTTGGATACCAACCAAGGACTGTAACCCCACAGAAACACTGAAGGAGCAAGACCCTTAGTCTGTTCAGAGAGACGAAGCTGGTGGCTTTGCTGTGTGGCCTTGACCTTGTCCCGGTCATCAAATGTAAATCTAGGCAGGAGCTCAACCTAGTGCTCTGGAACAACGGAGAGGGGTGGGATGGGGGTGGTTAAGTGGGAGGGAGGTTCAAGAGGGATCAGTTCAGTTCAGTTCAGTCTCGCAGTTGTGTCCGACTCTTTGTGACCCCATGAATCGCAGCGTGCCAGGCCTCCCTGTCCATCACCAACTCCCGGAGTTCACTCAGACCCACGTCCATCAAGTCAGTGATGCCATCCAGCCATCTTATCCTCTGTCGTCCCCTTCTCCTCCTGCCCCCAATCCCTCCCAGCATCAGAGTCTTTTCCAATGAGTCAACTCTTCGCATGAGGTGGCAAAAGTACTGGGGTTTCAGCTTTAGCATGTATATCTATGACTGATTCATGTTGATGTATGGCAGAAATCAACACATTGTAAAGCAATTATCCTCTAATTAAAAATAAATAAAATTTTAAAACACTTTATGTTTGGAGGAAGTGGGCAGTAGGAGAGGTCTTGAGGGGGGTGACCTTGAGGACAGGAAAGGAAACATACTTGGTACGCCCATCCCCCTTCTCCCAAACCATTATTATTACACAAGTCTGTCCAAGTGGGGAAAATCCCCCTGGGAGCCTTAGAACTACTTTGCTCTTGTTTTTCTCCCAGGGCAGGACAGCTCCAGTGTGGGAGCAATGAGTGGGTGAGGGTGCAAGCTGTGATGGCAGAGGAGGCTTATTTTCCCCAAATCTCTCATTTCCAGAGTCTCTCCATGAGTGCGAGTCAGTCAACAGACTGAAGAAATAAGATACACTCCCAAATCTTGAAATCATACAAAAAGAATCAGGAGGATAATACAAATAAGTGCAAAATGAAGGTATAAAAAGAAGGAAAAGGTATAAAAAGGAGCAAAAAATCCCTACAAAAAAGACCAAAAAATAACCCCAACAAATCAGAAAACCCTAGATAGACTTAGAATCCAAAAGAACATCTAGAAATAAGAATAGTCATTGAAAGTAACATTTAGTGAATAAAAATAATCACACTTCACATTTACTGGATGATTACTGTGACAGGCATGGTAAAGTGTGTGTGGTATGTGTTAAATCATTTAATCCTCATAAAATCCTGAGGTAGATCTCTTACTTCCATTTTAAGATGAGGAAACTAAGGCAGAAAGTTTTAAAAAACTGGGAATTAATAGATTTGGGGTTATAACCCTTGTTGAATAGTTCCAGAGTTCTTTTTCATTATGGAAAATTACAGTAGATTGAAAATCTCCTGGACATTACAAACAGTAGCAGAGAAAATTAAACATTGAAAGATGGATGGGAGCACGTCATAGGATACAGCAGGTTGGGGAACAGCATGAGAAACAAAAGTCCAGTATGTTAGCAATAGTAATGATTGTGATGACAGTAATAATGAGAGTGAACAGTTACTGAGCCCTTGATGAACGCCAGAGAGACTGTCTTGAGCATTTAAGTTGTTGACAACTTTCAATGTTGAGGGGTATGGAAATGCAACAGGGACACATTCTTCAAGGTCACAGTCACTGTGTATAGGGACTTGAACTGAGGTGGGTCATGACTCTTTGTGACCCCATGGACTGTAGCCCACCAGGCTCCTCTGTCCATGGAATTCTCCAGGCAAGAATACTGCAGTGGGTTGCCATTCTCTCCTCCAGGGGATCTTTCCAACCCAAGAATCAAACCCACATCTCTTATGCCTCCTCACTGACAAGCAGGTTCTTGACCACTAGCGCCATCTGGGAAGCCCATAAGAAAGGCAGCCACTGTGATTTCTTGGGTTCACTCTCCTTTGTTGCTGCTGCTGAGTCACTTCAGTCGTGTCCAACTCTGTGCGACCCCATAGACAGCAGCCCACCAGGCTTCCCTGTCCCTGGGATTCTCCAGGCAAGAACACTAGAGTGGGTTGCCATTTCCTTCTCCAATGCATGAAAGTGAAAAGTGTAAGTGAGTAACAGTTATTATCAAGAAGCCTTAGGTTTTCCTAATCTTTTTACTGGGGCCTATGAGAATTATCCAGGTTTCATTTAAACCCGGAAGTGACATCCAGCTTAGGGTTTTCTGATCAATATTCTACCTGCACTGGTCTATACTGAAGATATTGTCGAGGTTTCTGGAAGCTTGTTACTAGGAAAGGACCTGAGCTGGCCTTCATTTGTAGTATATATAATCATGTGGTTTAAATTATAAATATCTGTTATAAATAATAAATATCTTTCTTTCAGAAAAAAAGAAAAGCTCGGTAGGTTACAATTTGGTCTCAAAGACAACTGATGAGGGGGTCTCCTGGAGAGTCTGTGAGAACCTCTGCAGTTCAAGACCCTTCTTCTGTGGGGAAAAGAGAAGAGTTTATCCAATGGTTCCCACTTTCCACTGATCAGAGCTTTGCCCCACAGGTGTTAACGGCCTGCACTTTTAGGGTGCAACAGAAAGCCATGGAGGAGTCTCAAGGCACATGAGGCCGTGCCTGTGTGAAGCCCATGGCCAAACTGGCCTCTCAGGGAGGAAGTGCCAGGAGACGCTCAGTTGCACAGGAAAGATATCTGACATAAGAAGTCAGGAGAATTGGAGGAAAAATTAGAAGGCTGAGCTTGGCTCCTGAAAATGCCAGGAGTAGAGAGTGGGGAAGAGAAATATAAAAAATAAACGTCTGACAGAGGAGAAATATCCTATGGCATCCCTTATATGTGGAATCCAAAAAGATATGGTACAAATGAACTTACAGAACAGAAGAGATTCACAGACTTAGAGAATGAACTTATAGTTGCCAAGGGGAAGGGATAGTTCGGGCATTTGGAATGGACATGCACACACTGCTACGTTTAAATGGATACCCAACCAGGACCTACTGTGCAGCACAGGGAATTCTGCTCAGTGTTATATGGCAGCCTGGATAGGAGGGGAGCTTGCGGGGAGAATGGATACATGTGTATGTACGGCTGAGACCCTTTGCTGTTCACCTGAAACTATCACAATATTAATCGACTGTACCCAAAAACAAAACAAAAAGTTAAAAAAATAAATTAAAAATATTTTAAAAAATCTGAGAATGTTCAAGATGACGGAAAATAGATAATATCAGATTAAATACAGGACATACAAAAAAATCCCATGTATGCACACATGTCACAATTTCAATAACACAATAAAAAATCTCGATCTAGTGATGAAATACAGAAAAAATTGAAGTCAGAATATCATCTCTACCACAATTAAAAAAAAAAAAACTAGAAAATTTTCCTATGTTTCAAAATTAAGAAACAAACATTTAAATAACCCATAAGACAAAGAAAAAATTGGAAAAGATTTTGAACTTAATGATATTAAAGTAGTTTTTATCAAAACTTGTATGATACAGCTGAAACAGTGTTTAGGGGAAACTTTTTAGTCTTAAATGCATTTGGACTATTCAAAGTTGCTTGATCAAAGTCAAAATATAAAATTCAACTACTTTTTTATAAACTTATATTAGACTATAAATTTTTTAAAAGAATATATTATTTATAATAACACAAAGAATGTCAAATACTTAGAAATTTAAAAAACCCAGAAAACTCTAAAACACTGTGAGAAATTAAAGCCCTGAATAAACAGACCCATGTGAGAATTCAAACAGATAAATATTAATGTGTGCTTGGGACACATGTTTGCAGATGTAACAAAGCAAAACAGTGAGGAAAAGGGTGAACTTTTACTAAATAATGTTGGGACAATTCTTTTTCTATATGGAGAAAGATAAGATTATAATCCCAGAAGTAGAAAACAATTCAAAGATTGAGTCTTAAATGCAAAAGAATTAAACTATAATTTTTTTTAATATAGAACATTTTTATAATCCTGGGGAAGGAAAAGATCTCAACAAGATGCAAAACACGAAATCAGTGAAATCAAGGAAAACATGGGTACATTTGAGATTATAGTGAAAAGAAAAGTTATACATTAAGGCACCAATAGAGTCCCTTGGACTGCAAGGAGATCCAACCAGTCCATTCTGAAGGAGATCAACCCTGGGATTTCTTTGGAAGGAATGATGCTAAAGCTGAAACTCCAGTACTTTGGCCACCTCATGCGAAGAGTTGACTCATTGGAAAAGGCTTTGATGCTGGGAGGGATTGGGGGCAGGAGGAGAAGGGGACGACAGAGGATGAGATGGCTGGATGGCATCACTGACTCGATGGACATGAATCTGAGTGAACTCCAGGAGTTGGTGACGGACAGGGAGGCCTGGTGTGCTGTGATTCAGGGGGTTGCAAAGAGTTGGACACGACTGAGTAACTGAACTGAACTGAACTGAACTAAATGAAAAGATAAGCCAAAACCTAGAATGAAGTATTTTCTGCACATTTAAATAGCAGAATTAATTCAGCATCCAAATATAAACAACTTCTAATTAAATAGCAACAAAAAGGCAAAGGTCACAAAAGATAAATAGGCAAAGAGCTATTTATGCAATTCACTCGGAGAGAATTATAGACTGTCAATCAAAAAGTGCTAAGGTTCCTAAACTCACTAGTCAAAACAAGATCCGATTTCACATCCCTTAGACCCGAAGGACGCCAGTCTGAGTGAACTCTGGGAGTTGGTCATGGACAGGGAGGCCTGGCGTGCTGCGATTCATGGGGTTGCAAAGAGTCGGATATGACTGAGCAACTGCACTGAACTGAGGATAAAACTGAACCAAGTTTTGCTGAGGATATAGGAAAACTGGTATTCTGGCAAGTTGTTGGAGTCGATTTGACAATCCCTGCTGCTGCTAAGTTGCTTCAGTCGTGTCTGACTCTGTGTGACCCCATAGACGGCAGCCCGCCAGGCTCCCCCGTCCCTGGGATTCTCCAGGCAAGAATACTGGAGTGGGTTGCCATTTCCTTCTCCAATGCATGAAAGTGAAAAGTGAAAGTGAAGTTGCTCAGTCGTGCCCAACTCTTAGCGACCCCGTGGACTACAGCCCACCAGGCTCCTCCATCCATGGGATTTTCCAGGCAAGAGTACTGGACAGGGGTGCCATTGCCTTCTCCAACAATCCCTAACACAAGTTAAAATATGTTTTCTCTGATAACCCTTTTAAAATTCTCCCTAGCAATTCACCATCTGGTTGTCACAATGGTCCATATACAAAGCTGTAAATTTCAGTTCTGTAAGATGAGAGCAAAGAAACAAACTTACTGTTTGGGCAGATGGAAAAATAAATTGTATTTTATTTATGTAACTGGATACTATGTGGCAGCTATTACATATGCGGCAGCTATTACATTTATATGTATGTAAACAAATCACATCTCTATGTATCAAAGTGAATGAAATCCATAAACATCCTGCTGACTGACCCAAGCAAAGTCCAATAGGTATGTATCATGTGAAATCATTTATTACACTTGAAGGACCATACAACAATAGCATTTATTTTTTATGGTGACTGACACACACGCATCCATGGTGCATAAATATGAAACCATGCATTGGAAGAGGAGACAAAAAATGAACCTAGGACTTTTTGTATTTACTTATTCTTTTCCTAAAGGGAAAGATGTGAGAACAAACAGGTCCAAACTTAATACTAGCTTAATCTCAGAGATGGATAAACTGGAGTCTGTTACATGACTTTTTGTTTGTTTGAAATGTTTCTTAATTCAACCTAATTTTTGTTTTTAGATTTAAAAACCAAATCAGTTGAGAAGCACCCTCCCTAAACACAGCTGTTATTCAGCTCCTGATATTTGCTGGCCATCTTCCTGCCCTGACTGGAATTTTAAGGCAAAGAGAGGAAGGATAAACTATGATATCTCAAACCACGAATCTCACCTTCCCCAGATAATCAGAGAAGACGCTTTCTCTGCACTTCTCCCAGACCTGCCGTCGGTGGCAGTGGCAGAGTTGCCTCCCAGTTTCAAGTTGGGCCTGGGAACAGCTATAAAAACTGGGCATGTACTGAATAGTCAGGCCTGGAACTGGATGCCTTCAGCAATGCAGCAACAGGATTTTACTCAGGGTTCTTCAGAACAAATTGTGTGGGTGGACAGTTCCACCCTGCCTGAACTCCGAATAGAGGGTGAACAGCGCTATTTCTTTGTTTTGAGAAAAGCTAACAAGAAATCAGAGGAATTTAGAGCAAAATATGTCCGTAACTATGTAGCACAAAGATGATCAATAGGATAGCCCAATGACTACATCTGGCTCTCAACTTACAGTTTGTTTCTTCTGTAAAGTTTTAATTTCTTTGCTAATATTTAGAATTTAAGAGGTTTCTAATGGAAACTAGATTCCCCGCTTCTTTTCTGAAAAAGGTGGATTCTGGTATTACTAATTCTGAATTCTAGAATGCCAACAATTAGTTGGCCCTGAAGAGTGCCCCCCCCCCCCACTCAGTTAAACCTTACCTGCTGACCTCATGAAGGGTTTCAACTCCCTCATGTTATAGGTGAAAAGAGTGAGGCTCAGAGAGGTCAAGAGCGTCGCCCAACATCAGTTACCCTTGGAAGGGAGTCATGCTGGCACCATGCAAACCAGTTATCAGTTAATTTGCTGTGATTTCTTTTTTTCTATGTGATGAGGGCACATTTCATGCTTTCTAATGACACTGTGTAACTCAGCAAAGTTTTAACAGAGGCTCACTTCAAATGATGATAAAAATATTATGGATGGATTCATTGCAACATCAGCAGGTAGCCTCCAAGATTTGGCGAAATGTAAGACAGAAAATTTATGTAAAGAACAATAAAGGAATATGACAGTATAATTG
Organism: Oryx dammah; assembly: GCF_014754425.2. Classification (NCBI taxonomy): domain Eukaryota; kingdom Metazoa; phylum Chordata; class Mammalia; order Artiodactyla; family Bovidae; genus Oryx; species Oryx dammah. The sequence goes on from NW_024070211.1 coordinate 20,370,219, forward strand.
AAAATTGGTATAAGTAGAGGTGGTATGATCACAGAGCATCCTTTTTTCAGGCTGCTTTTTACTCGTTGGTAATATTTCCCCTCTTTCTTCACCTGTCCCTAATCTCCCCTCTTCTTTGGGCTCTAGAAGAATGTGCAAACCCAGCCCTTCTCACACACACATACAGATACTTCAGCTTTTTTTTTTTTTTTTTCACTTGTATTTGTTTCTGGATTAATGCTGGCAGACATTCTATATTGACTTAGATTGAATTCTATCCATCATGTTCAGAAGTACTGAGCTACCGGGGATGGTCATCCTTAGTCTAGGTAAAGCACATTTTTATTAAAACCAACTTCATGAAGAGATTACATGGATTACAATATCCTTTAGAGTATAAAACACTGAAGAGCCTAAATGTTCATTGATAGGGAAATGGCTCAGTTAAACTTGGCGTATTCACATTGTGGGAAACTGCAACAATGCAAAAAGAAAAAGAGGTAGATCTGTCTTAAATACTGGCATAGATAGACCTGTAGAAGGCAAAAGTATGTATACAGCATAGGTATATGGTATCAGTTACATTAAAAATACATACAAGACATATTGTCTGTTGGTCTATACATGCATTTGCGCATGCACAGAAAAATATCTGAAAAGAAACCCAAAGTGGTGAGAGCGGACACCTTCTTTAGACAGGGGTGGGAGAAGGTAATCTTCCCTGGTGGCTCAGAGGTTAAAGCGTCTGCCTCCAATGTGGGAGACCCTGGTTCGATATGGAGGTGATAAAGAGGGTTTTAGCTTCACCTGCAATGTCATAAAGTTTAATTTGAAAGGAAAATGCTTGGATTACTTTTGACTGTAGTTTGGAAGAATCTTGTCATGTAACACATACTTATGTGATGATTAATTTCCAATCACAATCTTAACCATTTAATTTGTAAAAAAAAAAAAATCTGATCATCCTGGGAAATGAAATTTATACTGCACTGTCATCCCAAATTAAGTTCTTAAAACTTACAAAAATAGAAGTCACAGAAAGCATCTGAAAAGTTAAATTGCACTTCCACCAGTTAAAATCGAGTAAGTCTACTCCAGGAGTCCTAACAGTTTTGAGGACAAAAAATGTATCTTCTCAGATAACAAGAAATATACAGGGGGATTTAAATGAATCCAGGATCTCTCACATTTCGAACAGAAATCACAGAGACAGATTGCTTGATTTATCCTAACATGAGTTCTGTACTAACTTTTCAGTGATGCATTTGCTTTTCTCAACAAAACTGATGGAACCCCGGAGGGCAAGTATTGATAAGGAGGAACATGAGGGGTCAGAGTTCGGTGTGAGATGACATCTATGAAGTGGCAGGGCTGGGACTCCAGCCCTCTGTCCTCTCTGCCAGGCCATGCTGCCTGCTCTGATTCACCAGGGTGACCTCGCGTGTCTCTACATCCGGTGCTCTCAAGCGCTCATCCCTGGCAATTATCTATCCACCCACTTCTTTCTCTCTCTACCTGCCTGCATTTCTATCCATCTATTCATCCATCTATCTACCTGCCTCCCTCTCTCTCTCCCTCTGGAGGGCTAGCTCCCACCCCTGATCTCTAGGGAACCAGAAACAAGCCTCCCCCCCTCGCCTCTTCCTCCAACCCCGCGCATTCCACCTGTCGCGGGGCATCCTCGCTTGCTCCTACCAGGGGTCTGCCTGAAGCCCACTGTCACCGCACCTACCAGCGGAGGTTCAAGGCCAGGGCTCCCGGCGGGCGAGGCAGGCTGCCAGGGGAAGAAGGGTGGGGGTCGCGGCGCCCCCCGCCCCTCCCCCGGGTACTCACCTTGCCCTCCGTGGGCGCCGCCACCAGGAGCACCAGCAGGAGCGGCGGCAGCAGCGCCGGTGGCCTCGGCGCGGTCCTCGGGCGCATGGTGGCCGACCGCTCAGAGCCCCGGCGGGGTCCAGGGACCCGCAGGCTCTCGGGCCCCCGCGTCCCCGGCGCGGCGCGCTTTGGGAGCCCGGCGGTGAAGCTCGCCTGGCCAGCCCGCCCGGGGCGGGTTTTGTAGGGCTCAGCCTCCCCACCGAGGCTTCCAGGGAGGGAAGAAGTGGCTCCAGTCCCGCCCTCGTCCCCCCTCCCCTCCCCTCCAACTCTCCAGGCGACGTCCCTCAGCCCCGGGCAGCGCGCGCGGGAGGCGAGAAAAGGCTGCGCGCCTGCGGGGCAGGTGGCCGCGGGGCCAGGGTAGGGGGTGCAGGAGGAGATGCGCCCGAGGTTCAGGAGTCGCGGCGGGGCAAAGGGGTGCGAGTCGGGGTAAGAGGTGGCGAGTCGGAGGTGGGGAACTGGGGGGTGTGCGATGGGGAGGTGGCCGAACAGGGTGGAGGGAGTGGCCAGCGGCCCTGCCTCAGATTAAGCGGGAGGCGCGCCGGGGTGGGCACTCGGGTGGCCCCGCTGGCTCCCGGCTCCCCGGCGGTGCCGTCTAGCCACTTTCCCCTTCTCAACCCGCCTCCATCGGGCCGCCGCCGGACGCAGCGGCGGTGAGAGCGCGGTGAACGGGTGGCCGAGTGGAGCGTGGAATTGGGCGCGGCGGGAGGTGCGCGCCGCGCGGGCGAGCGCCGCGGCAGCTCCCCGGGGCGGCGGGTGTCCTCACGAGGTAAGGCGACCACGACCGGGTCTGGGCGATCCCGGGCCCAGGGCCCGGGCCACCGGCTGCGGGCGCGGGCGGCGGTGGAAGCGTGCGCGGCATCCCGGGGTGGGGCGCACCGGCGGGCGGGGTTGGGGAATTGGGCCCGGGGGTCACGGGAGGAGAGCTTGTCTGGCTCCAGTCTTGTCTGCCTGGGCTTGAACTGGGTGCTGTTGTGTTTTGATTAATTTGGAGGCTCAAGTTACCAGCCTGGCGGTCTGGGCACTCCGAAATGCCAAGAGCAGGAGGCAGCTGAGGGGAAAGGGAAAGCTCATCCAGCTGATTCTCCGCCGTGTTGAACTGGCTTTTCACGTTAAATCTTATCTGCGGAAGTGCACGGGAGGCCGCGCGCCAGCTTTGTCGAGGTGCCTCCGGCCTGAGAGGGCGCTTCTCCTTCTCCGAGGTGGCCTTGGAGGCGGACGTGCTGGGCACCGTCCGCAGAGCAGGGCTCGTGCCCTTTTCTTGTGCCACTGACCACATGGTCTCTGGCGAAGCATTCAGATCCTTCTTACGTATTGCCATTCTCAGAATCCGTTTTACTGAAACAAATGATCAAAGTAGTAATGTCATGAGCTAGTAACATACATGCATCATGATTATTGCACCGAATATTTCGACCTAACAGCAAATCTGGTAAACAACCGTAATCTCAAAGTAGTGATGACTGCAAAACTGAAACGTGTCATAAAGATGCCAGTGGGTACAGTCTCAAGAACCGCCGGTACTGTCGTGGTTTGTTAGCTATGTTCATAACTGAAGAAACCGCTGGTCTTCCAGGAAAGTTTAGTGAAAAGACAGATGTAGTATTGATTCCCATCCACGGTTCACAGACCATCTGAATTCCATCTCCAGGTTAAGAACCCTTACTCTGGATCAGGGTTGCTGATGTCTGCAGTAGCTGGTCATCAGATACAAATGTGTGGTTTGGTGGCTGATGGTGGAGAACCACTTGTTTGCAATTAGCATGGGTCATGGTATATCAGACCTCTGTACCTCTGTAGGTAGATGAAACCCTGACAGTGAATGAATGAAGGTGCACACTCCCTTTTATGGTTGTAGAGGGAATAATTATAAACACCCCTCTGTTCTTTTTATGCCACCAAAGGTCAACTCTGGCTGTATATTAGTATCTCTTATGGAGCCTCTACAAATCCTAAAACATCCCAAGCCAACTACACCGGACTCCCCAGCAATGGGAGTCTGTATACTCAGGTGCCTGCATGCTAAGTTGCTTCAGCTGTGTCTGACTCTTTGCAACCCCATGGCCTGCCAGTCTCCTCTGAGAATGGGATTCTCCAGGCAAGAATATTGGAGTGGGCTGCCATGCTTTCCTCCAGGGGATCTTCCCAATCAGGGATCGAGTGAACCCAAGTCTCTTGGGTCTCCTGCATTGGCAGGTGGGTTCTTTACATCTAGCACCACCTGGGAAGTCCCTAGATGTTGAAGTATCTTTATTTAAGCTCTCTGGAGTTTCCCATGATGTTGCTATAGCTTCTCCACATTGATAAGGAGAGTTCTTATGAAACTTTCTCCTGCCATCCTTGTTAGATGAGATATAAGGTGCTCTGTTGATAAAATAAGGGTCCAAGAATTCTTAGAGGCCTGTGACAGTCTTGCATGAACTGACATTACTTCCTAGAAAAAACAACATCTCTCAATGCCGGAGTTAAATGCTCCTTCCTTATGCTGAAGTCCAGAAGCTTTCTTAATTTGGATTTCAATTGTCTTTTCCTGAAAAGATGTCATTTTGACTGAAGTCCAGACTTGGCTTTATTGACTCTAGAAGCAGTAGCAACGGTCAACTGCAAGTCACTTCTAATGCTACAAAGGAGCAGGAAAGAAACTTGTGATGTAAACAGGGTTAGGAGGCAGGAGTCGTTAAGTGTGGTCTCTGCAGTACCGTTTAGATTTTGCATCTTTCCCACACTTACTAGTGTGGCTTAGGGTCTTTTCTTCTGTAAATCGGCATCATCAGTGTGCCCACCTTAAACAACTGTGGGAATCTAATTCAGCAGTCAGTGTCAGCCCTTCCAGTGAACATTCAGGGTATGCTCACTAGATGGTGTTAATTAACCAGAATTTTTGATTTTTAAAAAAATGGTCTCAGAGTCGAGAGTTTCCCAGCTGGCTCTTGAAATGTATAAAACAAAAGGAAAGTGAGGGCAGTCCTTTTTGTAAGTACAAAGGACACAGAAATCTCTGCTTTTGACTTGGTGCCAGATGAGAGTTTTGAACAAAGTGAAATGGTAATGACCTTTGACAAGGCCTGTATTATTGTTTTTGCCCCCTTTTCATGGTCACAATATCAGGTCTGTTTTCTGCACAGTGCTTAAATGTGTAGTGTGTGCTTCCCTATTTTTGGAGTTCAGCTCCAGTAGGACAGTGGCCTTTTTGGTGTTCTTTAATGTTATTGAATGAATGAAGTTAGTTGGTGCATGAATGAAATTGTTTACTATTTGCTGAATGAATGAAACTGAATGACTTGACAAATTCACTCAGGATTCACACCCAGGTCTGATTTCTTCCAAAGTTTATAATCTTTCTATATCCTCCTCTGGATAGGAATGTGCCTAGGCTTTTGATGTGATATATTTTGCCAGACTGCCAGTAGCTCCTTCTTCAATCTTTTTGAAAGATTAAATTTAATATTAATTACATTTTAAATTAATTATTTTTAAACTTCACCTCAGCACTTAGTCATCTCTCTTCTTTCAAGGACCTTCTGTTTTTAACACTCGAAAACAATTAGACACAGGTTCTTTCACAGTCTCAGTTCAGTTCAGTTCAGTTCAGTCACTCAGTTGTGTTCGACTCTTTGCAGCTCCGTGGACTGCAGCACGCCAGGCTTCCCTGTCCATCACCAACTTCTGTAGCTTACTCAAACTCATGTCTGTAGAGTCGGTAATGCCATCCAACCTTCTCATCCTCTATTGTCCCCTTCTCCTCCTGCCCTCAAGCTTTCCCAGCATCTGGGTCTTTTCCAGTGAGTCAGTTCTTCCATCAGGTGGCCAAAGTATTGGAGTTTCAGCTTCAGCATCAGTCCTTCCAATGAATATTCAGGACTGATTTCCTTTAGGATGGACTGGTTTGATCAACTTGCAGTCCAAGGGACTCTCAAGAGTCTTCTCCAAAACCACAGTTCAAAAGTGTCAATTCTTCAGTGCTCAGCTTTCTTTATAGTTCAACTCTCACATCCATCCATACTGGAAAAACCATAGCTTTGACTAAACAGACCTTTGTTGGCAAAGGAATGTCTCTGTTTCTTAATATGCTGTCTAGGTTGGTCATAACTTTTCTTCCAAGGAGTAAGCGTCTTTTAATTTCATGGCTGTAGTCATCATCTGCAGTGATTTTGGAGCCCAAGAAAATTAAGTCTGTCACTGTTTCCATTGTTTCCCCATCTATTTGCCATGAAGTGATGGGACCGGATGCCATGATCTTAGTTTTCTGAATGTTAAGTTTTAAGCCAACTTTTTCACTCTTCTCTTTCACTTTCATCAAGAGGCTCTTCAGAGTTATTTTCAATTCATATCAGTTCTTGACATTACATCTCCAAATTCTTTCTCTGGTTTTCTAAGATCATGGCCCTTCCCAGGGCCTGGACTTATCATCTGTGAACTATGGTAGCCTTCTAGCTAGTTCTCTGCAATGTTTGTCCTCTGAAATCCCTTCTGTGCTACTGTCTGAATAAAAGCTCACTTTGTATCACAAAGAACCAGTTACCTTGGGGGCATCTGCAAGTAACCCCCAAACTTGCGAGGCTTCCAATAACAAGACTCTTCTTCTCCCTTTGTACATATTCTGCATATTCTGGGGGAGGAAATGGCAGCGCTCTCCAGTATTCTTGCCTGGAGAATTCCATGGACAGAGGAACTTGGCAGACTATAGTCCATGGGGTCACAGAGAGTTGGACATGACTGAGTGACTCACACACACACACAGACACACACACACACGCACATCATAGGGTATAAGGAGGTAGAAAAGGGGTTGTGGAGGTGGTTCTGCTTATCCAAACCACTCAGGAACCTCCTGGGAATTCCCACTCAACCTGTTCTCTGATCTCTGAAGGGGAAGAGAATTCAGCGAATCAAAAACTGCTCTAAAAGCTGCCAACTACTGTGACCTCGCTACATCTATTTCACATCTCATTGACCAAAGTGGTCACACTTCATTTTCAAAGTGATGAGGCAATAATCTCCCACATGCCTGAAAAAGTGCTAGTAAAAGGTTTGGTGAATGTTAGTTACACTTCTCACAGGCATCGTGTAACTTGCTTATATTAAAGCTTCCAGAAGTTTCTCTTTTTCTTTACAGGTTACTTTATCCTTCTTTGGATAGAACAGAATGGTCCAAAACCAACCAACCAAAACAAAGATTTTGAAAAATGTTGTGTATTACTCATATGTCTCAAGTTCACATACACCCTTCTTTACCTTATGCCTTTGTATTTGCCATTCTTTCCACTTTCAGGAATCACCCACCCCCCAACCCGATGTCTGTCTGATGCAACCCTTACATTTTGAGATCTAGGTCAAAGGTCAAAGATCATGGTCTCTGTGAAGACCTTTGTCCATACCTTTATTATATAACACTGAAACAGAGTCATGCATTTTGCTTTTTTGGACTATGAGACCTTTGCGAGTACGTACAAAGATTCATTTTATTTTTAGTATAGTAACAGTGGTATTTAAAAATAAATTTATTGAGGTATAATTTCCATTCCAAAATCTGTACCTATTTAAAACACACAATTCAAGGAGTTTCACAAATGCATACACCTTGTGAAATCAATAGCATGAATCTGGTTACAAAGCTCTTCAATCACTCCCCAGAGTTTCCTCCTGTCCCCTTTTAGTCCATCCATCTCTCCCCATCCATTCCCAGGCAACCACAGATCTGCTTTCTGACTCTGTAGGTTGGTTGGCATTTTCTAGAATTTTATGTAAATAGAGTCATACAGTAGGTACCGTTTGGTATCTGGGTTCTTTGACTCAAGAGAACAATACTGAGATGGGTCCATGTTCTGTGTATCAGCAGTTTGTTCTACTCTGTAGCTGAGTAAAATTCCGTTGTATGGACATCACTTTTTAAAAGATCCCTTTACCTGTTAGATTTTTAAATTGTTTCCAGTTTGGGAAATATGGCTACTATGGCTATTTTTGTACTAGGCTTTGTGTGAACATGTGTTTCCTTTTCTCTTGAATAAATACCTAGGAGTGGAATGGCTGGGCCATAGAGTCAAGGTATATGTTTAATTATAAAAGAGTTTTCCAAAGTAACTGTATCTTCATTCTCCTCAGCAGTATATGAGAGTTCTGGTCCCGCCGTACATTTTTGGTAATACTTTTGGTATTGCCAGCTTTTAAAATGTTAACAACTCAGATGGTTACACAGTGGCAGGTAGCATGCTTCTGTTTTCTCTAGTAGCTAAAGATGTTGAACATCTTTTCAGGTATTTATTAACTGTTCAGAGAACTTTTGCAAAGCCTCTACTCAGATCTTTCCCCATTAAAAAAATTGGTTGTTGCTCTTACTGTCAAGTTGCAATAACTATTTATATATTCTGGATACAAGATCCTTGGCAGATGTATTTATCTTGAATATTTTTGCCCTTTCTGTGGCTTTTCTTTTACGTGTCACTGTCCATCTTGAGGTCCATTTTTAATATAGCCAGTCTACTTTCCTTGTGCTTACTGTTTGTGTGGTGTATCTTTTTCCACCTTTTCACTTGTAACCTATTTGCATCTTTTTATTTAAAGTATGTATTTTTTAGGTAGCATATACGTGGGTTTGTTCTTTTTTCTGTTTAAATCCAACGTTTTGCTTTCAGTTTTTGGTGCATTTTCACATGGTCGATAGAGTTATTTTTCGGTCTGTCATCTCTCTGTTTACTTTCTATCTGTCTAATCTGTTTTTTGTCCCCTTTCTTCTTCCCAGCATTCTTTTGTGTTAATCAGATATTTTTTAATGTTCCTTTAAAATTTTTTTCTGCTTCTAGTTATATTTCCCTGCGTTGTTGTTAGTGGTTACTTTAATGATTATAGTATGCATCTTTAACTTTTCCCAATCTACTTAAAAGTAATATTGAATATTTGAGCTCTGCTGCTGCTGCTAAGTCGCTTCAGTCGTGTCCGACTCTGTGTGACCCCATAGACGGCAGCCCACCAGGCTCCCCCGTCCCTGGGATTCTCCAGGCAAGAACACTGGAGAGAGTTCAGTTGTGTTCAAATTGAGTTCAATATTTGGTAAACTGAAAACTCAATTTACCGAATATTAAATTCAGCTAAATTGATTTCACTCTTGTATCCACAGTGCTTAGCATGGCATTTGATAGAAACTGGAAAATTGACATATACTGATATGATAGCTATTTCTTGAGTGAATAATAATCATAGGTGTTTTGTGTCATATTAAAGGTATATAGAAATGATTAAAATTTTGTTTTGGTTGATGTCAGGCTAATTAGTAGAAAAATCACTTTTAAATGTTATTACATATTTAGTGGACTTGCATTTACAAACCCTGTAATTTTCATGTGTAGTCAAGATTCTATGTATTATTTTATTTTTTGTCCATATCTCAGTTGTTAAAGAATCCACCTGTGATGCAGGAGACCCTGGTTCAATTCCTGAGTCAGAAAGATCTGCTGGAGAAAGGATAGGTGACCCACTCCAGTATTCTGGCCTGGAGAATTCCATGGACTATATAGTCCATGGGGTCACAAAAAGTCAGACATGACTGAGCAACTTTAAAGAGAACAAAGGTTTAAAATTTTAATTGTAAAAATTTAATATAGATCTCTTCTTACCATTAATTTTTGAATTAAAAAAATCCACCTCATTTTCAAAGTTTAGGGGAGAAGCAATCACTTTAAAAATGGAATTTCTTATGGTTTTGTGAAACTTCCAAACATTGGTTGTCTCGACTACTCTGCCCATGTGATATCACATCCAACACACAACACGCTCTCTTGGCTTTGCTCAGTTATTTCCCAATGTGTAAAGCTGACGCTGAAACACTGAGTGTTTGGTCTGTAGCTTTATGATCTGTAGCAGAATAGGAAATGGCACAGCTCTGAAGTCCAGGGGTGAGGGATGGAATCTTTTATAAGGTTCCCGAGTGGCAGAAGCATTTCTAGAGGAGTCTGGTTCCAGGTCTTGTCCTCTAGGGAAGCACCTGCTGAGGGGACCCAGTCTCTAGAACCAGCTCCTGCCTTAAGGAAGGCAGACAGTGGTGGACAGAAGGCAGGATGCAGACGCAAGGAAAAGAAGATGATTAAGCTCTCCTTAGAAGAGCTATGACCAACCTAGACAGCATATTAAAAAGCAGAGACATTACTTTGCCAACAAAGGTCCATCTAGTTAAAGCTATGGTTTTTCCAGCAGTGGATATGAGGGTTGGACCATAAAGAAAGCTGATCACCGAATAACTGATGCTTTTGAACTGTGGCATTGGAGAAGACTCTTGAGAGTCCTTAAGATAGCAAGGAGATCCAACCAGTTAATCCTGAAGGAAATCAGTCCTGAATATTCATTGGAAGGACTGATGCTGAAGCTGAAGCTCCAGTCCTTTGGCTACCTGATGTGAAGAAAAGACCCTGATGCTTGTAAAGATTGAAGGCGGGAGGAGAAGGGGATGACAGAGGGTGAGATGGTTGGGTGACATCACTGACTCAGTGGAGTGAGCATGAGTTTGAGGAAGCTCCGGGAGTTGTTGATGGACAGGGAAGCCTGGCATGCTGTAGTCCACGGGGTTGCAGGGTCAGACACAACTGAGCAACTGAACTGAACTTAGCTGAGGCTCTCCTTAGAAAGGGCCCATGTGTGCGCCTGGTCACTCATGCATGTCCAACTCTTTGCAGTCCCATCGACCATAGTCCACCAGGCTTCTGTGTCCATGAAATTCTCCAGGCAAGAATGCTGGAGTGGGTTGCCATTTCCTCCTCCCAGGGGATCTTCCCAACCCAGGGATTGAACCTTTGTCTCCTACATTGGCAGGTGGCTTCTTTACCACTGAGGCACCTGGGAAGCCCAGAAAGGGCCAAGACTCATATGATTACAATGTTCCGTCCCCTCCAAGACAAAGCTTTCCTCCTATTTTGAAATCAACTGCATGCTTATCTTAGTATTTCTGTTTAACCTTAAAAGTTCATTTGGAAACTTCTGTGAAATCTCTCTCTCACTCTCTTTTTTTGCTTACATAGCTGCCTGAATGGAGAAGGCAATGGCACCCCACTCCAGTACTCTTGCCTGGAAAATCCCATGGATGGAGGAGCCTGGTAGGCTGCAGTCCATGCTAAGGGTTGGACACGACTGAGCGACTTCCCTTTCACTTTTCACTTTCATGCATTGGAGAACAAAATGGCAACCCACTCCAGTGTTCTTGCCTGGAGAATCCCAGGGACGGGGGAGCCTGGTGGGCTGCCGTCTATGGGGTCGCACAGAGTCGGACACGACTGAAGTGACTTAGCAGCTGCCTGAAATGCTTTAATTTTCCTATGGTCTAGTTAGAAATAGTGCCTTGAAGATAGCCAACTATCCTGTAGAAGTTTCTAGAGGTGAAATTCCAAACCTGAAGACCTTCACAGGAGAACTCTCTTTTTCTAGGATTCACAGCAAACTAAATGTCTATGTACCACAGTGCATCACTGCATTTACAAATGAATCTCCCTGCTACTATTATATTGAAGGCTAAAGCTGTTCTTTCCAGAGATGCATTTCCTGAAATGTGCCCATGAATTTTTATGAACTTTGAAGCTGCGTCGTGTAGTGGTTAATAAGGAAAGCTTTAGCGTTTGAACCCTGGAAATGTCTCTTACTAACTGTGATGGTGGTGGTTTAGTCACTAAGTTGTGTGTGACTCTTGAATGGACTGTAGCCCGCCAGGCTCCTCTGTCCATGGGATTCTCCAGGCAAGAATACTGGAGTGGGTTGCCATTTCCTTTGCCAGGGGATCTTCCCGACCCAGGAATCAAACCTGGGTCTCCTGCATTGCAGGAAGACTCTTCACCGACTGAGCTATGAGGGAAGCCAATTACCAACTGTAGTTACTTGTAAAAGGACATTGTGTAACTTACCTTTTAGGGTTATTGTGAAGATTGAAGATGGGTGTTAAACCTTTAGCACAGGATGTAGCATATAAGGAACCTACTGACAATGCTGCTTATTATAATTTCTTATGGTGGGGAAGATGTTGACAATGATGGGGAAGAGGAGGAGGAGGAAGGGCGTGGGGTTGGAGCAGCAGCAGCACCAGTTGTGGTAGCAGCAGAAGGCTCTCTCGTCGATAAAAACAAATGCTGACCTTTTCATAAGTGTCTTCTCAGAGTCCGCTTACATTAACTCCGATTCTGACCAGACTTGCCCTCCTGTATACCTGCTTCTACACTCATTGAGGAGTCATCCCTCTCATTGACTTCTCCCGATGTTTACAAGGTCCTTTAAGGGAGACTGTCACTGCTTATTTCTCCTCATTTCTCCAGATCTTGCTTCATTCACAGATCAATATTGCCTCCCTCCTGAGGTCTACCAGGCTTGCCCCAGTTCCCAGTGTTCTAACCCTTCTCTCATTTATTGGGAGCTCATTTTGCCTGCATGACAAATTAGGAAGGATGGGAATAGACATATATTGAGCACTACCACGTGCCAGGGAACTTCCCTCGTGGCTCAGTGGTGAAGAATTTGCCTGCCAATGCAGGAGACCGGAGAAGGAAACGGCAGCCCACTCCAGATTTCTTGCCTGGGAAACCCCATGGACAGGGAAGCCTAGCAGTCTACAGTCCAGCTCAGTTCAGTTCAGTTTAGTTCAGTCGCTCAATCGTGTTCTTGGCAACCCCATGAATCGCAGCACGCCAGGCCTCCCTGTCCATCACCAACTGCCGGAGTTCACTCAGACTCACGTCCATCAAGTCAGTGATGCCATCCAGCCATCTCATCCTCGGTTGTCCCCTTCTCCTCCTGCCCCCAATCCCTCCCAGCATCAGAGTCTTTTCCAATTAGTCAGCTCTTCGCATGAGGTGGCCAAAGTACTGGAGTTTCAGCTTCAGCATCATTCCCTCCAAACAAATCCCAGGGTTGATCTCCTTCAGAATGGACTGGTTGGATCTCCTTGCAGTCCAAGGGACTCTCAAGAGTCTTCTCCAACACCACAGTTCAAAAGCATCAATTCTTCGGTGCTCTGCCTTCTTCACAGTCCAACTCTCACATCCATACATGACCACAGGAAAAACCACAGCCTTGACTAGATGGACCTTAGTTGGCAAAGTAATGTCTCTGCTTTTGAATATGCTATCTAGGTTGGTCATAACTTTTCTTCCAAGGAGTAAGCGTCTTTTAATTTCATGGCTGCAATCACCATCTGCAGTGATTTTGGAGCCTCCAAAAATAAAGTCTGACACTGTTTCCACTCTTTCCCCATCTATTTCCCATGAAGTGATGGGACTGGATGCCATGATCTTCGTTTTCTGTATGTTGAGCTTTAAGCCAACTTTTTCACTCTCCACTTTCACTTTCATGAAGAGGCTTTTCAGTTCCATGGGGTCCCAAAAGAGTCAGACATGACTTAGCGACTAAACAATAACAACATGCCAGGGACTGTGCTACGCATGGATTTTGACTCGTGTAGTTCTCTCCAGCTTTAATTTTACATACCGAGAAATGAAGAGCTCAGAGTGGTACAGATTTGCTCAGGGTTATACTGGTAAGTGATCAAGATCTGAACACAAGTCTTTCTACCTCTTAGAGTGCTGCTTTCAATCCCTCACATGAGATCACCAGGTACCAGGAGAAGGTAGCCAGTCTCTAGGGAGGAGGGAAGAAGTCCTCAAAGGTGAATGCCAGTCTTTCAGTACATTTGGTTGCAGATAGGCATTTCTCAGTGAGCAGTGGGATTTGCTTACACCAAAGGCAGCTCTCAGAAATCTGAAATCTTAACTTGGAAGTAAAGGACACATCTGGTTTTGAAAATCAGTTGTACATTTGTGGAACAGTGTCCCCTCTGTGTGTTTCCCACCTATGACATTCTTATGATTGTTGTCAAATGTCCTGTTGATACTGGGGGGAGACCTCATGGAGAAAAATGATAATAAAAGCCTGTATTAGCAGAATGATAGATTAGCTGAGATATGGCCCATTTGGCCCTGGACTAGCAAACTCAACTTCAGGGTCACCTGAGGACTGTACAAAGACTCTCAAACAATTCAGTTGAATCTAGAAGGAAGGCAAGGTTGGGGGTGGGCTTGACCACAATCCAACAACATTCTGGTCCTGTTGGAATGTAGAGATATTCTCAAGAATTTACTTGAGTCCTTCTCAAGTTTTTTCCCTAATTCCTTCGCAGGGAACATGATGCTCCAGCCACATTCCAGTAGTCCGTGGACCCACATGGGTTCATGACTTGCTTTAAAAACCTTTGTGATGGTTGATGGGATTGACTGCTTTCACTAAAAAGCTCTCATCAACCTGGAGGCTTTGAAAGTCTGCAGCTAGAGGCAACCCAAAGATATGGGATTTTAGAAAGTAATCAATCTGGATGTTGGGGAAAGTTCAAGTGATCCCTTAACAGGAAAGGTATAAGCCTCAGAGGAGATATCCAGCCCCAGGCATGCCATTCTTTTTCTGGGAGCATTTTTCTAACCACCTCCCCTTGCCGCCCCCCCCCCCCCCCCCCCGCACCCAGGCCCCTTGATTATTTCTCTACAAAAGCTTAGCCTTTAGGAATTCTACTTTGGAAAGATAAAAGTATATAGAAATACGTGTTCAGACCATCCAAAAAAATTTAGCCTTGGAGAGAGAGTCTTCAGATAGCTCAGTGTCAGAAAGTCAAAGGAAAGAACATGTAGTCATTGAGTTAATAGAAAATGATTTCCCGGAAAGGGCAAATATTGTTCGAAAGAGCTCGAAGACTTAATGTTCCTTGGGGAAAAAAAACATTGTATCTCTGCTACCTTTTGTGGCTAGAAGATTCCACTCCTCAGTCTCCGGTTTATCTGGTCCTCCGATCTTGGCCCTCCCCTCCCCCTGACCCCCCACCTCTGCCCCGCCCCAACCATGCCTAGCCCCCAGTGGATGAGAACTCCAGTGGGGTGTATTTGTATTCAAGATTAGGTTGCAGAGAAAACAAACTCCCCAGGGTACCGAGAATGGCTTGGAGGCGCTCAGATCCTGTTCCCAGACCTTTGGAAAACACTGGACAGAGACTGTTGAGTCCCAGAGAGATTGGAGTCCAGGCATTTTCATAAAGAAGTGCATGGGGTTGGGGTGGAAATCCCAGAGAGTTGGAGGAAGAGAACACTGTGATATCTGCTGAATATACATGCTAGCAATTACTGATATAAATATACTGCTGGGCAAGAACCTATTATGGGCTGGGTTAATGAACGAAATGGATGTCAAAGGCCCAGGGCACGTATGTTCAGCTTCCCTATTGGGGGTGGGTGGCCCCAGATGGCCTCCAGAGGTGTGTCGCATGCAGCCTTGGGACCAGCTGCAGTGAGGGCAGTGCTTTTTATCAGACTCGGCTGCCCAGGTCAAGAAAAGGGAGTTAACCACAAGACTGCATCAAGAACTGTCGGGGCTGGGGAGGGCTCTCAGGAATGAGCTGGTTTTTCCTCCTTTCTTGAGACTGTCTGTCTTTGTTTTTGCATTTTCTTGGAAACAGCTTTGTCTGATTATGCAGCTTATCTGTCTCTTCTAAACTCAGACTTGCACTTGACCTTGACTTGTCGCAGTTTTCTAACACCCAGCTGTACTTGAGGATGTACTGGACGTATCCTTCTTCCCTCATCTCCCTTTCTTTTCTCAGTGTCCTCATTTCAACTCTCCAAGAGGACTGGTTCAGACAATGTTTTTGTACCATCCTCCGGCCCAGAGTTCTGTGTCAGGAAGCCAAGCTCCAGGTTGGGTCAGGTGGTTATCCTTAACCTTTCCATGTGCCTGGAAGATGGAATCAGGTGACGGAAACCTGGTTATCCCTGCAATTAAGAGCCAAAGATGGGGCCTGGGGCAGGGGGGCTCCGATATAGCCCTCCATAGCGCTCAACACTCCCTGCTTGAGAATAACAGTTGGCAGAATAAAGCATACCCTTTGAAAGGTACAGAACTTTTGCAAAAGTTTCCTAGGTAGACAGTCTCCCAAAGCTGTTGTTTGCATATGTTTTAGTGGCATAGCACTCAAATTGTTTATACCTTCTCCTTTTTTTAAAACAAACTTCAATAGAAACACACTGCCTTGGCCTCTCCCATGTGATGACAGCTTTTTATTTATGAGAAATTTTATTCAGTGTCATCAAAAGCATGGTTGAGACAAAAAGTTTTGTGCTCTTAACATAGGTGGTTGCAGCAAAGGAAATGTTTGTAGATTGCTGTGGATTGTTGTAGACTGTGTGACAACCTTTGGGGAACTGTAGAGTCCAGTATACACCACGGTCACGGTGCCCAGCTGACAGCCAGCTGGGCCTCTGCTTAGCTGTGACTTTGGAGCAGCCGTCTAGCCAGCAGAGTGGTTCTAAAGTCTCTGTGACTCCTCTCTGGCTTTGTTTTCAGGCTAGACAGATGCTTGAGATGCGCACGTAGTCATCTGAGGCTTGCTCCAGGTAAAATTGTGGACAAAACTGTTTTACCTTTGGCAGCTCATTTACTTAGTGACTAAACAATAATTGTTTATCAAGACATACTTATTCTTTTGGATGAATTATATGCTACTAATAACCATAATAATGTCAACCCAGGAGAAAAAAAATTTTAAGACTCAGAAATTTATGATCATAAATGAAAATATTGAATTTATATACATATTTTTGTTGCAGAGAAGTATAGTGGAGTGACTAATATGATTTTCAAGTATAAAATTATATTGCATAGGATAGAAATGGGAGAGGGATACACTTTATCACATTATGTGTGCAGACTAATTGCATGATGTATCTATTTGGGGATTAAAAAGCAAATATCGCTGATGTTCTTTAATTTTTGACTGTGTTTCCTATTTATCTGAAATATCACAGTTTGAATGTTTCAAGCCAATTTATGTATTCCTCTTAAAACAGTAATTTGTTTTATTGAGACATGCTTCTAGAAGGCAAATAGAAAACTATGTTAATGATGGATTTAGGAATGGGAAAAGATCTAGTTACTCAAAGTGATTCTGTTTCTACTTGGTTATGAAATTATCATGGAACATCATTCTGATGCTTACTTGGAAAACTAGTCTCTCATAAATATCACATTGATTGAGTTTATCTAGATTTTATCCAGAAATTTAAAATTAAGTTGTAACATTCTACACTCCCATTTCCTTCTTTGTGCTTAATTCTTACAGGTTTGGGTCTTTAAAGAAGCCAAAGTTTTAAAGATGAGACATTTCAAATCCTTTGAGCCAAAGAGAGCTTTTTTCAAAGTATATGGTACTTGGAGTCAAGATATTTTTTGTTTTTTAAAATTGAGATATGTTTCAAAAATAAAACACACCATTTTTACTCTTTTAAAGTTTATAATACCCTATCTAAATCCATAACACATTACCCTCCAGAAAACTCCATTCGCCCCTCCTCCAACTTCTGATAATTACTAATCTATTAATATTTTCTGTCTCTATGGATATTCCTATTTTGACATTTCACACACATGGAATTATACAGCCCGTGATTTCTTTCACTTGACATCACATTTTCAAGGTTCCTCTATGTTGTAGCACTGATTGGTACTTCATTCTTTTTTATGGTCAAATATTCCATTCTGGGACTTCCCTGGTGGCTCAGTGGTAGAGAATCCGCTTGCATGCAAGAGACATGGGTTCAGTCCCTGGGTTGGGAAGATCCGCTGGGAAGGAAACAGCTACCCACTCCAGTGCCCTTGCCTGGGAAGTCCCATGGACAGGGGAGCCTGGCAGGCTACAGTGCATGGGGTCTCAAAAGAGCTGGACACGACTTAGTGACTAAACTATAGCAACAAGTGCTTCACTGTATGGATGTAGCACGTTTTGCTTAGTCATCAATTGAAATGAGTCGTTCCCATTTTTGGCCATTACAAATAATTCTGCTGTAAATATTCATGTACAGGTTTATGTATGAACATATTTTGTCAGTTCTCTTGAGTGTATACCTAGGAATGAAATTGCTATGTCATATGGTAACTCTGTGTTTAACTTTTTGATGACCTGCCAAAAGGTGGTACCATTTTACATAAAACATGTTTATATATCTTTGCTGTTTGTAGGCAAAATGTACATTTCTATACTAGGGGATTCCTTTTTAGTTTCAAAAATTAAAAAAAAAAAGCACTTGAGTGAATTTTAGCTTGACGTTTTAAGAGAAAAGATTAAATAGAAGAAAATTTCATGTAACAAAACGAAACAACAATTTTTGTAAAAGTTTTACGTATATGTATCTTTTCATTTTTGAAAAATGTATTTTGAATGAAAGGATTTGGTATTTGTATTTCTAAGAATTAAAAATGGATACATATTCAGTTTACTCATCACTAAGGAAAGAATGTTCTGTCAAAACAGTGTTGAAGTTCCCCTTTAGCAAATATTTCCATCACTAACTCTGAATAATGAAAGCAATTATTTTCGATGTGATAATGCATCCTGTGTTTAAAAAGATATTTTATATTTGCCATATACAGACTTTAAACCCAGGACATAGAACGTCACTTATAGATGAGAGTCTTTGGAAGAGAAGAGAAGAGCGGCAGCGCTTTTGTTGAGTACCAAGACTCGAATATGATGTAATTTTGCACATGGCATCGCTAAGGCGTTCTTTCAGGTGCAACAAGCTCTTGGCCACCGATTCCTGGTGAGTGTCCTCAAGTATGATCACTGGCTTTTATTTGGTAATTTCTCCACAGTGTTGGTTTTATAGGTATAAATTATCTGAGTGTCAACAAATCAAAGTATTCCAGAAATCTGTAAATTTTACCTGCTGCTGTTCTATTAAAGAGCACATTTATTATTAAGCAGCAATTCTCTCTACTCTTCTAGAATTGCAGGCACACAATCACCCAGTGGGAGAATGTACAAGGCCACAGATTCTTGCTCTCCTATTCACTGGGTTTGAATAGCAAAAACCTTCTTGTGTCCAGAGCTGCAGGGTCCCTATAACTAGCAGTTGTAGCGGTTAGGACAGTGCACTGCATGAGTGTGGTAGGCAGAATGATGACCCCCCAAAGCTGTCCACGCCCTAATCGCTTGAACCTCTGAATGTGTTGTTATGTGGCAAGGGAGAATTATGGTTATAGATGAAATTAAGGTTGCTGATCAGCTGACTGTGCAATGGGAAGTTATCCTGGATTATCTGAGGGACCCAGTATAATCACAAGGGTCCCCCACCCCACTCAGCTGCAGTGTCCCCTTTTGGCTTCCCTGGTGGCTCAGGCGGTAAAGAGTCCTCCTGCAATGGAGGAGACCTGGGGTCTATCCCTGGTCGGGAAGATCCCCTGGAGAAGGAAATGGCAACCTACTCCAATACTCTTGCCTAGAGAATCCCATGGACAGAAGAGCCTGGCAGGCTACAGCCCATGGGGTCGCAAAGAGTTGGGCACAATTGAGGGACTAAAACACTGGAAGTGAAGGAGGGAGGCAGAAGATTGAGAGTCGAGAAGGAGATGTGATGATGCAAGCAGAGGTCAGAGGCGTGTAGCAGGAGAGAGACTTGACTGGCCACTGCTGGCTTTGAAGGTGGAAGGGACCACAAGCAAAGGAATGCAGTCAGCCTTTAGAATCCAGAAAAGGCAAGGAATCTGAGTGTCCCTTGGAGCCTTCAGAAGAGACACAGCCCTGCCAACATCTTGATTTTTTTTTTTTTTTTTGCCAGTGAGACCTATTTCAGACTTCTGGCCTCAAGAATGATAAGAAAAAATATTTTTGTTGTTTTATGTCACCAACTTTGTGGTCATGTGCTACAGCAGCAGTAGCAAACTATTAATAGTATGAGATTGTTCAAAATGACTACAAAAATATTGGGAGTTATGACAGGGAAATGTTAAATAGTGAAAAATATGGAAAATTTTGAAGCTGATGAACATGTATTGATGGGCAATGAAGGAAAAGAGGGTGATGGGAAGGAGGCTTTTTCCATACTGTTGCCCAAATCATCTCCTCAGCCCAGTTAGGTTTCTTCCATTCTCTCTCCTTCTGGTTGTTCCCACTTAACAGCATCCAGAATACCTTAATCTTTGCAGTAGTTCCTGGGCAACGCTGCTTGCTTCCTGCTCTCCTCTCACTTTTATTCTGAGAGTCATCTCCCTTCACTTACCATCCATCCAGGTCTCACCTTCCCAGTGTCCCTATGGTACCCAGCACAGTGAGGGCCACATTAAAGGGTGTGAATACTTCTTGATTGATTAAAAAGAGGAAATATGGTGATGCTATCTGGAGAGAGGGTGACATTTATCTGGTCACTGATGACCATCAATTGGTGATAGTAGCCTATTAGAAACTTAAAAAAAAATCTTTCTGGAGTTAATTCCTATGTCCTTTTGCTTTTTAGTTTGTTTTGCATGAAAACCAACAGTTTAAATTAATTTGCATTTTTGTTTTTTGTTAGGTCACTCATACTTATTCTCTTTTCTGTACAATATGCATATGGGGTAAGTCTATTAATGAGCTCTGATTCCATGTTGAAATTTTACTTTACTGAATGCATTACTTTTATTATACTGTCTTAAACCATTTTTAAAAATTGAAGTATAGTTAATTTACAATGTTGTGTTAGTTTCAGAACTAAAGGAAAAATGATTCAGTTATATATCTCTATCTATCTGCCTCTTGATTCTTCTCTATTATAGGTTATCACAAGATATTGAATGTAGTTCCCTGTGGTATACAGTAAAGTCTTGTTGTTTATTTTATATATAATGGTGTGTTTATGTTAATCCCAAACTTCTAATTTATCTCCCCCACACCTTTGGTAACCATAAGTTTGCTTTCTATGTCTCTGAGTCTATTTCTGTTTTGTTAGTAAGTTCATTAGTATCACTTTTTTAGATTCCGCATGTAAGTGAGATCATATGGTATCTTTCTCTCTCTGTCTGACTTACTTAACTTAGCTTCACTTACTTCATGGATAATCTCTATCCATGTTGATGCAAATGGCATTATTTTATTCTTTTTATGGCTGAGTAGTATTCCATTATGTATATGTATATATACTTCATTATGTATGTATGCATATAATATCAGTCTTCTTTATCCATTCATCTGCTGATGGACGTTTAGGTTGATTCCATGTCTTGGCTATCATAAACAGAGCTGCTGTGAATATTCTGTTGCATTTGTCTTTTCCAATTAGAGTTTTCTTTGGATATATGCCCAGGATTGGGGTTGCAGGATCACATAGTAACTCTATTTTCAGTTTTTTAGGGACTTCTATATTGTTCTTCATACTGCCTACACCAATTTGCATTCCGAACAGCAATATAGGAAGATTCCTATTTCTCCACACACTCTCCAGCATCTATTATTTGTAGAGTTTTTGATGATAGCCATTCTGACTGGTGTGAGGCGATACCTCATTGTAGTTTTGATTTGCATTTCTCTTAGTGATATTGAGCATCTTTTCATATGCCTGTTGGCCACTTGTATATCTTCTTTGGAGAAATGTCTATTTAGGTCTTCTACCCATTTTTTGTTTGGTTGTTAGAGTTTGTTTTTGGTGTTTTTTTTTTTTTTTTTGTATTAAGCTGTATGAGCTCTTTGTCTATTTTGGAAATTAATCCCTTATTGGTAGCATCATTTGTAAATATTTTCTCCCGGCTGGTAGGTTGTTTTTTTCAATTTGTTTATGGTTTCCTTTGATGTGTAAAATATTTAAGTTTAAATAGGTTCCATTTGTTTATTTTGGTTTTTATTTCCTTTACTCTAGGATATAGATCCAAGAAAATTTTGCTACAACTCATGTCAAAGAGAGTTCTGCCTATATTTTTGTCTAGGAGTTTTATAGTATCCTGTCTTTTAGGTCAAAAACCTGTTTTGAGTTTATTTTTGTACATGGTGTTAGGGAATGTTCTAAATTCATTCTTTTACAGGTAGCTGTCCAGTTTTCCCAGTAACACTTATTGAAGAGATTCTCTTTTCTATATTGTGTATTCTTGATGTAAATTAATTGACCATAAGTTCATGACTGTATTTCTGAACTTTCTATCCTGTTCCATTGATGTATGTGTCTGTTTTTGTGCCAGTGCCATACTGTTTTGATTATTGTTGCTTTGTAGTATACCCTGAATTCAGGGAGCATGATTCCTCCAGCTCTGTTCTTCTCAAGACTGTTTTGGCTATTTGGGGCTTTATGTGTTTCCATACAAAATTAAAAAAAAAAGTTTGTTCTAGTTCTGTGAAAAAAATACCATTGATAATTTGATAGGGATTGCATTGAATCTATAGATTGCCTTGATTAGTGTGGTTCTTTTAACAGTATTGATGCTTGCAATCCAAGAACACGATATATCTTTCCATCTATTTGTGTTGTCTTTGATTTCTTTCATCAGTGTCTTATAGTTTTCAGAGTACAGGTTTTTTTTTTGCCTTTTCAGGTAGGTTTATTCCTGGGCATTTTATTCTTTTTGATATGATGGTAAGTGGGATTGTTTCCTTAATTTCTCTTTCTGATATTTTGCTGTTAATGTATAGACATGCAAGAGATTTTTCTCTGTGTTGATTTTTATCCTATAACTTTACTAAATTCATAATTTTTTTGGTGACATCTTTAGGATTTTCTATGTATAGTATCATGTCATATGCAAGCAGTGATAGTTTTATTTCTTCTTTTCCAATTTGGATTATTTTTATTTCTTTTTCTTTTCTGATTGCTGTGACAGGACTTTCAAAACTTATTAGGTGTAAGTGGCAAGCATGGGCATGCTTGTCTTGTTCCTGATCTTAGAGGAAATATTTTCAGGTTTTCACCATTGAGTATGACGTTAGCTTTGGGTTTGTCATATATGACCTTTATTATTTTGAAGTATGTTCCCTTTAAGCCCACTTTTTGGAGAGGTTTTTTTTTTTTTAAACTCATAAGTAGATGCTGAATTTTTATCAAAAGCTTTTTCTACATCTATTGAGATAATCATATGGATTTTATTCTTTCATTTGTAAATGAGATGTATCACATTGGTTGATTTGCTGGCAGGTCTTGAAAAATCTTTGCATTTGTTGGATAAATCCCACTTGATCATGATATGTAAGCCTTTTACTATTTTGTTGGAGTTGGTTTGCTGGTATTTTATTGAGAATTTTCCATCTATGTTCATTAGAGATATTGGCCTATAATTTAATTTTTGTGATATCTTCATCTGGTTTAGATATCAGGGTGATGGTGGCCTCGTAGAATGAGTTCAGAAGTATTTCTTCCTCTGTAATATTTTGGGGTAGTTTCAGCAGGATAGGTGTCATCTCTTCTCTGAATGTTTGGTAGAATTTCCCTGTGAAGCCGTCTGGTTGTGGACTTTTTGTTTGTTGAAATTATTTTAGTCACAGATTCAATTTCAGTACATGTAATTGGTCTTTCATATTTTCTCTTTCTTCCTGGTTCAGTCTCGGGAGATTGTACCTTTCTAAGAATTTATCCTTTTCTTCCAAGTTGCCCATTTTACTGGCCTGTAGTAGACTTTTATGATCCTTTGTATTTGTTGTGTCAGTTGTGACTTCTTTTTCGTTTTTAATTTTATTGATTTGAGCCCTCTCCTTTTTTTCTTGATGAGTCTGGCTAAAGGTTTCTCAATTTTGTTTATGTTTTCAAAGAGCCAGTTTTTAGTTTCATTGATCTTTTCTATTGTTTTCTTGTCTCTATTTTATTTATTTCAGTTTTGATCTTTACATTTCTTTCCTTCAGCTACCTTTGGGTTTTGTTTGTTGTTCTTTCTTTATTATACTTTTAAACAAGTCACTCTCTGGGGCTTTTTTTCTCATTTGTAAAAAGGAAGTGTTGGATTAAATGGGCTGTAAGATTTCTTTTATATCCTACCATCAAGACTAGTAAAATTGCCTAGGTATTAGACATTTCTTTGTTTTATAACAGAGCTATTTTTTCAAAACTTTTTTTCAGAGGGCAGAAGGAAGCAGCTGGGCCATTACAAGATTAAATCAAGAAGTATAAAATTAAATTTGAACATTTTAACTCATGAGAAAGATAAGCCTTGAATATTCTGTTCTGCTCCTCTCTAGAGAATCTAAGTGATTAAACCCAACTTCAGACACCTCTAGGAAATCCTATTGGAGGCAGCCTGTATTCATGTTGATCTTGAGACAGTCAGACTGGTTTAAATCACGCTAATAAATACATCTCTGTCTATCCATCCTGTAGCTTGGACCTATCCAGTCCAGCTTCTGTGATTCAAGTTATCATAGGTCTTTTCAAAGTGAATCAAAATAGAAAGTTGCCATACATTCTCCTTTCTCTTTTAGTCAGGAGCAGAGAGTACATGCATTAAAGAATAGGATGCCCTGGGTTCCTCTACTGGTGATTCATCTCAAAACCTATTCAAGACTCAGTTTTCTCCTATGGGAAATGGGTTTGATAAAACTTGCCCAGCTTAGTTCACAGGGATTTCAGAGCATCACCTCAAATAATGAACAGAAACACACTGAAATATATGTTTGTGGATTATTTTTCCTCTTACCTGACTTTTTAAAGTTTCTTTTGTATTATGTTCTTTTTTTCTATTATAAAAGTCTATAGAGTGCTAAATTGTACGTCCTTCACTTCTATATGTTTCATACGAGTGCATATAACACCTGAACAAAGATTATTTTATCTTTGCTCTTCCTGCCAGCTTCTGGTGTGCAGAGATTCTAGAGATTTCCCACAGAGTGACTGTACTGTAGATAGATTTTAAAGGTAGAGATATAAATTGATAAAATCTCTGTGGAAAGTCAATTTGGCATCACCTATCAGGATTTTAAATGCATGTGCCTATTGACATAGCAATTTCCCTATTTGAAATTTATCGTATATATTTATTCTGACATGGATGAATATAAATGCACAAAAATATTAGTTTAAAGGTAGCATTCAGAAGCAAGAGGGGAGATAATCAAATGTCTATTAATAAGGACTAACTAAATAAGTTATAATTTTGAGTTGGCCAAAAAGTCCATTTGGGTTTTTCTGTTAAATGTTATAGAGAAACCCAAGTGAGCTTTTGGCCAACCCAATATTTTGTTTAGTTTGTAGCCATATGCAGTAATTCGGAATGACTTTGAAGACATAAGTGAGAAAAGCAAGGTACAATGAAATATACCTTTTGTGTAAAAGCAAAACAAAGACAAAATCACCAAAAGTGTGTGTGTGTGTGTGGTCATTGTGTATTAAAAAATATGCTCAGAAATGCCCAGACATGAACTTGAGGTGAGCAGTTATCTTTAGGAGAAGGAACTGGGGACCAGAGTTAGAACAGAAAATTTCTTTTTCCATTACACTGTTTTGAAGTGATTATCATGTACATATGTTATTTGTTTAAAATAAAACCCATAAAAGCACAAATGCAGGACATATCATTAATCTAGAAATTAGTAAAATATTTTCTTGAACTTTCTATGCAACAAATATTTGTTTAAAATATCTGGGATAAAACAGATAGTGAGTTTTATTTTTTTCTCTTTGAAGAGTAACATTGGTTTTTGAGAGTGCTAGTATATTCCCAGAGAATGTGGTTTGTACTTTGAATGTTGACTTGTGTGAGATACTGTCTTTATCTCTTTTTAATGGGGTTATACAGTCTGGTTCTGAGGTACAGTTTCTTCCTTTATAGCTGCCTCCCTCCTTTAAAGTGATGTTTGTTGGGATATGTCTGATGTAGAAGAACTTTGTAGGGACTAAAATTGCCTCTTGCTTTTTTCTTTTATTGGTCCAAGTTGAAGTTTTATATGTGTTTCTTTATTAGAATTCTACTAATCTTTGAACCAATTCTTCTCTGAAATGTAATTTTGCTACAAATATCTCAGTAATGCTTAGCATAATAAAGTTTAAAAAGTAAGAAACTTGCCTCTATTATCAAGCCATCTAATCAACTGACCTTCTTTTTTCTCTGGTTGTTTTGGTATTTCACCAAACACATAGTAATGAATCCCAACCTTAAATGAACCCAAATGTTCAGAATAGTTATTTTAAGTGCTTTCATGCTGTCCTGACCTGGCCCTGAGCATTTGATTTTTTTTTTTAACCTTATCAGGGTTTTGAACTTAACATTTCTGCATTCATAGATAACAGTGTTACCCAAAGCTCAAGAGGTATATGTTTCTGAAACTTCAATTACATTTTTTAACTTAAATTATCTAATTCCTTAGCTCTTGTCAAGATTCAAATTTTTATGTATTTTTCAATGACCCATAAGAGTTATGTTTATAAAAAGGTACTTTAATTAATGATTAATCAAAATATTTTATTTTTTCTGAGCACATTTTTCAAGAAAAAAGAAGTCTTAATTGTATGATTGAAAAGAAAAATATGCCACTTAGACTCCTTTCCCTCACATCACATATACATATACACTTGTGTATGTATATGGGGCTGTATACTTTTGTACATGTATATGTAATGAAGGGGATATGTATACATTTGTGCATTTCATACATATACATGTATACTCATGTATGTTTTGCATAAGTGTGTGTATTTATGTATAGTATATTTATGTATATACATATCTTCTATATGAACTGTGCGTATTGCTGTGCAGAATCTTTTAAGCTTAATTAGGTCCCCAAGAGAAAAACAAGTTTTGTATATTAATGCATATATGTAGAATCTAGAGAAGTGGTAGAGATAAACCTAGTTCCAGGGCAGGAATAGAGATGCAGATATAGAGAAGAGACACATAGACACGGGGGAGGGGATGAATTGGAGATTGAGGTCGACGAATGTGCACTGTTATATAAACCAGATAGCTAGTGGGAACCTGCTACATAGCACAAGGAGCTCAGCTGGGTGCTCTGTGGTGACCTGGAGGGGGCGGGAATGGGGAGAGGCAGTGGGAAAGCCACAGGCAGGGGATGTATGTACACATATAGCTGATTCATTGCAAGGACTGATGCCGAAGCTGAAGCTCCAAAACTTTGGCCACCTGATGCAAAGAACTGACTCGTTGGAAAAGACCCTGATGCTGGGAAAGATTGAGGCCAGGAGGAGAAGGGGACAACAGAGGATGAGACGGTTGGTGGGCATCACCAACTCAGTGGAGTGAGCATGAGTTTGAGCAGGCTCCGGGAGTTGAAGATGGACAGGAAATCCCGGTGTGCTGCAGTCCATGGGGTCGCAAAGAGTCGGACGTGACTGAGCTACTGAACTGACTGATAGCTGATTCACTTTGTCATACAGCAGAAACTAACACAGCATCATTGTAAAGCAGATATACCCCAATTTTAAAAAAGAGAACAGTACGTATTGGTTCAGTTGTGTGATGTTTCCCCACTACGTGTTGGTCTAAAGGCTAAAGTTTACACTGTTGTTAGTTTTAAAAGACCTGTTAATTATAGAAGTGTGTGGCCCTATCTGGGGATTCCCAGATGGCATGAGTGATAAAGAACCCACCTGCCAATGCAGGAGATGCTAGAGACACAGGTTCAGCCCCTGGGTCAGGAAGATCCCCTGGAGGAGGGCATGGCAACCCATTCCAGTATTCTGCCCATGGACAGAGGAGCCTGGTGGGCTACAGTCCATGAAAGAGCTGGACACAACTGAAGCGACTTAATCAGGATGCATTGGTCTTGTCCATACTCTCAGCTCCCAGCACCGAGAGCTGATGCACCACCTTTGCCCTCTCAACATGCAGCCCTGATTGCCACGAACGAATCAATGCTCAGTGTGTCTTCACTGCAGGTATGTCATTCTGGCTGTCATTAAGGATCTCTTTATGGACACCGTTCCTCTATGACTATAGTTTTGTACTGAAGTGACTGAAGACTCGCCATGTACATAAGGAGGGTTTGTGAGAAAATGGGGCTGATTCTTCCCATAGGGGCATGTGTGTGTGTAGGATGGGTTAAAGTTAAGAAAATATGTGATCATGTTGTAATTTAACTTTCTAAAGAGCATGGTAGAAAAGCTAGCTAGAAGTGGGGAAAAGGCCCAAATTATTCAAGTTCAGAAGCTTTCGGTTTGAGAGAAACGTCAGGGGAGCCGTCTTGGGGTGTCAGCAAGCTGTAGGAGGAAGAGTTTTAATTCAAGTGCAAGACTGTGATGGCAGTGCTGACCCATGAGGGCCTCCCTGGGGGACACATGCCCTAGCTGATCCTGGAGGTACAGGAAGAGAGTCTTGGAAGAAAAGTTACCTTATAATTTAAGTTAGACACCATGGTATACGTGGTATACGTGCAGTTTTCCCAGCTACATAGTTAACATTCTGAAATTGTTCACAACTTGGTAAACAAACTCTTACCAAGAGAGACAAATCATAGAAGTTTCTGGTTAAACATAAATGACTTCAAAGGAGGTCTTTAAAAAAAAAAATCGTAGCTCATGTAAACTTTTATCCTGCCCACATAATCATGAACTCTTTAAAAAAAAATTTTTTTTAACTAATTATTTTTGAGTATAGTTGCTTTGCAATGTTTTATTAGTTTCTGCTGTACAGCACAGTGAATCAGCTATATGTATACATGTACCCCTTCTTTTTTGGATTTCCCTCCCATTTAGGTCACCACAGAGCACTCAGTAGTTTCCTGAGCTATAAACTATGTTCTCATTAGTTATCTATCTTATACATAGTAGCAATAGCATATATATGTCAATCCCAAACTCCCAATTCATCAACACGTTGATTATCAAGCCACAGTTTAAGTTCTTTGCCTTTTTGTATATCAGTATTAGTCTTTTCAGAGACTCAGAGATAAAACTATACTGTGAACATCTCATTAGTTAGAGAAACCAAGAGTACTTGTTTTAATGTGTATATCGTGTACCCAGCTAGGTGATGAATACTGGTCGACTAAATCAATGCTTCACTTTCTAGGGTGGAAAGAAGTTTATTGGTCTCTGTGGAGGAAGAGATTGCTCTCTTTGCCAGTGCTTTCCTGAAAAGGGATCTCGGGTGAGTCATGTAAAATTCAGCATGGGTTGTGGGAGGGGAAAATGGGAAATTACTAATCAAAGGGCATAAAGATGAATTATGCAAGATGAATAAGCTCTAGAGATCTTCCACCCAGCATCCTATCCACTGTCATCATTACATTATTGTTGAATCACTTTGTACAGAAAGGGACCTGGTGTACACAGCCCACGCTGGGTCGCCATATTTATATTCATGTTTTAAAAGCACTAGTTGAGAAGTATTAATACTGTAGTGAGTTAAGAAAAAACTCGCTTAACTTTGTTGAAAGAAGCGTTGCTAGACATTTGACCACATGCCTCTTGGACGTCTTTTATAACCTTGTGGAATAGTGTTCCGTAATCAAAGTGACAGTTGCATTCATCACATGCTCCGTATGTGCCAGGCACTGACTGGTCTGACGTGCTCAAAATGCTTTAGCTCACCGATCCCTCACAATAACTCTCTTCCCATCTTATGGTACCCTCTTTGCAGAGCCGAAGACATCAGCACAGAACAATTGAGCACCCTGCTCAAGTCCACCCAGGTGGACTCAAGTCCACAGTGCTTTTGATGACCCTACTCGATTCTCTGTCCTGAGAGGCATAATAATAACCCTCTTGGTTATGGTATATGAGGTCTCTTGAACATTTATTTGTAAACCTCTCTCACATATCCTGACAACAGCAGTTGGCAGGCACTAATTCACCTGTGCTGGGACTATTAGATCAGACCATCCCATTGGTTAAAAACACTCCCACCGAATTATGAGAAGAGTGTATTTCAGAAATTTTATACAATTTTGAGTCAGATCAGTGGTTTTTGAAACGTGTCCAGATGGATCCAATAGGGCTGTGTGTGATGCTCAAAAAACACAATTCCATAAAGATCAGTCCACAAGGATCCAAAATATTACCTTTCTGAGAGAAAGGACCGTATATTTCCCATACAGTATTGCTTTATCTTTACACGGTAGTCATACAATATGTGTGTGGTTCCTTTGTCAAGTCCTTTGCTGTAAGCAGCTTCCTTGTTGAGCTTAAATTATGGCAAGTCCCTTTCTGCTTGAACTGGTTTGTTTCTTCTCCAATACATCACAACTTTTGGTGATCAGAATCTATCTTGAGCTTTTTCCCCAGCCACTTTTATAATTTATTTATTTATTAAAGTCTTCATTGAATTTATTGTAGTATTGCTTCTGTTTAATGTTTTTATGGCCGTGAAGCCCATGGGATCCTAGCTCCCCCATCCAGGGATTGAACCCATACCCCTTGCGTTGGAGGGTGAAGTCTTAACCACAGGACCACTGGGGAAGTCCCCATGATAAAATTTGAAAACTGCATTTTCCAGAAAGCAAAGTTAGGACCCTAAAAACGAGCACCCTAAGAAATGCTTTAGCTTTTCTCATGTCAGTGGACCCACTAGTCAGGAAAAAAGCCTGGTGTTTTTATGAGGTTGTCCATGTAAACATGCCAAGATTGCAAGCCAAGATTTTAAGACCCCCTGGAGCTTGAGGTCCAAGAGAAATGGAGGGATCAGCTCCATGGCAGGAATGGGATGGGAACACCGCAGAACAAAGATGAAACCAGGTAGGTGTGGTCCTCTGACTTAATGATGTTTGGTAACTTTTTTTTTTTTACTGACACACCTGCATGGCCGAGTGGTGGTGCTTCTGGTTCCAGTGGTTCATAGGCCATGACTGCTTGATATCTACAGTGCTTAGGACAGCCCCCCATCAAAGAACTATCCATCCTCAAATGCCAGTAGTGCCGAGGTTGAGAAATCCTGCTCTCAGTCCACAGCAGTTCTGAGGCCAGAGGATTATTATGTCCATTGGTCAATACAGGGAACCCTCGATTTCCAAGAGTTTTAAATAACTTGGTTATATGTGGAAGGGGTGGGTGTCCCTGGTGGCTCAAACAGTAAAGGGTCTGCCTGCAATACAAGAGAACTGTGTTCGATCCCTGTGTCAGAAAAATCCCCTGGAGAAGGAAATGGTAACCCACTCCTGTATTCTTGCCTGGAGAATCCCATGGACAGAGGAGCTTGGAGGGCTGCAGTGACCTCCATGGGGTCACAAACACTCAGACGCGACTGAGCAACTAACACTTTCACTTTCACGTGGAAGGAGCAGGGACCACTTCCAGATATCTGGTCTCTGTCCCAGCATCTGCCCCGTGGTCCAGGAGAAGAGGATGGCACTTGGGTTCAAATGCCGGTTCTCATCCTAATATTGGGGAACCCCCATGGCCACTTGAATCTACTCAAGCCTGGGTTTCCTTATATTTACTCCCTTGGTGCTTTGTCTTCCGTGTCCCTGGGCTGTGGAACCATCACAGACATTTTCGTCTGTAGGGTATGTGCTGTCTCTGATCACCAGACCTTCAGCAAGGTGGGTCAGGAGGGCTCACAAGGGTGAGCCTCTGTCTTCGTGAACTGCTGTCTTTGTCCCAGTTTCTGGGTGGTCGAGAAGAGCTGTGTGCGTAACACCGGTCAACCTCTGCCCTTCCTGGCACAGATGGATCCCTGGTGATGGCTGCGAGGCACTGGTGATGTTCTCCAGCTAGGGATTTGGGAGTGTGTCTTGTGCGTAACCGGGAGGAGGTTTGGGAGGCGGCCAGCCACTCTCATACCATCTCTCCAGTTGCCGCAGTGACAGTTCAAGGTGGGCGATAGAAACAGGAATAAGCTGAATTACGAGGGTTGAGGTGCTTTCCAAGGTGGCACAGCCCCTGAGTGGAACAGCAGGGCCTTCCTAAGAGGGAAGTGATGTCTATTCTGGTTGAATGGCTGACTGAGTGGTTTGTCCAGCCCCAAATCAAAGCTGTTGTGTCTATAGTAAGGGTTGGGGAGCCAAGCTGGGCGAAGGTTTCAGTGGAGACAGAAGCTAGGGTTTGAGGTGGAGTTGGGATGCATCTCCCTTCTCCAGTAGACCACATTTTGTCAGTCCTTCCTAAAGGAGATCAGTCCTGAGTGTTCATTGGAAGGACTGATGTTGAAGCTGAAACTTCAATACTTTGGCCACCTGATGTGAAGAACTGACTCATTGGAAAAGACCCTGATGCTGGGAAAGAGTGAGGGCAGGAGGAGAAGGGGATGACAGAGGATGAGATGGTTGGATGGCATCACTGACTCAATGAAGATGAGTTTGAGTAAACGCCGTGAGTTGGTGATGGACAGGGAGGCCTGGCGTGCTGCGGTCCATGGGATCTGGAAGAGTCGGACACGACTGAGCCACTGAACTGAACTGAACTGGGATGCATCTAAGGGCAGGAACAAAGGGGGTTCCCTCAGTCTCAGCCCTGCACTGCTGGGGGCTCACAGTCCAGCCCCCACATGTGTTCTCATCAGTAATCACCATCACCTTCCCTTGGACCATCTCCCACTGCATCAGCTGGGTCGCTCACTGTCCCTCAAACACAATCTAAATATTCCCACTCCTCTACCTTTTTTTCTTTTAATGATTATACTGGTTTTTATTGTAATATTCATATACGATTATTATGGACCATTTAGATAATACTGAAAAACTTTTTGTTTGTTGTTGTTCAATCATTCACTCATGTCCAACTCTTTGCGACCCTATGGACTGCAGCACGCCAGGCTTCCCTGTTCATCACCAACTCCCGGAGCTTGCTCAAACTCATGTCCGTCGAGTCAGTGGTGCCATCCAACCATCTCATCCTCTGTCGCCCCCTTCTCCTCCTTCCTTCAACCTTTCCCAGCATCAGGGTCTTTTCCAATGAGTCGGCTCTAGAAGCAGCATAATAAATCATCCAGGGATTCACGACCAGAAAGCAATAACAATATTGATTGAGTTTATGACACATCCCCTCTGCCCTTTTCTGGGATGCCTTCCCTGTTCCACTCACTCTCCATCTTTTCCGCCCTCCCTAGAGGAACTCAGGAGAGACTCCGCCCCCGACAAGGTCTCCTGCCTGGCCCCCGACAGTGCGGATGGCCCCCTAATGGCAACCTGGTTCCCTCTGGGATGCTTTTTGCACTCTGACCTATAGCTCTGGGTTCGACTGTGGATGTGTCTGACCCTCTTGATTAGATTGTAAGCATGTTCTCCTTAGAAGTGGTTGTAAAGGACACATGTAAAATATTTACGCTGGTTCCTGGCTCGGAGCGGATGCTCTAGAAATTTAAGTTGCCTACATTAGTTTCTCCTCTTTGAAAGCTGAGAGTCATTTTTGGAGGTATTTCTTTGAGATGATCGCAGTAGATGGCACCGAATAGGTGGTTAACACGCTTAAATCAGTAGCTTAAAATTCAGATTTGAGCCTGGACAGGGCTTGGAAGTCTGAGCTGGTAGCCAGGGCACAAGCACCATGTATGTGGGAAGACCTGCCAAATCCAAGGAAAATGGGAATAAAATTAGCAGGAAGTTTCTCCTCCGAGTCTTTTTACACACAACGTGTAGACCCACTAGTGAGCATCTCACCGAGTTTAGAGTTTTTGTCTTAAAAACTCTGTATCAGGCAGAACCAGAAATAAGCACTTTGAGCTACAGAAGGGACTGTGGCCGTTGCTGTATTGAGATCTTCTGAAGGTTTAGTAGCGTACTGGAAAGACCTCGAGTCTGAGGGTAGGGCACTGGGAATTACCCCTTTGGTTTTGAGGGGAGTTCAGAGCCCTCACCTGGGAAATAAGAGTTTGTACTAAAGGACTGGTCCTGTCCTCCTAACAGCCTATGGTTCTGTGATGTAGGCATGACTTTTCACATATGACAGTAACTTAATTGGCTTCTGAAGCATTTTGTGACTCCGAGTATCATTTGCCCAAACCCCGTTATAGTCCCTCTTTATGGATATTAATGGCATAGCATTGGGCATGATATCAAATTATTCTTTATCAGTTTCAATGGGAAGATCTTCTGGAGGAGGAAATGAATGGCAACCTACTCCAGTATTCTTGCCTGGAGAATCCCCCAGACAGAGGAACCTGGGGGGCTGCAGTGCATGGGGTCATAAAGAGTTGGACATGACTGAGTGCAGCACAGCAGTTTCAAAAGAGAAATTGCTGTGTTTTTTGATGGATGTCTTCTTGTAGGGAAAATTACATACGTGTCATCACAGACCAGGATGGAACCTTTTATGAGGTTGCTTTAGTAATTCACTTGATAATAAAGACACTCTCTATATTTTATTCCAGAAAAAAAAATATTGTTTTCCATTCAGAG
Source organism: Oryx dammah (assembly GCF_014754425.2). Taxonomy (NCBI): domain Eukaryota; kingdom Metazoa; phylum Chordata; class Mammalia; order Artiodactyla; family Bovidae; genus Oryx; species Oryx dammah. Next base: position 20,404,069 of record NW_024070211.1, read on the forward strand.
AAGTCTTGTAACTGTTAAGTCAATAGAACTTTATAGTTTGGTAGTTTTATACATTCGAAGGTCAAATGGCTTAAAACTCACGATCTGACTTAGTTTATTTTTGGTTTGGAAACCAAAATCACCCATTAGAAAACCAGTCTTTCTTTTGGGAATTTTAAATCACCAAAATACATACAGGTATTTTTTCCTGCAATCACATTCACTTGTCCCTTCCACTCCTAAGAGCTTGCAGTCCATGATAAAAATGGAATTTCCTTGGGAAATTTTAACTATTGTTAACATTTTTCATTGTCATTAAATGATTTGCACACAAAGTTCTAGAATTCAACCTCTTTATCACTCATGCAACTGTGTTCTAGTACACTCTATAACTGTAGCCTGATAAATGGTTCAGAGCAATTATTTTCATGTTCTCAAAGCTTGCGTAAGTCAATTATGTTACATTTTGATAGAAGCAAATTCCAGTGACGGCAGAGAAGTTGGCAAATTTAGTCTGTCACTACCCCTTCGTGATTTGGTTCTGATGTCTTCTTTTTCTTGCTGCCTCTTTCTTCTCCGGGACCGACTCCCTAGCTCACTGTGTCTCTGCTGGAGAATCGTCTGATGTATGAAGTCTTATCTGAGCTGACACATGCAGGTGCCTTGAGGTGACAGCAGGTGACCTGAGTGAGGGGTCCCAGGAAGGGACCTCAGCCTTGGGAACTCTGTGGGGCTGAGTGGTCCTTTTGTCATGTAAAGGGATCAGCATTTAAAAAAAAAAACCATAGTGCTTAATAATTAAACAGATTTCCGGATAGAATTCAGCCTGCCACCTGCCAGCTTGTAACTGGTTTATCTGGTTAAAGTAATATTAACCTTAAATTTTGAAGAATGGAAACATACAGAAGTTAAAAGACTGAATCCTATATGTCAGTGCACGAGAATATTTCTGAACAGGGCATGGGAAACCTGAGGGTAGAAGGGAGATATCATTTTATATCATTTGGCTTATTAATAATATCATCAATAGTCAATATCTATATAGATGAATGGGGCTTCCCAGGTTATTCCAAAGAACCCGCCTGGCAGTGCAGGAGACATAAGAGACGTGGATTCAATCCTTGGGCTGGGAAGATCCCCTGGAGGAGGGTTTGGCAACCTACTCTAGTATTCTTGCCTGGAGAATCCCATGGACAGAGTAGTCTGGCAGTCTAAAGTCCGTAGAGTCACAAAGAGTCGGACAGGACGTGACTTAGCACTCACGTATATAGAGGAATTGGAGAAGGCCATGGCATCCCATTCCTGTGTTCTTGCCTGGAGAATCCCATGGAGAGAGGACCCTGGTGGGCTGCAGTCCATAGGGTTGCAAAGAGTCGGACATGGCTTAGCAAGTAAACAACCTAGAGGAATAACTCCAACTAATTAGCATGGCTTTCAGTATGCCGATGATCTCGCTCTTTAAACCCAACATTTGTGCTTGAAAAAGGAAAGCAAGCCTATATTTGCCTGCTACTTTTATTAAATAATTTGCCGCTATTATTTACCAAATGGGCTAACTGTATGAAACCTCATCAAGAAACCCCAGTGACAGGTTGGGTCTGAAGGTAGATTTTGGTATGTCTGCCCCAGTCAGTCACCTCATTAAATGGGCAGTGTTTTATAGCCGTGCCCTTGGTCTCCTGGGTGGAGTTCAATCCTGTGTGTGTGTGTGTGTGTGTGTGTGTGTGTGAGTGAGTGAGTGCGTGCGTGTGTGTGTTCGTGCACACGCTCAGTTCAGTCCGATAGCAACGATGATTGCTGAGCTCTGCGACCCAGCGTGAACCGTGGCCAGGCGGGCGCAGAGCTCAGCAAATGTGGGACTAGGCTGAACTCGAGAGCATCAAGGTCATTACCAAAGTGCAGTTAGCCTTGGTGGTGGTGGTAAGAAATAAGGTGCATTTCCACACAGGGCATCTTCCACATGGGAACACAGGAGCAGAGTTTGTGACTACAAGAACAGCTGTTTTGTGCCAAGGTAGCATGTGACTAAATTAGTTAAAGTGAATTACAGAGTTTTTAGGAGAGAAAATTGTATTTCTCCTTTCACATGCCATTTTCTATAAGTTGCTAAGAAATCCACAGGGAAACAGCTGTGTCTTCAAGTGCTGTTTTTTTTTTTCCACTCCTCTGTCACACATATGTGAATTTGCAAATCACTCAGTTATTAACCATTCATTCCTTCTGTGCCATAAAGAAGGCTGAGCACCGAAGAATTGATGCTTTAGAATTGTTGTGCTGGAGAAGACCCTTGAGAGTCCCTTGGACTGCAAGATCAAACCAGTCAATCCTAAAGAAAATCAACACAATATTCACTGGAAGAACTGCTGCTGAAGCTGAAGCTCCAATCCTTTGGCCTTTGAATCCTGATTCGAAGAGCTGATTGACTGGTGCTGGGAAAGATTGAAGGCAGGAGGAGAAGGGGGCAACAGAGGATGAGATGGTTGGATGGCATCACTGACTCAATGGACATGAGTTTGAGGGGGAAGGACAGGGAAACCGGGCGTGCTGCAGTCCATGGAGTTTCAAAGAGTCAGACACGACTGAGTGACTGAACAACGGCAACAACGATTTCTTCCCTTCATTCAGCAAACAGCCATTGAGCATTCACCATGTTCCAGGCATCTGAGGAGGCTGTGAGGCCTTGGGGGTAAAGAGGTGGGTCCCTGTGGCCCGGAGCTGGGAGTCCATCTAGCAAGACAGACTCACCTTCCAGCCGTTCCTCCTGGGTGCCTGATGAGTGCCAGATGTGGGGTGGTCTGGGCGTTTCAGACGCATCAGGGAAAAGAATAGATGAAGACCCTTTCTTCCTCCCTGGGTGGATAATCTAGTGCCCTAACTTGATTTTGCACAGAAGCCTATGTGTGCATGGTGGACGGTGCCAGGGTATCTTGGACCTGGTGGAAACAGAGGTCACCCAGCGATGGCCTAGGGGAAGCATGGTGTGTTCTCCCCATAGCAGGATGGAGACCCATTCTCTGCCTCTTCCAGCCCCGGCTTGTGGCTACATCACTTCAGCCTCTGCCTCCGTCATCACATCACCTTCTCCCCTGCGTGTCTGGACCAAATCTTCCTCCATGTCCCTCTTATAAGGATACATGTAATGGCCTCTAGGACCCACCTGGATAACACAGAACAAAAACCATCCTCTCAAAATCCTTAGGTTTATTACATCTTTTGCCACCCAAGGCAATATCCACAGGTTCCAGGCTTAGGGCATAAACATATCTTTTTGTGGCCACACTTCAAACCACTGTAAGTGTTTGGGCAGAGACAGCAGCCCCTACTTAGGCCCTGAAGTGAGAAGGAGATGGGCAGGTGTGTTGGATGGGCCACGAGGTGGCCAGCAAGGTTTGATCATGTAGGTGAGGGAGCGAGTGGTAAGGGATGCAGTTGAGAAACCAGATACATACGGGTTATCCTGAAGGATAGGAAAGGCTTTGAAAGATGTTCGGAGGAGTAGACAGAGGTTGGATTTATGTTATAAGAACATGCTGGCTGCTCTTGGGAGGATATAGTGAAGGTGATGAGGGGCAGGGAGAATTATTAGGGAAAACCTGTCAGGAGGCTACTGTAGTCGCCCTGGTGGGAGGTCATGGTGGCTCAGCAAAGGGGCGAGCGTGGAGGGGAAGAGCGTGGGTGTTGAGAATATTCGGGAGGCAGATGGGGAAGGGTAGGAAGGAGGAGACTCCGGGTGGGGCGGAGAGCACACGGGACACCCTGGGGTGATGTGAACAGCTGTGTGGACGGAGGCAGGTGGCCGAGGAGCACACGTAAAGGGATGATCATGAGTCCACTTTGCATACTGATATGTGGCCAGGGCTCAGAAGAGAGTCTGGGCTAGGGAGGGAAACAGAGGATACTCAGAGCTGGAGGTGCCTGACTCCAGGGAGATGGGCAAGTCTGCCCAAGAGAAAGTGGCAAGAGGTCAGAGCAGCCCAGCGGAGCTGCAGAAGGAGGAAGTGGGGCCCCACTGGAGACTCAGGAGGGGGAGAAGGATGGGAATGGCCAGGGACAGGGACCCCTGGAGAGCAGAGGAGAGGAAGAGAGTCACCTGGATTCTAGCTCCTCGAGTGGCATTCCAGGAGCTCTCAGCGCTGCCTGGTGCATTCCCATAGCAACTGAAAAACCAGATGTGGGTTATCCTGAAGAATAGGAAAGGCTTTGAAAGGTGTTCGGAGGAGTAGACACAGGTTGGATTTATGTTATAAGAACATGCTGGCTGCTCTTCGGAGAATATAGTGAAGGCGATGAGGGGCAGGGAGAATTATTAGGGAAAACCTGTAGGGAGGCTACTGCACCCTGGTGGGAGGTCTGGGCTGGAGACCATTGTACCTGGAGGGGTACCAGGCTGGGCTAATGTTACGCCATTACTGAAGATGGGGAAACAAGTGTTCCATGACCTGGATCAAGGGGTGACCTTATTATTTTTTTAAATTGAACTATAGTTGATTTACAGTGTTTCAGGTATATAGCAAAGTGATTCAGTTACACACACACACACACACACACACACACACACATATACACACACATTTTCCAAATAGGCTACTGAAGATAGTTCCCCATGCCGTTTAGTAGGTGGGTGACCTTATTTATCATTCAGTAGCAAAGCCATGTCTTCTAGTTCTCAGTACAGCATTTTTTCCCATTGCATCAAGCTTCCTCTTAAAGAAAACAACTTTTTTCTTTTATTTTTGATCTATAGTATAAGAGGTGAGGAATGTTCACTAAACTTATTGTGATTTCATGATGTATGTGAGTTGAATCATTATGCTGTACATCTTTTAAAAAAAATTTGGCTCCGCCGCTCTGCATACAGGATCTTAATTCCCTGACCAAGAATGGAACTGAGATCCTGGGAATTCCCTTTCTTCCAGTTTTAATGATATACTTGATACAGCACTGTGTAAGTTTAAGATGTTAATTCCCCTGGGGAATTAACCTGTCTGTCCACTGGTTAGGGCTTTGCACTTTCACCACCATGGGCCCAAGGGAACTAAAATCCCACAACTTTGAGGTGTGGCCCTCCAAAAAGAAAACTGGAAAAAAATGATACAAAAATACAGCCTATTTATCAAATTAAAAGACATTAATAAATGAATTTTACATGATTTCGAAGGACACATTATTGTCCTGCTTATATTAGTGAAAAAATAAATAATATTCATTTTACCTCCATTAAAATTTTTTTTAAAACACAGCTGAAAATCCTGAGTCAGTGATATTACAGACTTAACTGACCAATTTTTTCCTTTATTGAGTGAGGTGAACTTAAGGCACAAGAAAACACTTTCCATTGCAGTCCGGTCTCCTTGGACTGTCTACTCTTTGAGTAACACCTTTTTTTTGTTGTTATTTATTTTATGATCCTCCTCTATCTCCAGCAGTTGTTTCATTTGCAATAGAGAAGGACCTTGGAGGCACCCCTAAAGGGTTCAGGCTGCACATTGAGGCCTAGTTGAGCTTTAAGTGATGTTATAGTGCCACCTAGTGGCATAGTTGTTGAAATACAGTCAAGAATTAAAAAGACAGGGTTGCTGGCAAACTCTTCTCTGTTAATTTTGATTATAAATAAGTGCTTGAGTGTATATTTAATTATACTGTGGAAGGCAGTGGCCAAGGTGGGCTGGGGGTGGTTTTATTACATAGATTCCTGGTCCCAGTAATCTTACTGGATGACATCACCCCGAGTAGATATTAAAGTAACATGCATAAAACGATAATGAGAAATAAGTGCTAAGCTTATGTGGGTATTAATTGTTTGAAGGTGGATATGAGAGTTTATACAAGAGTGAGGTTGAAAAGGACTGTAGTGAAAAGGGAAGCAGCAACTTTGAAGTCGGGTGTGACTCTGCTTCTCCAGGTGGTAGCCAAGTGGCCTTCATCTCTCTGAGCCTAGGGTTCCTCATTTGGGGATGAAAAAGTAGATGCAGGATGACTTTGTGCTCTAAGGATGTAAGGATTCCACGCGAGGAAGGCACAGTACTTTTCCAGGGACCAGAATGGAGTGAGTGCTCAGTGAGGGGTGTCCCAGCATCGTCATCATTTTTGTCATCATAATTTGGGTTGGGGGAAGGTTGAATCTGAGCTACAGACGGGCCAAGGCTGCTATTCCTTCAGGCAAAGAGAATACACAAATGTGACTGGAGCAGAGGATGTGGGTGCAGACCCTTAGGGACCATGGTTTGCTGGGGTGGAGGAGGATGGGCTGTGCTCATTGCAGTGTTGACGGAAGCAAGGACACAGCATAGGGAAGACTGAGGTTTAGTTGCATTGGTATGTGCAAGTGAGGGGGAGACTGGACTTAGGGAAGTGAGGGAGGCTGGTGCTTGGGTAGCCCACGTGGATGACCAGACCGTGACCCAGGGTCCAGAGGGACAGACATCTGAGAATTAATTCAGGGAAAGAAGTGATAGGCTTGGTCTTGGGAGAAGGAGGGATAGAGGGTCAGCAAAGCTGACAGCTGGGTCACCACCCAGCTTAGCTGGTGGAAGAAACCCAAGTTGCTGTCTGCTGAGTCAGGGAGGAAAAAGGCAGGAAAACCAGTCTGGGTGTGGTGAGCTCAGCTTCTGACATGATGAGTGTGAATGTACCGGGAAGAAGATTCAAGGAAGTTCCTACAGAACAGTCAGAGATACAGGATGGGACTAGGAAATTAGATTTGAGAACACAAAAATAGAGGTCTTTAACTAATTTGATGAACACTGTTATATGTGGACTTTCCTTATTTATACAGTAATAATAATCCACAGTCCTCAGGGCTGCTGGTTGGCTTAAATGAAGTAATATGTGGACACCCCAGGTGCATAACCAAGCTTAATAAATACCTTCCCCTTCCTGCCACACTTTTGATGATCAATGTCATGGCCTTATTGGCCAAGAGTGATTTGGAAATTTACGTGTAAACAGTGTGATAAAAGGCTTTCCAGATGGCTCAGTGGTAAAGAATCTACCTGCCAGTGCAGCAGATGCAGGAGATGTGGGTTCAATCCCTGAGTCCGGAAGATCCCCTGGAGAAGAAATTGACAATCCCCTCCAGTATTCTTGCCTGGAAAATTCCAAGCAAAAACAGGGGAGCCTGGCAGGCTGCAGTCCATGGGGTTGCAAAAGAGCTGGACATGGCTTAGTGACTTCACTTTCATTTTTACTTTCTGGCTCAGATGGTAAAGTGTCTGCCTACAATACGGGAGACGTGGGTTCAATCCCTGGGTTGGGCAGATCTCCTGGAGAAGGAAATGGCAACCTACTCCCGTATTCTCGCCTGGAGAATCCCATGGACGGAGGAGTCTGGTGGGCTACAGTCCATGGGGTCGTAAAGAGTCGAACACGACTGAGTGACTTCACTTTCACTTTAGTGACTAAACAACAGTATAATAAAAGCATCTTTCTTGTTTGTTCATTCATTTTATTCACTCAGGCTTCTTGCACTGATTCTCCGATTCTAAAAGAGCAAGAAGTAGTGGCAGAAAAAGTGTGATTGTGTGTGTATCTGCCATTGCCTTTCTGTAGCTCTTTCTCCCAGTCCTCATACTGCTCAATAGATGAAGGATTTCTTTTTTTTTTTAATTTATTTATTTTAAGTAAAATTACTTTCCAATATTGTGGTGGTTTTTGCCATACCTCAACATGAATCAGCCATGGGTGTACATATGTCCCTCCATTCCTCTTAGGGTTTGCTTCCCAGAAGCAAGCAGACCAGTGGTAGCCCAAAAGGCTGATTTGAAGATTTAGGTGTTAAAAATGTACATATCGTCTTCTCTGTTGGTCTCGTCTACTAAATGTTGTGAAATAAAGATAGTTTGATCCTAGCCCAGCTCAAGAGACACATCTGACACGGACGGTTAATGAGGGGGAATCCTAAAGGAATGCTCTGGCCTCCGAGAGCCAGGCAGGCGTGGGAGCCAGTGTCCACTCCGATCGCCTTCAGCCTTTATTTGTTCAGCTGGCCCGAGAGCCCGGTGCGGCTGCAGCCGCAGTTGGGGGGCGCGTGAATTGGTCTGATGACTCGGCGTCCGGCTGGCCTTTGGGTAGAAAGCCATGGCCTGGCGGCTTCCCATGGCATGCCAGAGCTTCCTCGGCTGTCAGGCCGATTGTCCTTTCTGGATTCAGTGAATCCTTTTTCTGACTTCACCGTCTCTCACTGAAGGTCATAAACCACAGAGGCAATTCCAGACCCACAGTAGCAAAAAAAGAAAGAAAAAAAAAGAAAAAATTCAGAGATCCTACCTCTGACAGCCAGCCATTCATTCCCTTGGGCATTTTTTTCTTTTTGCTACAGTGACTGAAATGCAATGATCCATTGCCTAGCATGGGTGAAAGGTGCAGGGGTAGGAGTGGAATATTTCTTAAAAAAAAAAAACAAAAAAAACCACCTTTTTTTAAAGATGCAAAATTCTTGTGATTATTTAATGATTCTGTAGTTACGAAAGTGTCTTGTCTTATTCAATTGCTAAGTTGAATCCTACTCTTTGCAACCCCATGGACAGCAGCACTGTCCTTCATTATCTCCTAGAGTTTGCTCAAATTCATGTCCACTGAGTCAGTGATGCTGTCTAACCATCTCATCCTCTGTCATCCCCTTATTTATGTCTATTCATCGTGAAGTTAATTTTAGTGTTGCCTGATAAATTAGTAAGCTCAACTCTTTACTTTTATGCATTCTTTTTTAATTGATCCCTTCTTTTATATGAAATGTTCCCTTGGTATCTCTAATTTTCTTGAAGAGATCTCTAGTCTTTCCCATTCTGTTGTTTTCCTCTATTTCTTTGCATTGACCGCTGAGTAATGCTTTCTTATCTCCTCTTGCTATTCTTTGGAACTCTGCATTCAGATGCTTATATCTTTCTTTTTCTCCTTTGCTTTTCACTTCTCTTCTTTTCACAGCTACTTGTAAGGCCTCCTCAGACAGCCATTTTGCTTTTTTGCATTTCTTTCCCATGGGGATGGTCTTGATCCCTGTCTCCTGTACAATGTCATGAACCTCCGTCCATAGTTCATCAGGCACTCTATCTATCAGATCTAGGCCCTTAAATCTATTTCTCACTTCCACTGTATAATCATAAGGGATTTGATTTAGGTCATACCTGAATGGTCTAGCGGTTTTCCCTACTTTCTTCAATTTGAGTCTGAATTTGGCAATAAGGAGTTCATGATCTGAGCCACAGTCACCTCCCGGTCTTGTTTTTGCTGACTGTATAGAGCTTCTCCATCTTTGGCTACAAAGAATATAATCAATCTGATGAAGTGATTTAATGAAAGTGGAATTATTCCATCACTGTGGATAAATGATTTACTCAGATTAGATAAACTCACAATGACTATTTCAAATATTGGTGCTCGGAAAGTTTTTGTGAACAGCTTTCTGGCATATTTAATACTGGTATACAAGGTTTTAGAGTATTTTTTAAGATGTATTCTGTAATAAGATAACTATTAAGAGGAAAAAACAGCATTGCATGTAGAACAAAATGCAAAGTCTGTCCCATAGAAGGGAGGCCTTTAATGCTCTCTGTTAGTTTTTCCACTTGCACAGTAGGGGTTGTATGTGCAGTTTAGTATGGTTTAAGGAAGACCCCTATGTCAGATCTCAGCAACCACAGACACCGACAGGGCAGCGTTCAGGGCCACTGCTCTGCTCAGCCCGGGTGGAGTCATCTCAGGTCCCCATCCCTACTCTCAGCTACTTCCGGGGACAGCAATTCAGAGCCAGGAGAAAGCAGATCCTTGACAGTCTTCCCTTGGGTTGGGTGGTGGATCTGACCATGTGATTTTGTTAAGATTGTTCTCTGCCTTTCTTGCATCGTGGCCTCGGGCACCTAGACTCTGTCTGCCAGGAGCTCTGGTCAGTGGATGTAGGGCTGGGGACACACAGACAAAGAGGTGATCAGAGGCGTGGACGGGGAGTGTCATTACACAGGCATCCTGGACAAGCATCTCATTCTGAAGGGTGTGGGGTGAGGGTAGCGGACAGTGGGGTTTTTCCAGGGTAGGAGTGAGAGATGACTTGGGGGGCACGGCAGGGGCGCTTCAGGGACAGGACACAGAAGTCTGCGAAAGAACGGAGCTTGACATCCCTTGTTCAGGGGTGTCAGTGTGACCGATCAGGGCTGGGGAGGTGGCAAAAGGGAGGGACAGAAAATTTAATACTACAAATTACCATCGCTTTATGTATTTCTGTTTAAGGGTGTTTTAGCTGGCGTGTTCTCAATCAGGACACATTTCTATATTGAATGCAATTTTATCATTCTTGCCACTGTGCTCAATATTTCCACTCTTTTTCCTTTTCTCTCCAAAGTTCCATTAGTGGCTTGGACTCGGCATCGAGTGTCTAAAACGAAACACATTAAAGAGAATTATAGCCAGTGAGTTGGCTGTCCTTTCTGTTCCCCTTTTCTGTCCAGACATGCATTTTGTTGTTTTTAGATCATAGGTTATTGTAAAGTACAGTGTTCACAATAGGTAATTTAGAACTTTTTGTGTAAATGATATGTAAGACAGATAATTTCCAAACTTAATGAAAAAGTAGTTATTTCCTGAGCCTTATGGTAATTAATCAAAACCAACTGAGATTAATTAACACGAAGAAAAGGTCAGCTGAAGTCATTATTTATGCTGACACTTAGATTGTAGTTTAGAAATTGTATAATATCTGGAGTAAATAGATATGGCCTCAAAGTGCCCCTAAATGGTTGGTGCCCATGTGATTAGATTTTATATTTTATTGTTGTCTTTTCTGTAACAATTATGTATACATGTAAGCTTTCTTGAAAATTCTGGGCTTATAGTATTTTTATGGGTGCTCCAGGAATAGCAGCTATTCTAATGATAATGAAAATGTATGAAGAGAAGGGAGAGTACAAATGAAGTATGATTTTGACTTGTAAAATGTAGGCAGATGTTAAAGGTTGTCAATAATGAAAAAAGGAATGAGGAAGAAAGCATAGAGTCCAGGGTCAGCTTGGTGTTAGGGGATTGGCTGAGTGGACAGACCCCATTTTCAGTCCTGTGGATCATTCAGAGGGACAGAAAAGTTATGGAAGTTTGCTTAAGTTGGAGTTGCCAGGCAGTGGCAGCTCCAACTTGGGCTTTAAGTAGTTTCAACAGGATGCACTCCGTTTATCTTATGGGGGTTGAGCACATGAGGCGCTCTGGGGCTCATGCTCAGGGCTGGGGCCCATGACTGGCCCTGGTTTCAAGAGGGTGGCCACCTAACAGAACAGTCTCACTCGCCCCCTTGTGGGATTTCATTCATAGGATTCCTGAGATTGGGTCACCAGAATGCTGCTTACACACTGATTTCAGATGATTCAAATTTTTATGTAGATGGGACTCTTCAAAAAGTCTTCCCCTGGGCCCCACACACTTATGGCTGGCTCTACCTACATTCTTGTGCAGGGTCCTGTGCACACTGGTGGTTTTTGTTATTCAGTTACTAAGTCATGTCTGACTCTTTGCAACCCCATAGACTGTAGTCCCCCAGGCTCCTCTGTGCATGGGATTCTCCAGGCAAGAGTACTGGAACAGGTAGCCATTCCTTTCTCCAGGGGATCTTCCCAATCCAGGGATTGAATCTGAGTCTCCTGCATTGGAGGCAGGTTCTTTACCATTGAGCCTCCCGGGAAGCCCCCTGCACGCTTGGAGCTGAGCACTAATGATTCAGAATTGCCCAGAGATTTAAGAGATCTGATCTGAGCAGATCTCCCCTGAAATCCACTCAGCTTTTCTCTCCACAGATCAAGACTTCACTTGTTCACTGAATGCAGTCATCCAGGTTGTCTGGTGGGGAAAGGGGAGATTCAATGACTTTTCTTAAATAATTGGAAAATTTTTAGAAAACACACAAAAAATGGCAGATGAACAGTCTGACTTCAGATGGATCCAGAGTGTTTTCAGACTGTAGTGAAATAGAGCACAGACTCTGAAGCTGTTAGACAACACAGCTGGACATGTGTGTGCACAGTACATGGTGTCATGTGGCCAGATCACCCCGCACTGGCGAAATCATTGTTATAAACTTCTCATTAAAAAGCTTCTCTTTACCTCATCTAGAGGTGTTATCTTAAGACTGCAAAGTGAGTTATTTTAACAAAACATTTGAATCTAAGATACTCTCTGCTCACATCAAATTATAGACAGAGATTGAATGCAGAGGCTGGAAGTATCATTTAGAAACCCTGACTTGAGAATCTAAAGTTCATTCAAAGAGCCTTATTATTCCCATACATTGGTTATTTTATAAAAATAAATTTGAAGTATAAAATCAAGGAATATGTCATAAACATTGTATTTGATAGCATTCCTTTTTTGCAAAGTTCAAAAATCATTTTCCAGGGTCCAGGTAGGGTATTTCTGGAGTGGATGGTTGGTCAGGCTGGACCACCAAGCCTGACAGCATAGTTACTGCCACACAAGCCCTTCATTCATTCATTCATTCATTCCTGAGCCAAAGGCCATGGTAGATAGAAGACTTAAACGGTGAGCAGATGTCCCCACCCTCATGATGCTAGTATCTCATTGGAGAGCAGACAACGAACTGATGCGCAAATACATAATTGTAAAACTGTGAGGGACTTCCCTGGTAGTCCAGTAGTTAAGACTGTAACGCAGTGGGTGCAAGTTTGATCCCTGGTTGGGGAACTAAGATCCCACAGGCTGTGTGGAAGGTCCAAAAGTTGGAAAAAAAAAAAAAAGTGAAATGCTAAGATCTTAAGAAAGAAGTAGACAGAGTGCCCTGCTGGAGACTAATGGGGGTGTGGATGAACTGAGAATCCTCCTTCACTGGTGGCGATTCAGGAGAGACTCACGTCATGTGCAGATCTAGAGAAAGAGCCTTCGAGGAAGTTCTTGCACCCAGGCCCTGGGACAGCTAAGAGCAGCAGGGAGGATGCAGTGAGTGTGGGGCGGGCACAGCCCAGGGGGCAAGAGAATCTGAGGCCACACTCTGTGAGGCCGGAAGGTGAGGAGCCCAAGGTTTATTTTGCTTGCAGTGGGAAGGCAAGCAGAACTTGAAAAGCAGGGCCATGCCATGATCTGATTTTTGCTTTATGTCACTTGGAGAAAGGCCAGGAGCGGGTAAAAGGAAGCTGGAGAACCATTTGGGAGCCTCGAGTGCAGGTCTCGCTGATGCTGGCTGCACCAGTGTGGCAGCAAGGCAGCAGACAGTGAGGTGGGGAGGCTTCAGATCTCTTTTGGAAGTGAAATGGCTAGGAATTGAGCATGGGTTAAATGTAGTGTGGGAGAAGGAGGAATAGCAAGGGTGATCCCTAATTTTCTGGAGCTGGAGAAGGTGAATGGAAGATCATATCTGGGGAGAAAAAGTAGAAGTTCTATTTTGCATTTTTTTTTAAGCTGGAGGTACCATTGTATTCGGGGCTTCCCTGGTGGCTCAGATGGTAAAGAATCTGCAGTGCAGGAGACCTGGGTTTGATCCCTGGGTCAGGAAGATCCCCCTGAAGAAGGGAATGGCTATCCACTCTGGTATTCTTGCCTGGAGAATTCCATGGGCAGAGGAGCCTGGAGGGTTACAGGCTGTGGGGCTGCAAAGACACGACTGGGTGACCAGCCACAACAACCATTGTGTTCAAGGAGATGTCAAGGAGGAAGCTAGATATGATCATCTGGAAACTGATCAGAGAAACTGATGCTGAGATATATCAACCTGCCTACTTCAGAACAGAAAGAGTCGTGAGATTCGCTGTGGTATCTGAACATTGAATTCATGGCATCAGTGCATCTAAATGCAAAAGGGGAACAGGCTGAAAGAGAGCAGAGCTTTCCTCATCTTCGTCCCAGAGATGTTCACACTGTGTGCTCAGAGGGAGAGCTCCGTTCCTGAAACTTCTTTGCCTAAAATAAAAGGTGATATTTTCATTCATGGAAAGGAAGTTAGATTGCATAAAAAGAATGTGATGTGGAGAGCCAGCGTCCAAATTAGGGATAAGAGAGCCGATAAAATCAGCTAGAAAAGAAATGTTTCTCTCTAAAAAGGCAGACAAATCATTAGTCATTTGAAGGAAATGAAAGATCTGGCAGTTTTTCCTCACTCTTGTGTCACTAACATAATGTTAATGAGACTTCATTTAAAAATTACTTTCTTCAGGGGACTTCCCGGGTGGTCTCCTTCTGATGCTGGGGACATGGGTTCGATCCCTGGTCGGGGAACTAGGATCCCACATGCCACAGCTACTGAGCTCGTGTGCCATGACTGGAGAGTCCATGCACGGCAACTAAAACACGATGCAGCCAAATAAATTTTTAATTTTCAATGACAGAATGAAAAGAATAAGAGTACTATAGTCAGTATATAGAGGTGTGTGTGTGCACATGCAGTGATTCAGATTTACTGTATGGCTTTGATTCAGATTGAAAAAGACAACATTTTCTTTCTGTTTTGGCAATTAATTCATCATTTGTCCTTCTGTTGTTAAAATTTGCTCCATCTTTAATTTTCCAGTCTTCTGTAAACCCAAGTCACCATATATTTGTGGTAGAAAACTCTACTTAAGGCTCATCCAGAACCCCCTTACTTTTTAATCTTTCTTCTTAGGGTCAACCGGGACCACCAGGGCCACAGGGTCCTATTGGACCCCTGGGACCACCGGGACCCATTGGGATCCCAGGAGAGAAAGGGATGAAAGGAGACAGTGGCCGTCCTGGAGCAGCAGGTGACAAAGGTGATAAGGTAAGCCTCTTCTTAAGTGAAAGACTCATTTAACCACTCACCAGTGTTGCTATATCAGATTCTTTTTTTTTGTATAATCACAAGTAGTACCTATTTGTGCCTTATAAAAATTAAGCCTGAACTCCTCTTGTATAATCAGCCCTCATTTCTAGCCCCCTTTCCAGAGGTGAGTGCCTCTCTGGATGTTTTCTAGATACTTAAAGAGAAGAGCGTGTCAGGCTTCCCTGGTGGCTCAGTGGTGAAGAATCCGCCTGCCAGTGCAGGAGACACGGGTTCGATCCCTGATCTGGGAAGATCCCATATGCCACAGAGCAACTAAGCCCGTGCGCCACAGCTACTGAGCCTGTGCCCTAGAGTCTAGGAGCTGCATCTATTCAAGGCCACAATCCAGAGAGCCCATGCTCCACAACAAGAGAAACCACCGCAGTGAGAAGCCCGCACATCCCAACTAGAAAGTAGTCCCCACTCGCCACAGCTGGAGAAGAGCCTGTGCAGCACAAAGACCCAGCACAACCCCGGACAAAATAAACAAATAAAACAAATGAAAAAACATGAGCGTATCCAGTGAGGAGTGGTTTTCTTTATGACTTTTTAAAAAATCCTAAATGATACTATATGTACCATGCTGAGTCTTTTTTCACTCAATCACATAGCTTAGAAATCATTTCATATCAATTGATGTAGATTGAACTTATTTCTTTAGAAACTTTGTTTAATATGCTATAATATGGATATAAAATTATTCTTTATTATCTGTTGAGAATTTGAGATCTTATTGTAGTGCAAGTGTGCAAAAACAGTCCTGTCAATTACCCATGTTTACATTTAAGGTTTTCTTTCTCTGGGATAAAGAGATTCTGGGAAGTTGAATTTCTAATTATCCAGTATTGTATTCTTTGAACTGATACTGCCATGTTGGCTTCCTAAGTACAAAAAGAAAGAAACAAAATGCTGATTTCTAAATGTTGGCATTTGAGCTCCTTAATGTAAAAATAGATGACAGTGCCCATTAAGGGTTGTTTTTTTTAAAGCAAGCCATTAATTACTAATGCTTTTAAGTAAATCAACTTGTTAATCTAATAATTTAGTAACTTTTATATCTTTATTTTATTTTCTGGAATTTTAGGGTCCAACTGGAGTTCCTGGATTTCCAGGTCTGGATGGGATACCTGTAAGTATCCTTAAGTTTTCTCCATCGGGGGGTGGGGGGGGGGCCCGGAAGAGACTCATAAAAGCCTTAAAGTCACATGATCTAATGTATTTATATGATATATATTATATAGTAACTGAACAAAAAACAACAGTAAATGGCAAACTTTTCTTTATTTTCTTATTTTCATAAATGGCAGGGTATGTGCATTTCAATTTTGTGTAATAACTCTGAGACCAAAACACTTTATTTGAAGAACAAGATTTTCAAGCAGATTGGAGAAAAGCATTTTAGAACATGAGCTAGATATACGTGTCAGCTCAAGTATAATTTTCTGGAAATAAATTTATTCTCATTATGAAATTTTTTATTAGCTGTGAGTCCTAATGGTGGGAGTGGGCTTAAAGCTCTCATTTCTAATGTGAAAACCAAAGGAAAGAAGAAAAAGGTATTTGGGGATGGTTATAATTCATTAGAGTCTTTCTAAGGATTTCAAGGACAATTTCCTCCCTAATCTCTGAAAATACTCCAAACTAAATGAATCTAAATTGGAGTGTATGAAAATGAATTTATGTCTTCCCAGGTGATGCTAGGGGTAAAGAACCCAGCTGCAAATGCAGAAGACATAAGAGACATGGGTTCGATCCCTGGGTCAGGAAGATCTTCTGGAGGAAGGCATGGCAATCCACTCCAGTGTTCTTGCCTGGAAAATCTAATGGCCAGAGGAGCCTGGCAGGCTTCAGTCCATGGGATTGCAAAGAGTCCCAAGAGTCAGACACGACTGATGTGACTTAGCATGCACATATGCACTGTACTACATCGTATTTGTGGGTGGGAAAGGCAGATTCACAAAACTGAACAACATGTGAGTCATAAAGGCCATAATCTGGGTACCCATATTTGCATAACCATTTTGTTACGATCAGTTCAGTTCAATTCAGTCGCTCAGTCGTGTCCGACTCTTTGCAACCCCATGGACTGCAGCACGCCAGGCCTCCCTGTCCATCACCAACTCCTGGAGTTTACTCAAACTCACTTCCATTGAGTCGGTGATGCCATCCAACCATCTCATCCTCTGTCATCCCCTTCTCCTCCTGCCTTCAATCTTTATATTCTTGCAAAAATACTTCCCCTATAATTTTGTTTTCTGTAGGGGCACCCAGGGCCTCCTGGATCCAGAGGCAGACCTGGCATAGATGGCTACAATGGCTCAAGAGGTGATCCAGGGATTCCAGGAGAAAGAGGAGCTCTTGGCCCACGAGGCCCCCCAGTAAGAGAGCCACAGCTCATTTTAGTGGGAATCAAGTGAAAAGAGCCTCCAGTGGGAACAGACTTGACGTGTTCAAGAAGCAGAGTTATTACAAGTATCCTGGGAGCCTGGTGAACAGATGGGGTGACTGGAGGATGAGAACAGAGAGTTGACATGACAGCTCACTCAGTAGCTGACATGGGGCCTTGTAGACTGTGGAAGGAGGCTGAATTTTCTTTTCCATGACATGGGAAGACACTGGATGGTTTTAAGGAAGGAAGTGATCTGATCTGACTGATGTTCTACCAAGATGCTTCTGGTTGCTGGATAGAGAATGAATAGTAGGGGAAGGGAGGCCAGTTAGCAAAACTGAGGTTGTTTATCCTTCAGGGTTCACTGCAGCCACTTAAACCTTTCTAGGTATTTCAAACAGAGAGGAATTTAATACAGGGAATTTGGCACTTAATATAACGGTTGGAGGATTAAAACTCAAGGGTCACTGCAAGATTTCAGGGGCTCACACATAGCTGAGATCCAGAAGTTAGAAGCTGCTCCTGTACCTCAACCACTACCTCTTATCCCCACTTCAAGACACCAGCAAACACAGGTTTCTACCTTCCTGCTTGGCAGCATCAACAGGACCAGAAGAGGATGTTTTGCTCATTTCTGCCTCCCAAATCTCAGAAGTACATCTCCCAGGTGGACCCTACTTCACAGCCAGCTGCAAAGCAGTCTGGGAAATGTAGTGTTTAGCTTCCTAGCCCCCATAAAGCAAAAGAAATAAATAAATGACAGGAGTTTGGAGTGGAGGTTCAGAAATTTTTGACAGTATCCAGCACTTAAGAGGCCTTTACTGCTCTTAGTGTGTGTTTTTTTTTCCTTCAGAAGTTTGCACTTTTATTTAAATATAACTTTAGTAAGAATGACTCTTTCCTCTACCATTTATATCCCATTTCTCTCTTTTCTCACTTAAATAAAGACTGGAGATGATTTGGCCTTTCAAAACTGATTTTCTGTGCCTGTTTTTCAGCCTTTCTGCTTCCCTAGTTAAATATCATCACCTTCTAAAAGGCTTTCTCATCACCACCACAGTCATCTCATTTTCTTTGCAGTTTCCTTTTGCTCCAGATCCTAGTGGAATTGGTCTGAACCCAGAACTCAAAAAAGAATTTCCATATTCCCCTTTTTCTTGTGGTATCAAGTAACACAACTGACTTCCATGGTTAAGCTTCTCAACCGCCATTTGTGTTCAAACTCAGCCCCTTGAACATGCAAGTGCAGTCTGGTGGATGCACATTTCTTGAGATCTTCAAATTGGATCACACCGCATTCTACTGAGCGTCCATGAACATGGATTCTCAGTTTTAGCTTTAACACAGCAGGTTCTTCTGATCACAGTACTGAAGTTTGTCATAATGGTCTCTTTGTAAAGTAATTTTTTTTCCCCTTGACCCATTTTATATATGGGCAGTCCTCACTTTGCACAGGAGTTGAGACTTTAATAATGGCATGCAATCCAAAGGCACACAAAGCAACCTTAACATCCGATAGGAAAATTACTGTTGTTCCATGACCTTTAAGATATTTCATTAAAACATCATAAATATATAGGGGTAATTTAAAAAACTAATATTTATTTATCACATTATAATCTAAAACATTAGAAACATTGAGAATTAAAGGGTTTTCTTTCTTTGTAAAAACTTATCAAAGACAGTTTGAATTGAGCTTGCCTTCTCCTGGTCCTGTAACTTAGGACATGAAGTGGTGAGGTTTTCTGTGCTTTGGAGAATATCACCCTCTTTTCTAAGTTTGGACCAGCTGTGGTGAAGTCTCTCTAAGAGTTTCTGTAACATGAGGTCCTTCTGTCTGTGTCACTTCCTCTGGTACGTTTCATTCTTTTGGTTACAACCACTCCCTTCTTTTATGTGGATATGTTTATCTTCGCTGAATTCCTCTGGCTTGAATGATGGTAGTGACAACACTCACAATGCCTCTTTTTTCCATAACTCCACTTACGTTCTATTTGAACTTCGCCTGCGGTGTTAGCATCTTTCACTCCCTTTTCATCTTTGTTGGCCAGTCCTCTCTTTCAGTGATTTATCTTCATGAAATGTCACTTGGGTGTGTCACTGGGAGGGAAGCAAGGGGCAACACAGCTACACACTTCGCTGTCTCTGTGTGAGCTAACAGATGCTAGTGACTAGTCACTGGTAGACTTTGAAAGGAGTGATACGATCAGCTGGTGATCTCGGTTCACCTGTTACTTATATAGCGATCTGTGGACCAGGGAGCCAGCAGTGATGTTTGTGTTTTATGCATTGACTCAGTTAATACACAGTGGTAACTGAAGTTTGAAGCCGCTGGCTGGAGGATTGGTGTGATATAACTTATTTGTGGAGCTGAAACACACATATTGGAACTGTGAGAAGCAACAATTGTCTGCATAAGTAAATCTGATTTCTCAAGGAAACTGATGATGTAATTTACCACAAAACTCTAGTTATCTCCTTTTGGAAGCAAAGTCAAACACTCTCCTAACAGGGATTAACTTTGAAACCTGTATGTGCTTCATAGAAATACGATATAATGGCACCTCACTCCAATATTCTTGCCTGGAAAATTCCATAGACAGAGGAGCCTGGCAGGCTATAGCCCAAGGGGTCACAAAGAGTCAGACACGACTGAGTGACTGAGCAACCAACTTAAGATGTATTAAGATATTAAGTAGGACATTAAGATATTAAATAGGGAAACTTTGGGGTGAGAGTACATTAAGGTGCTTTGTTCACTTTTAAAAATTACTCTATGTAAGCAAACTTGCAGCTACATGCAAAAACCTTCTAAAAGAAACAGGTTATTTTTTTAAAAAAGTTAATCTAAAGGGTACCTAAGCTCTGTTTTGAATACAAATAGTTAAATGGATAAAATAATTTTTTTGCTATTTCTGGGACATAAATTATTAACTGACAACTTCAATGTTATTTACTTATAAGAAAAATCCAAGTACTATGTACATTATGTTGTTAGGAAAAATACAGTTTTTCTGCTGAATAATTAGCAAATAGCTATAGGTGTATTAGCATTATGTATAACTTATATAAATATATAATATATTTATAATGTATAATAAACATTTGTAATATGTTTATGAATATATTAGTAGATATTCCATCTTGGGAGATTCCTTAATAGATCTTAAACATATTAAATATGTATATATGAGTAACTGAGGATGATAATAATAATGAGAATAAAATAATCTCCACTAGTGAAATATGATTATAACAGTAATTTTATTGGTAATATTTCAGTTGCAAAAGAAAATCCAGAAATAGTAATATGCTCTTTTCCTCTCTCAAGTGAATATTTTGTTTTCAGGGCCTTCCTGGAGAAAAAGGAGAAAAAGGAAATTCAGTGTTCATTTTAGGTGCCACTAAAGGTATGCAGGTAAGTGTTATGATCAGGGTGGGTTTCAGATGAATTCCTTTCCATACAGGTCAACCCATGCAGAAAACACATGGCCTGAGATTTCCTTTGGAATGCTACGTGGATGAACGCTGTGGTCATTATGCTGAGTGGAGTAAACTGGTCACAAAAGGACACAACAGGGGTGATTTCCACTTAGAGGAGGTTCTTAGTAGTTGGATTCATAAAGTTGGGGAGCAGAATGGTGCTTATCAGGGACTGGAGGGAGTAGGACTGGGCGGCTCATGTTTAATTGGTACAAAGTTTCCACTGAAGAAATGAAAAGTTTTGACAATGGAAGCTGGTGATGTTTATATAAGGTGGTGAATGTATTTAATGCCACAGAACTGTGCACTTAAAAATGGTTGAAATATTAAATTTTACCGTATGTATGTTTTACAATGTATTTTACATTTTGGAAAAAAAAAAGCCCATATTCAAGAGAAGACACACTCCTTGATTTTTTTAAAGTAGGTAAAGTCTCAGGACAGTCACGAAACGGTAGGTGAGCACAAAGGCAGTGAGTGTGAGGGAACTGCAAAACAAATTCCCTTTACACCTGCTCTGGGTGATAACAAAGCATCCGTTAAGGCAGCCAAGCTCTCCCAGTCAGAAGAGAGATGGTTAAAGGCTGAGGAAGTGGAACCGTTCAAGTGAGGATTTAGATATGAAAGATGAAATCCCCTTTTAAAAAATTGATATTTTATTTTTATTGGAGTATAGCTGCTTTACAAGGCTGTGTTAGCCTCCACTGTACAACAAAGGGAATCAGCCATATGTATATATATTCCCTCCCTCGGGGGCCTCCCCTCCCACCCCACCTCTCCTCCTACCCCTCCAGGTCATCACAGAGCACCAAGCCGAGCCTCTGTGCTTACGGCAGCCTCCCACTATCTCTTTTACGCCTGGTAGTGTATATTCTCAGTCCTGATCTCCCAGTTCATGCCACACTCCCCTCCCCAGCTGTGTCCACATGTCCGTAATGTACCTTGCGTCTCTATTCCCGCTCTGCAAATTGGTTCCACGTCCTCACGACTTCAGCGATCTTTCCCTGGTGTTGGTTGGTTTTGAATGAGTAGAAGTGCAGTTGGGGGCTTAAGAATAAAATCAGGAAAGCACCTCCACAGAGCTCTATCCACAGCTGTCTGTTCTGTGCTGACAAACTGAACAAACTGCACAGACTGTCCAGATAATTCCCGTGTGTGTGTGTTTCTTCTTTTACATCCTGTGTATTTGAGGGGAACAGTGTTGCTCTTCTAATGCAATGTACCATTACTGTTGCAGGGCGACAGAGGGGACCCAGGACCTCCCGGCTCACCAGTAAGTCTTTGGGGCAGGCCCTGAGCTTCTGTTTGCTCCTCGGATAAGCTATGGTCCCCACTAGTAGGTTAGTAGGTCCCCACTAACCTAACCCCACTAGCAAGACAGGTTACCTAAATTTGCAGGGCCCGCTCAGTGCAAAATGAAAACGTAGGTTTCTTGTTCAAAAATTATTACAGATTTCAAGATGATGACAGCAGAGCTTTAAATCAAATACAAGGCCTATGTGACTGCACTGATCACAGGCTCACGGGGCCATCCTTGAATCTCAGCTGGCTCCTGCTTACCTGCCTCTTCTGTCTTGCAGTGATCATTTGGTATTGCTCAGGTAGCCATAGTCACTTAATATTTACGAAAATGTACCTCTTTGAAACTACCTAAATCATATATGTCCAGTGAAAGTGATTTTTGCCTGCTGAATCAGTAATTGTATATTGTGTTTAATATTTTGCACCATCCTCTTGTTCCTGGAATTTGTAATTCAGTGATTAGACTTGTTCCAGTTCATCAATGTTCACAAGATTAAAACTGAAAGCAATTTTGCCTCCTAATGGTTCACCGTAATTTCATTTGGTGACTTCTGGCTGTTGATGGTATTATTTCCCAGGTTGGTTCTCTTCCTACTCTGGAAGCTCATTGCTTTGTTTTCAATAGATACCTCAGTGTCGATGTTAAAATAAGTAGCAGTTCATCCTTTAGGAGAGAGAAATGCCAGTGCATGCTCACAAATCATCGGATGTGGGCAGGGTGAGCTGGAGAACAGAGTGCCTCTGTTCATACTTCTAGAACTGCCCCCTATTACCTTTCCTTGTGAATTTGTGTATCATGCCACAACTTAACATGTTCCAGAAAATTAAGGCTGAATTGCCTTGATCTTGAACTGGGGACATTCCTATTCACATTGATCCTTTAGGCATGTTGAAAGAATAGAGTATAACTATATTAATATTTTAATTTAATGTTCAGTTCAGTTGCTCAGTTGTGTCCAACTCTTTGTGACCCCATGGACTGCAGCACACCAGGCCTCCCTGTCCATCACCAATTCTTGGAGTTTACTCAAACTTATGTCCATTGAGTTGGTGATGCATCCAACCATCTCATCTTTTGTCAGTCCCTTCTCCTCCCACCTTCAATCTTTCCCAGCATCAGGGTCTTTTCCAGTGAGTCAGTTCTTCGCA
This sequence comes from Oryx dammah, assembly GCF_014754425.2. Classification (NCBI taxonomy): domain Eukaryota; kingdom Metazoa; phylum Chordata; class Mammalia; order Artiodactyla; family Bovidae; genus Oryx; species Oryx dammah. The sequence goes on from NW_024070211.1 coordinate 20,427,132, forward strand.
TCAGGTGGCCAAAGGATTGGAGTTTCAGCTTCAGCAGCAGTCTTTCCAATGAATATTCAGGACTGATTTCCTTTAGGGTGGGCTGATTGTATCTCCTTGCAGTCCAAGGGACTCTCAAGAGTCTTCTCCAATACCACAGTTCAAAAGCATCAATTCTTCAGTGCTCAGCTTTCTTTATAGTCCAACTCTCGGATCCATACATGACTCCTGGAAAAACCATAGCCTTGACTAGATGGACCTTTGTTGGCAAAGTAATGTCTCTGCTTTTTAATATGCTGTCTAGGTTGGTCATAGCTTTTCTTCCAAGGAGTAAGTGTCTTTTAATTTCATGGCTGCAGTCACCATCTGCAGTGATTTTGGAGCTCCCCCAAATAAAGTCTCTCACTGTTTCCACTGTTTCCCCATCTATTTGCCATGAAATGATGGGACCGGATGCCATGATCTTCATTTTCTGAATGCTGAGTTTTAAGTCAACTTTTTCACTCTCCTCTTTCACTCTCATCAAGAGGCTCTTTAGTTCTTCTTCACTTTCTGCCATAAGGGTGGTGTCATCTGCATATCTGAGTTTATTGATATTTCTCTCGGCAACTGAAAGTATCTTGATGTCTATTAAAGTTATATGTGGAACAAGATTTCTTTGATCTTTGGGTCTTAATTTAGTCTCAGACGTAGGGGTCAGGCACCCCCACCTGAGCTGCCTGCCTGCTCTGTGCCCTTTTCCCAGCTGTGTCAGGGCTGCTGTCCAGGACCACCCAGGAGAGCAGGTGTATCTGGAACTGACTTCTCCTAGGTCTTTATCTACCTGGGATTCATGCAGCTGTTGCAAGAACAATGCTTATAGTTTTTAGTAACAAAGACACTGATTTTTCTCCTGTTTAGGGATCAAGGGGAGTGAGAGGCCCAGCAGGCCCAGCGGGGTACCCGGGAGAGCCTGGGTTAGCAGTAAGTACCGCATTGCTGATGCTGTTCCTCTAGAAGCCCCAGCTTGACGTTTAAATAAAGCGGAAGAAACCAGAATTGCAGTCTTGGGTCAGGCAGAGGTGGGTCCTTTGTGCGACCTGATGAATCAGCGCACACCCACCATTATGAGTGTGAGTCCATTCTGAGACAGATCCCCCCTGGGGGTGGCATTGGAGCGGGGGGACAAGCAGCCCAGCTGTGGTAAGAAGTCCATTGTGCATGTTTCAAAATTAAGGGTTTCCTAAAGAAGAGCTGGAGACACCCAACAAGGACACATTCAGATTTCTGTGACTGATGAGTGATTTGTGTGTTTTTGCTGTTCATTTAGGGACCTCCAGGCCCCCCTGGGAGTCCAGGCTTAAAGGTAGGCAGCCATGAGTAACACACACAAGTAATGTCCATGTCCAACAAGACAAGAGACCACTGATGTTTGTCAGAATCATGTCTTCCCTCTTTTTAAAATTCCCAAAGTAGTTAATAAATCATTGTTTAGTCGCTCAGTCGCGTCTGACTTTTGCGATGCCATGGACTGCAGCCCCCCCCCAGGCTCCTCTGTCCATGGGATTTCCCAGGCAAGAATACTGGAGTTGGAGTGGGTTGTGATTTCCTTCTCCAGGGGATCTTCCAAAGTCAGGGATCAAACCCAGGTCTCCTGCATTGCAGGCAGTTTCTTTACCACTGAGCCACCAGGGAAGCCCTATTTAATACACTTCAACAAATTACCTAGCCAGAAGTCTTACTTGCTTGTAGTTCTTCTTTAATTTTCAAAAGCAATGAGTTTCTGTTTTGTTTTCTTTTCCAGGGTAATCCTGGTATAGGAGTAAAGGGGCAAATGGGAGACCCGGTAAGAATCTCATTTTGCGTGGAGGAGCAGGTGTTAAAATGTATGAACTGCCCATGTCTAGAAGGCTGTTCTGATGATCACTTAACTTGTGTTCATCTCTCATTACTGCCCAGTTTTGTGGCTAAGGATTTGTCTTCACTGACTTATTAAGTTACCCTTACCCTTGGCTGTAGAATGACAGTTTTGACAAAATCTAATAGTAAATTCAAATTAATTTATATGACACACTTCCTCCTAGGCCAAAGAGATGGAATGATTCTGGGAATACATCCAGAGTAACAATTATGTTTAATTACAGATTTGTTTGACTTAATTTTACAAATTTCATCAGAATCCGAAACTTCACACATAAGTAAAAATATAAATAGCTGCAATCCAAGGCATTGAGCCACATGCTTCCACCCTTCAAACTTATAGTCCTTTCTGCTGAAGTAGGACACTAAATAAGGACAAGCTTTAGCAAAGTGCTTTATGGTGGCTGTTCATCTAGAAGCAATCTGCAGTGTTTAAGAGCTGGTGAGGGGCCCTTTTTAAAAAAATATTTATTTATTTATTTGGCTGTGTTGGGTCTTAGTTGCAGCACGTGGGATTGTGGTTTTGTCATGTGGGATCTTTCATTGCAGCTCGTGGGCTCAGTAGTTGCTGATTGAGGCTTGCGAGCTCAGTAGTTGCAGATTTCAGGCTTAGTTGCTTCCAGCAAGTGGGATGCTAGTTCCCCAACCAGGGATGAAACCTGTATCCGCTGGCTTGTAAAGTAGATTCTTAACTACTGGACCATCAGGGTAGTCCCTGGTGAGGGGCTCTTTCAACAACTCTGGGTAAAAAGACACTGAGCATCCACCCTGTGCCAGGCTAGGTTTGGTGCTGGGGGTGGGGCTTTAGTGAGACAGAGCTGATCCCTCCCTCTCAGGGGGTCCCAGCATGGTTGGGTAAGTTACTGTACATCCATTTAACAGAAGGACACACTTGCCAAAAATATATTGGAAGACATCATGATGTGGGAAAGTGTGATGCTAAGCAGAAAGTACAGGTGTACTTTGTAAAACCAAAACAACAACAAAAGTTAAAATCTACATGTAGAGTAGAATTTCTCAACCTTCATAATACTAATGTATTATTGTGGGGCTGTCCTATGCAATGTAGGATGTTTAGCAGCGTCCCTGGCCTCTACCTACTAGATGTTGGTAAGATTCCTTCTGCTTCATTGTGACAACCAAATATGTCAAACGATCTTGCCAAATGTTCCTGAAGGGAGGCACATCCAAAGTCTCCCCTTCCTCCCCATGCTCCGTGACTCCCAATCTTGAGAACCACTAACTTAGAGAAATGACTGAGGAAAAAAATAGATGAAAACAATGTTTTCCAAAGTTGGAATATGTTTATCAGAACCCCTAAACCTGTGCACCCCACTTTAAGAAACCTCACACAGTGAGGAAGCATGGCCAAGTTAGAGAACTCAGCACCAACACAGTTGCATGTGTTTGCAAACTCAGGCTGTTACTCCTACAGTAACGTGGAAATATTTGACTATGAGGTGACTGTTCAAATTATCCAAAATACGCTTTTAAAAATTTCTTTTGATTGTTAGGTAAACAAAGGCATAATTTTGAAATGTTGGTGCAGAGCTCTCACAATGCTCAAGACCATGTTGGCCACTCCATTTTTAGAGCAGACTGTCCTAAATGGTTATTACTCATGTTTTCCTAGGGGATACGATTATGGATCATTTACATTTTGTTCTTCATAATTTATCTTTTTGTATTTTTGACTGAAATGAATATGTGGCACTGTCACAATATTTAAAAAAAAACAGTAGCATGACCGACATTTGGAAGAGGCTCCTTGCTTGCCAGCCTATGTGGGTTTTATATAGTTTTATTCCAGTTATAGGAATAAGTATTGTTATCTTACGAATCCATATTATGTATTTCTTAAGCAAATGCACAGTGTTTATGCATTTGTTCAATTACTTATTCATGCAACAGAAGCCACTAGAATGGCTGCTACACCCTCACTGTGTTAGGTACCAGGGTACATCAAGAGAAACAAACAAAACCCACATCTCTAACCTCCTGGTTCTTCTGTAGTTTCCCAGGTGTGGGTGGAAATTGAATTATTGGTTATATTTTTTTATTTACTATGCAGAAAGTAATAAGCATTTTATGTGCATTATCTATTCAATAAAACAATACTTTGAGGCAGGCAGTATTATAATCCCCATTTCACAGAGAAGGAGAGAAAGATTTTGAGGAGTTAAGGAAACTAGGGATAAGAAGATTTTAAGAAACTTGCCCAGAGGATCCCAGTCTAGTAAGGGCCTAGTTTCTACACACAGGTGACAACCTGACCTATCACCTGTTTTTAACACAAGAGGGAAGATAATTCCAGGTGTAAAATATTAGAAATATTCAGAAAAGTATGAAATAACTACCTTGTAATTAAGGGTGTGTTTTGATTGTATTGTGGCAAAACCAATCCAAGGAATATTTTTTCCTTGTAGAGAACATCTCTAATGACCCAAAAGAAAACTTTTGACTCATGATTTCCCACAAAGAGATGTAAAATATTAAAGAACTAGATATAACCTAAGTCAAACCAAAGTGGAATAACTTAGTAAGTGATAATATATTATTATGATAGATTATTGCATAGGTGTTGAAAATCAAGTTTTTTTTTTTTTTAATAAATTTATTTATTTATTTATTTTTAATTTTTACTTTACAATTCTGTATTGGTTTTGGCATAGATTGACATGAATCCACCACAGGTGTACATGCGTTCCCAAACATGAACCCCCCTCCCACCCCCCTCCCCACAACATCTCTCTGGGTCATCCCCGCGCGTCAGCCCCAAGCGTGTCATATCCTGCATCAGACATAGACTGGTATTTCGATTCTTACATGATATTATACATGTTTCAATGCCATTCTCCCAAATCATCACACCCTCTCCCTCTCCCTCTGAGTCCAAAAGTCCGCTATACACATCTGTGTCTTTTTTGCTGTCCTGCATACAGGGTCATCATTGCCATCTTCCTAAATTCCATATATGTGTGTTAGTATACTGTATTGGTGTTTTTCTTTCTGGCTCACTTCACTCTGTATAATTGGCTCCAGTTTCATCCATCTCATCAGAACTGATTCAAATGTATTCTTTTTAATGGCTGAGTAATACTCCATTGTGTATATGTACCACAGCTTTCTTATCCATTCATCTACTGATGGACATCTAGGTTGTTTCCATGTCCTGGCTATTATAAACAGTGCTGTAATGAACATTGGGGTACATGTGTCTCTTTCAATTCTGGTTTCCTCCGTGTGTATGCCCAGAATTCTGGAAATAAAAGCAAAAATAAACAAATAGGATCTAATTAAAATTAAAAGCTTCTGCACAACAAAGGAAAACATAAGCAAAGTGAAAAGACAGCCTTCCAAATGGGAGAAAATAATAGCAAATGAAGCAACTGACAAACAACTAATCTCAAAAATATACAAGCAACTCCTGCAGCTCAATTCCAGAAAAATAAACGACCCAATCAAAAAATGGGCCAAAGAACTAAATAGACATTTCTCCAAAGAAGACATACGGATGGCTAACAAACACATGAAAAGATGCTCAACATCACTCATTATTAGAGAAATGCAAATCAAAACCACAATGAGGTACCACTTCACACCAGTCAGAATGTCTGCGATCCAAAAATCTGCAAGCAATAAATGCTGGAGAGGGTGTGAAGAGAAGGGAACCCTCCTACACTGTTGGTGGGAATGCAAACTAGTACAGCCACTATGGAGAACAGTGTGGAGATTCCTTAAAAAATTGCAAATAGAAATGCCTTATGAAAATCAAGTTTTTTAAAGAATTTCTAGTATAATAGGTAAATGTGCAAAAAATATTGTTGTAAAATATATTAAGTGACTTAAAATTTTAATAAAATATAAAAATATAAACTGTATTCTATATTTAAATGACATTATATAGTTTTACTAGTTTTATAATATATTTTAATATGTTTAACACACCATTTAGTCACATATACATGTGTGTGCACATGCATATTCTGCACATATATTTATATGTATACATGTGTGTATACACGAACATAATACAAGCACACGCACATCAAAAGAGCTGTACTAAAGTTTTAATAAATACTGTCTCTGGATAGTAGGATTATGGATCACTTTTATTTTTTTAATTCATTTTTAACAATAAGTATGTATTATTTATGAAAAATAATAAACATTTAAAATTAAGTGACATATTTGCCAAGTTTTTTATTTTAAATCCATGATACATGTTTACACAGGATTATAAGCATTACATCACACTTATGAAAAGCTTCTTTGTTTCAAATTTCATGTCAAAATAAAGTTAAAAATGGCCTTCTTATTATACTGATTTTTTTTTTAAAGGGTGAGGTTGGCCAACAAGGTTCTCCGGGACCCACTCTGTTGGTGCAGCCACCTGATTCTGGTCTCTATAAAGGAGAAAAGGTAATTCTCAACTCATATGATACTTTGATAAAGTAGTCATAGCCGACATTTTCTGAACATATTCCCATGCCAGCAAAGAGCTGAGTACCTACGTGCCACACTGCCTCCATCCCAAGCCTTCACAGATTGGTACTATTATTAGCTCCACTATACAGAGCTGAAAAAAGGAGGCTTGGAAAGGTTTACCAGTATTCTCAAGTATGCCCAGCTGCTGAGTGGCAGATCTAGCTTGGGTTGCAAATGGTGACATGTCCTCCAGGATTTAGACCCCTATTTGTGTCTTTGATATGGTGGCTGAGAAGACCACTGGAAGTCCAGTTGTCCTTTAGATGTTACATATGGATCTGATGCTTGGGTAATTGAAAAGGTGACAGCTGCATAGAGCTGGGCACATAATAGACTCGTGGCAAATGTTGATTCCTTTCTCAGCCTCCAGCACTGATGTTACTGATGCCATGTGCAAATTCTCCTATCAGCTTTCAGTTACTGGATTCAGTTTCACTACATTGTTCAAAATGAGCCTCTCCTCTCAACAGCTACACCGCTGTTGCAGCTTCCCAGCTTGCATCTCCTGCCCTGGTCCCATGGTGGCTCCCTCCCCACCGCCCCTCCTCCATGCCCCATGAGGTTACACTCTCACACAGAACCGACCTGAAGAGTGTCAGGTTTAAAGAGTGTCAGGCCCTTGGATCTTAGTTGTTAGTTAGAAACAGTTGAAGGGTAATCCTTTATTAAAAAGTTAGGAGAACGGTTGTTGAAAGAGGTAATTTCTGAAACAGGTGTAATTCAGTATGTTAAATAAGAGTAAGGCAGATTATATTCTTTGTAAATTTTAGGGTATTAAAGGACTGCCTGGAATGACTGGACCTCCTGGACCACCAGGAGCCAAGGTAATTTATTCAAATAATGTTAAAAAATTTGTATGATGTACTATCTTCCTTTTTAAAAATTTTACTTGGTTATTATCCTTCCCTTAAATGCTGATCTGTTACTAGAATTTTTCACTATTTTATCATAATTGTGTAGGAAGACTATTCCAAAGTATTTATTTTCTTTAAGTTGATGGCAGTAATGTTTATTTCTTATTTAGTTTTTGCATTCCATATTGCTGAAATATAGTTGCTTAAACCCCTCTAAATGTTGTTATGTCTTTAAGGGAAAACCTGGTATTGGGAGAAAAGGAGAGAAAGGGATTCCTGGGTTTCCAGGACCTCGGGTAAGGCTCCTTCATGCTGTCTTTATCGTCACTGAGTTTGGAGGCATTTCTCTCTCACATTTTTGTAAGATTCAATCAATAATTCTGAGAGCTCAAAAGTGGAGATTTTCTTAAAGAGGAGTATGTTTTGCTCAGCAAGAATTGTGCGATAGCTAAAGGCTCCAGAGCATCCCTTCTGTGCACATCATTTGGATAAAACAGGTAAGCAAAAGATGGGAGAATTGGCAGGAAGTGAACTGGACATGGAACAACAGACTGGTTCCAAATAGGAAAAGGAGTAAGTCAAGGCTGTATATTGTCACCCTGCTTATTTAACTTCTATGCAGAGTACATCATGAGAAACGCTAGGCTGGAAGAAGCACAAGCTGGAATCAAGATTGCCAGGAGAAATATCAATAACCTCAGATATGCAGATGACACCACCCTTAAGGCAGAAAGTGAAGAGGAGCTAAAAAGCCTCTTGATGAAAGTGAAAGTGGAGCGTGAAAAAGTTGGCTTAAAGCTCAACATTCAGAAAACGAAGATCATGACATCTGGTCCCGTAACTTCATGGGAAATAGATGGGGAAACAGTGAAAGTTTCAGACTTTATTTTGGGGGGCTCCAAAATCACTGCAGCCATGAAATTAAAAGATGCCTACTCCATGGAAGAAAAGTTATGACCAACCTAGATAGCATATTCAAAATCAGAGACATTACTTTGCCAGCAAAGGTCCATCTAGTCAAGGCTATGGTTTTTCCAGTGGTCATGTATGGATGTGAGAGTTGGACTGTGAAGAAAGCTGAGCGCTGAAGAATTGATGCTTTTGAACTGTGGTGTTGGAGAAGACTCTTGAGAGTTCCTTAGACTACAGGGAGATCAAACCAGTCAATCCTAAAGAAAATCAACTCTGAATATTCATTGGAAGGACTGATACTGAAGCTGAAGCTTCAATACTTTGACCACCTGATGTGAAGAGTGAACTCATTGGAAAAGACCCTGATGCTGGGAAAAACTGAGGGCCAAGGGGAAGGGAGTGACAGAGGATGAGATGGTTGGAAGGCATCCTTGACTCAATGGACATGAGTTTGAGCAAACTCCGAGAGCTAGTGAAGGACAGGGAAGCCTGGCGTGCTGCAGTCCATGGGGTTGCAAAGAGTTGTACACAACTTAGAGCTAAACAATAACAAAAATGGGATCATGACATTTTCTCACTGGCTCAGTGTCAGTGTGATTGTAGCTTGGAATTGTTTAGTTAAGCCTATTTGACAAAAGAAAGTACTGATCTATGGATAGTAGCTAGAAAACAAAAAGTACAGCATCAGGCCTCAACATCTCTATACCTGTTGCTAATGGGATCCCCATTCACAGAGTCACGATGAAGGCCAGACCCAAACAGGTGTGGACACTGAGTTTATTTGACTCCAGATTTAGTACTTAATGAGGCAATATTGACTTCCATAGTAATTTTGATTGCTGATAATGCATAGAGCAACTATTAATCTCCAGACAAATTATATTGCAATGATTCAAAGATATTTAGCTCAGTGAAAGCATTACATTAAATAAATTAAAGTAGAAGAGCAATAAAAACAACAAAACTATATTCTTAATTTATATCACTGGAGAGGACATGATTTTTTAAAATAATATTAAAGAGTAATTAAAATAGCAAATGTTGTAAAGAAATGGAATCTCTTTTATGTTTATTTCCTTTATTCAGTTATCTTTGTAGCCATGATTAAAAATCCCAAAAACAATCTCATAAGGTGAAAAATGATTCACTGAATTGGTTTATGTATTTTTATTTAATTTTGCTTGTGTTTATTTTTGTGAATTTATTAGGGGGACCCTGGTTCCTATGGATCTCCAGGTTTTCCAGGATTAAAGGTAAATGTATACCATTATAGAGATGATAAATACATTTTTATTAGTAGATGCAATTCAGTATCATTCAAAAGTTGTACCAGGACATGTAAACTCATACACAGTAATGGCAGAGGAAACACATTTATTTTGTAAATTATATAATTTTGTTGTGGGTGCAAACTAGAGCACAAAACTCTGATGCAACCTAAAACCATGTTAAGATTTTGTATAGAATCTCAGGGAGCATGTGTCATTCAGATAAAATGAGAATGAGATAATTTGTCAATGAGATAAAATGTTACAATCACTTTTTTTTTTTTTTAAGCATGCTTTTTGTTACTTGTAGGGGGAATCAGGACTGGTTGGAGATCCTGGGTCATTTGGATTTCTTGGCCCAAAGGTAAAAAAGTGAGCCTATTTGAGTACAATCTAATAACAGCTTATGTCCCTTATGCTATCTAATTTATTTTTTAGAGTATTTCAAAATATCATTTTTTAAATGTCAGTTTTGCATATATTATTTTAATGCATGTTGTAATGATTATATTTTACATTTGTGAAGTGATCTTTCTGAAGCAGATGAAAAGTACTGAACGTTTCAAAAATTCCATAGGGATCATATAGTATCATGATTGAAAACAGAGGGACCTGTGGAGAACTCTTTGCTCTGACCACCAATACAGTTTGTCTTTCCTTTGTAACCTCTGACCTCACCATCAGCACTTGTGTGGGACAAGCCATGGTGGCATTGAGATACACAATTAAGGAGGGACAATATTTGCTGCAAAAAAAAAATGTAGGTTCAGATGCTATAGGCAAAGAAACCATTTGTCCTAGAGTGCCAAATTAGACATTAATGATTATTATAGATAGAAGAAATTCCATGGCTTCAGAGGTATCTAGTTTATGGGCATGGAATCATTTTTGGAATTTGGATTTATTTTTCTTTAGGGAGAACTTTGTTAGTTGGTTGTTTACTTCTGCTTATAGGTAGGAGGTTACTTATATTTGTTCCTCTTAGAACATCATGAGTTATTTATTTCTCTAGTCAGCCTACAGGCTTTATTTCTTATACAAATGTACTCTTGGCCCTTCTAATATTTACTTAGTGCCAGGAAACAGGAGAAGAATATTAATATTTCTAAGAAAAGTGAATGAATGAATGATTTCAGGGAGATCCTGGAGACCGTGGGCACCCAGGACCACCAGGGGTTTTGGTAACTCCATCTCTTCCACTCAAAGGTTTGTGTTCCATTTGACTTCTCTATCAATTATGCTGAAATGGGATTTAAGTTGTCCTGAAAGAAGAGTTCGGTCCACTCTTTCTGTTCTTTATACACTGCTGCTGCTGCTGCTGCTAAGTCGCTTCAGTCGTGTCCAACTCTGTGCGGTCCCATAGATGGCAGCCCACCAGGCTCCCCCGTCCCTGGGTTTCTCCAGGCAAGAACACTGGAGTGGGTTGCCATTTCCTTCTCCAATGCATGAAAGTGAAAAGTGAAAGGGAAGTCGCTCAGTCATGTCTGACTCCTAGCGACCCCATGGACTGCAGCCTTCTAGGTGCCTCCGTCCATGGGATTTGCCTAGGTGGGCTAAATATATGGCCTTTACCATGAATGCGTAATTGTTGTTGTTGTTCATTCGCCAAGTTGTGTCTGACTCTTTGCAATCCCATGGACTGCAGCACGCCAGGCCTCCCTGCCCCTCAGTATCTCCTGGAGTTTGCCCAAGTCCATGTCCATTGAGTCAGTGATGCTATGGAGCATCTCATCCTCTGTCGTCTCCTCCTCCTCCTGCCTTCAGTCTTTCCCAGCATCAGAGTCTTTTCAAATGAGTCAGCTCTTCGCATCAGGTGGCCAAAGTATTGGCTTCATAATGTATAAATTATACAAGTGCTAATAGAGATGTACGTCTCGATCATCTCTATCAGCATAAGACATCAAATTTTATGTTAGTGTGTAAACTGCCTGCTGGGACTTTTATTATGTTACCTTTCAGAAAGTAGGTATTTTAATTGCTGAACACATTTAAAACCATTTGACTAAGGCCTGCCACAATGCTGCCTTCAGGAAGAAGGCAGCCTCAACCAACGACAAATTCAGCACTACTTCAACTTCACATGTCTGTCGGGGAGGGTCTAAAATACTGCATTTTAAATGTGGTGAGAAACTGCAAAACCATCTCACAGTTATACTTGATCAAGCCTCCCGAAAAGTAATTGTGCATGAATTTTCTAATGTATACATATGTTTGCTATATACACGATGTCATTATTTTTGGCAGGCCCTCCAGGGGATCCAGGGCGCCCCGGCCGCTATGGAGAAACAGGGGCTGTTGGACCACGTGGTCCTCCTGGTGCCCCAGGTAGACCAGGGGAAGCCTGTGCAGGTATGAATCCGCTGGCCTTTACAGCTCAGGTTTGCTATATCCTCCTCCACACCAGGGATTGTCCACTCTAGCTGATACTAAAATCATCTTGTTGTTTAGTCAAGAAGCTGTATCTGACTCTTTGTGACCCCATGGACTGTAGCCTGCTGGGCTCCTCTGTCCATGGGATTTCCCAGGCAAGAATACTGGAGTGGGTTGCCATTTCCTTCTCCTGGGGATCTTCCCAACCCAGGGATTGAACCTGCGGCTCCTACCGCATCTCCTGCATTGCACGCAAACTCTACTTCTGAGCCACTGGCAAAGCCCAACTCATCTTAGGATTGTTTCAAAAATACTGATGGCTGAGCCTACCCAGACTAGGAATGTCAGACTCTCTGGGGGGTATGGATGCACCTAGGCATCTACTGTTATAAAATCGTCCCCCTACTTCTAATGCACAGCTAGGATTAGGAAGCACAGAACTCAAACCAATTGACTAATTGGAGAAAATCCAGGTTCCTAGACTGCTGCTCAGAAATATTCAGTCACTGTCTCAGGGGTGTGATAAGAAGCATCTATATATAATGGGCTTCCCACAAGATTGCATGCATGCTAAGTAGCTTCAGTGGTGTCCAACTCATTGCTACCCTTTGGACAATAATCCACAAGTTCCTCTGTCCTTGGGATTCTCCAGGCAAGAATACTAGAGTGGGTTGCCATTTCCTTCTCCAGGGCATCTTCCCAACCCACAGGTTGAACACACATCTCTTAAGTCTCCTGCATTGGCACAAGAGTTTTTACCACTAGGACCACTGGGGAAGCCCTGCACAAGATTACTACGTGCAGATAAGATTTTGAAACCACTGCTAGGATTAGAGTGTGTCTTCAGGTTTTTACCACCTTCTTGGAAGGCTCTCCCTGTGGATATACAGTTGTTAAAATTTAGTTTATCCACCTAGTCCCCAACTTAAATATTCTGTAGGAAATGTGGAAATACAAATTGTGATTTAAAAAGTAGGATTTTGATTCACACTTAGTGAATAATAATAATAATAATAAAAGCCACAGTTTTCTCCTCCCTTCCCTCCAAACCAAAAAACAACAGTCTCATCCCCCACATAAAAGCCCTATGGCTCATGGTCATATTTGATGAAAAAGCCTGAGAAATAATCCTATTGACACAAGGACTTTCAACTCCTTCAAGTGCTATCTTAGTTAATAGTCTCAGTGATATTAGGAAAAGAAGTTTACAGGGTATTTTCATTCTGTGAACCCAGGAGAATTGATTAAACATGTGAGGAGAAAAATCTGGAATAAATGTAATTCTATTCAATCTGTCTCATGTTCTGTTTCCTGAGGAGTAAAAAGTTTTCTGAGATATTCAACGGTGAACTACAGAGTTCTTGTTTAATCTTCCACGAAACTGGCTTTCACTTGGGAGAGTCTGATGACCACAAAGTCAGTAAATAAAGCTTTGTTTAGTTCATTTACTCTTTAGACATTGTAGCCATGGTTTAACTGACCCAGGACTGTATACATCATATAGACCACTCTCTCAGTCAGGAGGTACTAGGCTCTCGTCTTACATTTCTCCTTTCAGGCTTGTTTATAATAAAATAGTGCTTCCAGCATATTGAAATCAAAACCCAGTGGGAGTAAGTAACACATGTCTCTAGGGAATTTCAAACCAAGTATAAAACAAGAAGCCTCTTTATCCCAAAAATCTTTTAAAAAAGAATTAACCCATATTTGGACTTCAACCCATAGTAAGAAGTAATTTTATATGGTATAGTATTTACATTACATCATGTACATATATGTATCCATACATACATATGGTTGAAACACAAATCTCACAGAATAATATCTGTGGGGTATATGAGACACTCCCATTTCTATTCCATTCTTTTCTTTTGAAAAAAAAAAATGGTTTTAATGCTGGCCACAACTTCGCTGATATTGTGTCCTGTCGGTGGGTGATCGAGTCTGCAGTGTGCTGTACACTGTAACCCATTCTCCCTGTTGGAAGCTGGTTGAGCTTTTTCCCTGGCCCTGGGGTGAGACAGCAAGCAGGCAGCTTTCAGGTTCATTCTAAGTCAGGTCTAAGGAACGTTATAAAGACAAGATGGCAACCAAGTCCATAGGAGGACATGTTCATTTTGTTTTAAGGACACCCATGTATGTAGCCTTTATTATACCTATTCAATTTTATAATCGTCTATAGTATTTACTTTGAAGTTTTGCAAACACCTATGATTGAATCCCAAGCTTCACAATCAATGTAGTGTGGTGAAAAAGTTACATGTTTATACAGTGAACTAACATTTCTTTGGCCACCTGATGTGAAGAGCTGACTCATTTGAAAAGACCCTGATGCTGGGAAAGATTGAGGGCAGGAGGAGAAGGGGACGACAGAGGATGAGATGATTGGATGGTATCACTGACTCGATGGACATGGGTTTGGGTGGACTCTGGGAGTTGATGATGGACAGGGAGGCCTGGCGTGCTGCGGTTCATGGGGTTGCAAAGAGTTGGACATGACTGAGCGACTGAACTGAACTGAACTGAACAATGTTTCATGTTCTAGTGCTTACAAGCTGTGTAATCTTGGGCACTTATTAAACCTCTCTGTTCCTCAGTTTTCCCATCTGCAAAATTGAGTTCTTGTTACAGTTGAAAGAAGTATTATGTATAGTTTTTAGAATAAAACTTGGCATAAAGACTCACTATGTTAGCTATTATTAGCATTTCTTATATTGGGCCTAAATTTACTGTGTCTTATCTATAAGGTACAACCTTTACAAGTTGTTTGAGGAGTAAAGCTAATGTCTGAAAATATATGTAAAGCCTCAGCACATATGCACACAAGAATGAAAGCCATCTATTTACTTTGGGTGCTACATTACTGATGACAAACGGGGTTCCAGTTGTCTGTTGCTAAACAAGTAACCCCAAACCTAGTGGTTTAAAACAACAACATTCAGTATATACCGTTCACTCTTTCCAAGGTTCAGGAATTCAGGAGGCATAAACCCAAGTGATTCCAGAGCAAAGATTTTCATCTAGTTATAGCTGTAGACTAGCTGGGACAGAAACATGAGGACTGGCCAGGCATCTCTCTCATTCGTCTCTCATATAGTCTCAAACCTTGCTGTGTGTCTCTGCACTAACTTAGACTTCCTTACAGCATGGTGGCTTCCAGGTGATAATATTGCTTCCATGGTGGTTCAGGACTCCAGTCCCAAGCATTTCAGCTCACAAAGCAGAACCTGAATCGTCTTTAATAATCTGGCCTGGGAAGCCATACAGCGTCAGTCCCACCAAAGTTGATTAGTTAGAACAGTCACCAAAGGCTGCCACATGGCAGGGGAGAGGGACCTCCACTTCATGCTAGGAGAGTGTCAGGGTTCTGCAAGGGTGTGAGATGCGAGAGCTACCAGGATGCCATCTTTAATAATCACCATCTTCCATCCGAGAGATTCTGGTACTACGTGTGCTTAGGAGAAAGCAGCTAGGAGAAGTGGTTGCTATCATATGAGGGCTTCTGGCTGTCTTTTAGCCAAAGCTGCAGTACGGGGTGGGTGCAGTAGGGTATCAAGGGGAGGCAGGATTCAGCTGCTCCTGCATTACTCGGACTTCCCCTGAACACAATGAATATTACTTTGACCTCCCCTGAACCTCCAATCCTTCGCTGAGAACTTGCTATAGCCAGATACTACATTGAGGTCCTTATGTGGCTTATTTGTTTCATCCTCATTAGAAGCCTCGGAGGAAGATGTAGAGAATTAAATAAGTTACAAACCTACTTTGGTACCTGTGGCTGCAGGGACAGAGGCCAGGATCAAATCTAGTGTCTCTATGCTTTCCACCAAGCTACATGGTTATAGGATTTTACCTCTACATAGATAATTATATGAGTCCAATTTTTTGGCTGTGTTAAGAAAGTATGCTCCCCATTTAATCTGAGTGTAAAAGATTAGAAGACTATCTCCATATAAGCATATTGCTGCTTATATGGAGCTGCTGCTGCTGCTCCCGCTGCAGCTATGAGTATGCAGTATGCAGCTATGAGTATGCTGCTCATACTGCTGCTGCTGCTGCTAAGTCGCTTCAGTCGTGTCTGACTGTGCGACCCCATAGATGGAAGCCTACCAGGCTCCCCCGTCCCTGGGATTCTCCAGGCAAGAACATTGGAGTGGGTTGCCATTTCCTTCTCCAATGCATGAAAGTGAAAGTGAAAATGAAGTCACTCAGTTATGTCCAGCTCTTAGCGACCCCATGGACTGCAGCCCACCAGGCTCCTCCATCCATGCGATTTTCCAGGCAAGAGTACTGCAGAGGGTTGCCATTGCCTTCTCCAAGTCAATGATAATTATACAAACAAAGTGCTTAAAATTATATGCTAGATACCTATCTGAGGGCTACCCTAAGAGTTCAGATGGTAGAGTATCCACTTGCAATGCAGGAGACCTGAGTTTGATTCCTGAGTCAGAAATATCCCCTGGAGAAGAAAATGGAAACCCATTCCAGTATTCTTGCCTGGAGAGTCCCATGGACAGAGGAGGCTGACGGTCTACAGTCCATGGGGTTGCAAAGTGTCAGACATGACTGAGTGACTAACACACACACACACAGACGCCTATCTGCATGATTTAATGCATTACCTCATTTATTTTCTCATTATTTAAAAATTTTATTGAAGTATAGTTGCTGTACAATATTACAGGTTATAGGTGTATGGTATCAGTCAGTCAGTTCAGTTGCTCAGTCGTATCTGACTCTTTGCAACCCCATGGACTACAGCACGCCAGGCCTCCCTGTCTGTCACCAACTCCCAGAGTTTACTCAAACTCATGTCCATTGAGTTGGTGATGCCATCCAACCATCTCATCCTCTGTCATCCCCTCCTTCTCCTGCCTTCAATCTTTCCCATCATCCAGGTCTTTTCTAATGAGTTAGTTCTTTGTACCAGGTGGCCAAAGTATTGGAGTTTCAGTTTCAGCATCAATCCTTCCAGTGAGTATTCAGGACTGATTTCCTTTAGGATGGACTGGTTGGATCTCCTTGTTGTTCAAGGGACTCTCAAGAGTCTTCTCCAACACCATAGTCCAAAAGCATCAACTCTTCAGCACTCAGCTTTCTTTATAGTTCAACTCTCACATCCATACATGACTACTGGAAAAACCATAGCTTTGACTAGATGGACCTTTGTGGGCAAAGTAATGTCTCTGCTTTTTAACATGCTGTCTAGGTTGGTCATAACTTTTCTTCCAAGGAGCAAGTATAGTACTTCACAATTTTAAGGATTATGCACCAGTTATGGTTATTATAAAATATTGGCTATATTCCCCATTTTGTACAATATATCTTTGTAGCTTATTTTATACATAATAGTTTGTCACTCCCTACTCCAATATTGCCCCCCCACTCACCTTTCCCCTCCAGTATCTACTAATTTGTTCTCTATGTCTTTAAACCTGCTTCCCTTTTTTTATATTCAGTAGTTTACTGTATTTTTTAGATCCCATGTATAAATGATATCATACAGTATTTGTTTTCTGTGAGCTCATATTTTAATTCACTGAATGTGTTGATATGTTTGTTCAGGTTCACTTCAGTTCAGTTCAGTTGTTCAGTCGTGTCCGACTCTTTGCGACCCCATGAATCGCAGCACGCCAGGCCTCCCTGTCCATCACCAAGTCCTGGAGTTCACTCAGACTCACGTCCATCGAGTCAGTGATGCCATCCAGCCATCTCATCCTCTGTCGTCCCCTTCCCCTTCTGCCCCCAATCCCTCCCAGCATCAGAGTCTTTTAGGTTCTATCAAATTATCAAGGTAGAAAGATTTTAAAAGTAAATTTAATTAAATAATATATACTACTTTCCCAATAATTCCAAAGAAAGGACAAAAAGTAAGAAAATTTGATTCCCCAAATCTTTCTTATTACCACTTGTGTTCTTGTTTCAAAGGAGTTGAGGCATTTTGATGGCTGGGATACTTGGTTATTTTTAAACTACAATTTTTTTCCTTAAAAAAATTCCACAGCCTAAGAAAGATGTACTGATTTTTATTTTTTCCACAGAAAAAAATTTTTGAGAGTATTAATGTGAGATTATCTAAGTAGATGTGGTTTTCATTCTTGATTTCTCTTGGAGGCATGACGGGACCTCCTGGGCCACGAGGGTTTCCTGGTCACCCAGGATTTCCAGGGGCAGCTGGTGTTCCTGGGAGAGCTGATTCTGCTCCAGGAAAACCAGGCAACCAGGGACCAACTGGGCTGCCTGGAGTGCCGGGACTGCCGGGACCTCCAGGATCAGATGGTAAAGTGCTCTTCATTCGCATTTCATAACATTTACGTTGCATTTGATATTTGCAGTATCATCCAGAAAATGTGACTTTCCACATTTTTAAAAAGTTGTCTAATATTTTATAAGCCATGTTAGTATTATTAACAATATAAAAACGTCAACTGATATTGACTTACCACATCAATTAAAGTATGTGAAAATGTTTGGTTGAGAATTTAAGTGTGATGATAGAATTTTGTAAATTAGCACAGTTTTTATTTTTTGAATATAGTTTTTGTTTTATGAGTCATATGCAGACCAGACTTAAGAGTCAAACAGCTCTATAAAGCCTTTTGTGAAAAATAACCATCCCAGAATCTCCTATTCTGTCCACCCCAGGGGCAATTATTTCCACACAGTTAGCTAAATGTTCTGTTATTTGCCTTTTATGACCATTTAGCAAACATGTGTCGCTATTTCGTAATTTTTCAGTTTGAGCATGATCGTTTGACTTTCCTGTCCACAGATGAATGTCCCTCTTTCCTTGCCACTCACGCACATTTTCTATTTCTGCAACCTATCAATACAGTTATCATCATTATTTTAGTTAAATATTCAGTATCTATACTGAAGGGTTGTATAAATGTTACTCATTGGTTTAGTCATATAATAATATGTATCACTCTTGTGCTTTCCCAGCATGGCATTTAGTTAATAATTGTCTTAACATTCTTTTTGTGTGTTTGCTTGGTTTTCAATATACTTATTGCTAATTCAACCTCAAATCATCGAGAATTGTATAAATCTCTTAATCATATATTCTAACTCATTACCAGTGCTATCTCTTTGAATAAGTCTCTTCTGGAGCTTTATGACTGTTCAAGTTAGGTCAGGTTACAATTTCAAAAGCTGATGCTAAGATCCTGCCTTGAGATCTTCCTTCATCGTTATCCTAGGAATTGTGTCTCTACCTCTCTGTCTCTGCCTCTCTTTCTTTGGGTTCCTTTCTCCCCACAACTCATATATTTCTTTGGTCGCTTTCGGTTCATTTCAGTCACTCAGTCATATTCAACTCTTTGTGATCCCATAGACTGCAGCACACCAGGTTTCCCTGTCCATCACCAGCTCCCAGAGCTTGTTCAAACCCATGTCCATCGAGTTGGTAATGCCATCCAACCATCTCATCCTTTGTCCTCCTGCCTTCAATCTTTCCCAGCATCAGGGTCTTCTCCAATGAGTCAGTTCTTCACATCAGGCGGCCAAAGTATTGGAGCTTCAGGTTCAGCATCAGTCCTTCTAATGAATATTCAGGACTGATTTCCTTTATGATTGACTGGTTTGACTCCTTGCAGTCCAGGGGACTCTCAAGAGTCTTCTCCAACACCACAGTTCAAAAGCATCAATTCTTCAGCACTCAGCTTTCTTTATAGTCCAACTCTCACATCCACACATGACTACTGGAAAAACCATAGCTTTGACTAGATGGATTTTGTGGGCAAAGTAATGCCTCTGTTTTTTGATACACTGTCTAGGTTGGTCATAGCTTTTCTTCCAAGGAGTAAGCATCTTTTAATTTCATGGCTGCAGTCACCATCTGTAGTGATTTTGGAGCCCAGGAAAATAAAGTATGTCACTGTTTCCATTGTTTCCCCATCTATTTGCCATGAGGTGATGGGGCCAGATGCCATGATCTTCATTTTCTGAATGTTGAATTTTAATTCAGTATTTTCACTCTCCTCTTTCACCTTCATTAAGAGGCTCTTGTTCCTTTTCACTTTCAAGCAAAAGGGTGATATCATCTGCATATCTGAGGTTGTTGATATTTCTCCCAGCAATCTTGATTCCAGCTTGTGCTTCATCCAGCCTGATATTTCTCATGATGTACTCTGCATATAAGTTATAAAAAGCAGGGTGACAGTATACAGCCTTGACGTACTCCTTTCCCAATTTGGAACCAGTCCATTGTTCCATGTCCAGTTCTAACTGTTGCTTCTTGACCTGCATACAGATTTCTCAGGAGGCAGGTAAGGTGGTCTGGTATTCCCATCTCTTTAAGAATTTTCACAATTTGCTGTTATCTGCACAGTCAAAGGCTTTGGCGTGGTCAGTAAAGCAGAAGTAGATGTTTCTCTGGAACTCTTGCTTTTTTGATGATCCAACAGATATTGTCAATTTGATCTCTGGTTCCTCTGCCTTTTCTAAAACCAGTTTGAACATCTGGAAGTTCTCAGTTCATGTATTGTGGAAGCCTTGCTTGGAGAATTTTGAGCATTACTTTACTAGTGTGTGAGATGAGTGCAATTGTGCGGTAGTTTGAGCATTCTTTGGCATTTCCTTCCTTTGGGATTGGAATGAAAACTGACCTTTTCCAGTCCTGTGGCCACTGCTGAGTTTTCCAAATTTGCTGGCATATTGAGTGCAGCACTTTCACAGCATCATCTTTTAGGATTCGAAATAGCTCAACTGGAATTCCATCACCTCCACTAACTTTGTTCATAGTGATGCTTCCTAAGGCCCACTAGACTTTGCATTCTAGGGTGTCTGGCTCTAGGTGAGTGACCACACCATCTTGGTTTTTTGGATCATTAAGATCTTCTTTGGATAGTTCTCTGTATTTTTGCTACCTCTTCTTAATATCTTCTGCTTCGGTTAGGTTCATACCATTTCTGTCCTTTATGGTGCCCATCTTTGCATAAAACTTTCCCTTGTATCTCTAATTTTTTTTTTGAAGAGATCTCTAGTCTTTCCCATTCTTTTGTTTTCCTCTATTTCTTTGCATTGATCACCAAGGAATCATTCTTTGGAACTCTGCATTCAATTGGATATATCTTTTCTTTTCTACTTTGCCTTTCACTTCTCTTCTTTTCTCAGCTATTTGTAAGGCCTGCTCAGACAACCATTTTGCCTTTTTGAATTTCTTTTTCTTGGAGATGGTTTTGATCACAGCCTCCTGTACAACATTAAGAACCTCCATCCATAGTTCTACAGGCATTCTGTCTATCAGATCTAATCCCTTGAATCTATTTGTCACTTCCACTGTATAATTGTAAGGGATTTGATTTAGGTCATACTTGAATGGTCTAGTGGTTTTCCCTTCTTTCTTCAGCCTTGAGTGTTGGTTTACTCTCTCATTATGCTTTGTGAGAAAGTGTATAAATTTGGGATATTTGAAATACCTTTATTCTACTGTGAAATTTGATTGATAGTTTGGTTGAATATAAAATTCAAGATTGCAATCATTTTTTCCTTCAGGTTTTTGAAGGCATTTTCCTTTTTTTTTTTTTAGTGTTGTTACTAAGAAGTTCAGTAATCTTTAGATAGTTGATCCTTTGTTTAAAGTCTCTTTCTTCTCTGAAAGCTTCTAGGAATTTTTCTTTGTATTCAATGTCCATAAATTTCACAGTGATTTACCTCAGTGTGGGTAAATTTGCAGGGACTCAGAGCAGTTTCAATTGAACATAAATCCCTCCTTTCTGGAAAAATGTCTTGAAGTAATTTTTTGGAAAATATTCTGTGCTTTTTCCCTCTGCTTTCTATTTCTGGACTCAATATATTTGTCTATTTCAGAATCAATCCTATACATCTCTTTTTCAAATCTTCACCTATTGTCTTCATCTTTTTATTTTTCCTAACACTTTCTGGTAGACTTCCTCAACTCCATATTCCAACTCTGCTTCTCAATTTTTAAGTTTCTACTTTCATAACCATTTTTTAAAAATTTCTGAGAATTTTGTTGTTGGTGTTGTTCTCTCTTACTGTGTCATTTTGCAGAAGCTTGTTCATGTCTCAGGGATGAAATGCCTTCCTTTGTCTGCTTTTTAAACTATATAGTTTATTTTTTAAAGATTTCTTCTTACTGTATTGTCTGTTTTATCTTATTTGAAGGAGTTTGTTTTTTTCTGCTACAATTTTTAAGAAAGAGTTCTTAACTAGCTGTTTCTTTGACCAGTCATCCTGTGTGGGGCCTCACTGTTTGCTTCAGAGATACCAATTCCTGAACTTTAGGAGAGATTTTTCAGTCAGCTGTGTTCTTTTTCTGCTTCCCCCACAGCCTGCTTGGAGTTCAGCTTTTTAAAATCTGATAAATCTTGTTACATTTTTTGTTTGTTTGTTTTTGCTGTTGTTTCCTTGTCTTAAAGAATTCTGTCTTTTTTTAATATTCTTTTACTGTCTGTTTGGAGAGAGCAAGGAACTTACTGTTTGTACTTTATCTGTCATCTTTGATCAGATATCTCTGAATTTTTGCTTTTACAAACTCTGCTTTATGCTTTCTTTATTAGGTAATTATTGATAATTGAATGGGGAAAAATGATCTGTGCCATACACTGATTCTTACTTTATTTGTTTTGTTTTGGTATATTTGTTTGTTTTTTATTCCCTACCTTACCCTACAACCCACTAAATTAGGGCTGAAATTAGAGATGGTTTTAATAATGGTTATGGTACCAGAAGCTTGCTGTGACAACTGTATAGTCTATTTGTGTACATATTCTTATATCAGAGAGAAAGAATCTTAAGACAGGAGTGGAAGAAAGAATCAGAGTAAGGGGATGATTGAAGTATGAGAGACACTTCTACTTGTTTGGTAGTAGATGTTCACAAAAATTGTGTGATTCTCTCTGCACTCCCCTATCCCACTGTGAAGTTGTATATTGTACTGTTGGGCAACCTGGACCACAAGGAATAAAAGGCAAAGTGGGTCCTCCAGGAAGACAAGGCTCCAAAGGAGAAAAAGGCAAGTATTCCTCCAAGTAGAATTTCTAGAAAAAACAGCATGTGGAGGGTTGGGAGGCATTATATGACATGTCCAGTGATGTACAGTGTGGCCTTTCATTTAGGTTTTTTACTCCCTTTAGTTACCCCTGTGAGTACCTAACTCATTGTGTGCTTGTGACGTGATTAGACCTTGCCAAAAAGTCAAATCCATATTTTAGAGTATAAAGGAGATATTTATCTGCCGTGAGATTTGTCTCAAAGCAGTGACTCTTTTCCATGAGATCCTCTCAATTCCTTGCAAAGGCAGAGATAGGAGAGTTTTGATCTTCAATTTCAATTTCTCCCTGTGGGTCCCATCTTTCCTAGATTCATCAAATGCCTCTAGCTCTCTGTTTCTACACTCTAAATTGTTTGGTGCGTTTTTGACCGACAGAGTCAGGCAGGTATGAGAGCTGAGCAATTTGATTATCCTAATGGTATTTTTTAGACTAAAAATCCTGATGAGTAGAAAATGCATTTAGTGAATTATCAACTGTGATATGCAGTGCAGTCAAGAATCCTCTTTACATATTTTATTTGGATTCTTTAAATGTTCAAAGTTTATACTCTAATCAATTTTAGTTGTTTTTTTCAGCAGGAACCAAATTAAGAGATTATTTTTTAAGTAGGATCCAAATAAGAGCTACCTAAACTTTTAAAAATAAGAAATTTTCTTATTTTCAAAGTTTCTGCAATAGAATTCAGCGTTAGCTTTTCCCCTTGATTTTACCAGGATGAATTTTTTAAGACACAGAACACCCCATTGTCTAGAACAATATGTCCACCCACATAGACCATAGCTACCTCCATATCATGCTCTGTACCCTGCCCCCATCACATGTTGTCAGTTGTCTGCGATAAGAATTGTGTGCATCAGACCCTTTTTGTTCTTATTCACACTGTTGGTTTTGTATAGTAAGGACTTTATTGGGAGTTCATTCAGGAAATATAACAAAGCTGCCTTTTATCCTCTGTCTAGGGAGCTCAGGGCTCTGTGCCTGCCAGCCTGGTCCCATGGGCCCACCAGGCCCTCCAGGGCCTCCTGGGATGCAAGGGAGTAAGGGAGACTTGGGGCTCCCTGGGTGGCTTGGAGAAAAAGGTTCCCCAGGCCCTCCTGGTGCCAAAGGATCTCCAGGGCCACCAGTGAGTAAATTCCCAGTTTTTTTTTTTTTTTAATCTTTTAACAGAGTTGTAATTCAGTTGTACCTCTCTCTAATTTGTAGTGTCATATATATGTTTTTAATATATATATTTTATATATTGTGATATATAGAATGTGATATATATGCTTTTTATGTTTTAAAATTTATTTTTATTGAAGTATAGTTGAATTACAATATATTATATGTTTTGAATCTATAAGTACATTATGGCAAAAAATTGTTTCTGTCCTTTTATTCATCCATTCATCATTCATTTGTTCAGTCAATTGCTTATTGAGCACCTACTATGTTCCAGGTGCTATTCCAGATACAGCAGGGACCAGAACACAATCTCCGCCCTCCGGGGGCCCCTTCTCTGTGGGGAAAATACACACATCATGACAGATAGACAAGTGAACGTACCATATGGTAGATGGCAATAAAGTCCCTTGCCATCCAGTGTGCTTTGAGTGGAGAGAATGAGGGGCAGAGTAGCAGATGAAGTCAAAGAAATGCCTGGAGGCTAGGAGGGGTTGGAGAGCATAGGGTTTTGTAGAAGGGCTGGCTTAGAACTTGTACTCTGAATGCCATGGAGCAGCTGGTGGAGAATCTTAAGGAGGGATAAATCTGACATTAGTTTTAACAGTATCACACTGGTAGCTTTGTTAAGGACAGACCAGAGAGGGTAAGGCAATGGCACCCCACTCCAGTACTCTTGCCTGGAAAATCCCATGGACGGAGGAGCCTGGTAGGCTGCAGTCCACGGGGTCGTGAGGAGTCAGACATGACTGAGCGACTTCACTTTTACTTTTCACTTTCATGCATTGGAGAAGGAAATGGCAACCCACTCCAGTGTTCTTACCTGGAGAATCCCAGGGACGGGGGAGCCTGGTGGGCTGCCGTCTATGGGGTCGCAGAGAGTCAGACATGACTGAAGTGACTTAGCAGCAGCAGAGAGGGTAAGGGAGGAAGTAGGAAGATTTAGCTGAGCGATTGCTCCAGTATTCCTGGTGAAATATGAAGGTGGACAGGTTTCCATATTAATGTTGGGTGTGGAGGGAGGTGGTCGGATTCTAGATATATTTTGACCACAGAGCCAACAGACTGGCTGTGAGACCAGACATGGGATATGAAAAGTAGAGAAGTAAAGGATGGAGCCAAGGTGGGGGGACAATGTGAAGAGTAAGCATGGGGTAAGAAAGGATGCAGAGCCACTGGGCACGTTTTAAGTGTGAGGCACCAATTAGACGAGCAAGTGGAAGTGTTGAGTAGAATCTGAGATGATTCAAGTGAAGGATCCAGATGAGCAATCGGCCTGGAGCTATAAATATTGGCTCTGTCAGAGTTTACATGATGTTTTGTGCCAGAGGGTGGGTGAGATCTTGCCGTGACTCATTTGCTGACCGTTCCAAGGAACCATTACAAGTGCCCTGGGCTGAGGCTGTCCCTCTGAATAAGATCAGTGCCCTCCAGGGCACTCCTCTGGAGGCTGGAGACAGCCTTTGTTACAGAGGCTTACTCTTGGGGTGGCCTGGGACCCAACCATCAGCCTCAGTGTACTCTTTTCCATTTCCCCCAGGAAACCTTGGGAAAATAAGATCCCAGTTTCAGAGCCTTAAGTGAAAGTTTTTGTTTCACTCTTCCCACACCCAGCTTGTCACATTAACAAAGTCAACTCAAGGAGAAGCTACATCCTTCATACACATATGTTGAGTGAGCGCGGTTGTAATTACTAAGTATTTTGCATTTTATAGTCTGATATATTTAATTCAGCCTTTTTTTCATAGTCATTTTTCTGTGTCGTTACTTAATCTTCTTAGTGAAGGTTTTATTGACTCTAAACTTTTTCCTGCCTTCACACTGAGTTGCTTCTCCGAGCTAGCATCTTGGATTATGAATTACAGGTTCATCCAGCATTATCCTGGCAAAAGTTTATGTAATTCAGTTGCTCCAGGGCTTACCTCTTTAATGTTTTTAAATTTTTAATTTATATTGAAATATAGTTCATTTACAATGTTCTATTAAACTGGCCATATTTCTGATGTCTTTGTTCTGTATATGCTTCTGTCCATATGACTTCTCTGTATTAAATTCATCAAATTGGGATCACAGTTAGGGAACCAGATTCACACCATGGGGCACAGGAAAGGAAAGGAGGGAGCAAGGGATGAACAAAAGGACCCACAGATAGGGCGCTCTTGCTCCTCCGTACGTCTCTCTTCTGCTGATCCCTGGCCCCAGCAGCCACAGGTTGGTGGCAAAGTACCAAACAGAAAAATAGGTTTACGTTCTCTGCCATTTTTTTCTGTGATTGGACCAAAGCTTTATGTTCATTGCCTTAGCCTGGGAGCACTTCCTAGGATGGGAGTTTCCCACCAGGGTGCTCTAGTGCAAGGCATAGGGCTTAGGAGCTCGTGGACCAAGCTTCACACCCCGACTCTGACACTGGTGATCTCTGCGGCCTTCCTGGAAAATCTACATCCCATCACCTGTCCTCCAGGGTTAGTAGGAATTCAGTTCAGCCATGCATTGAGAGCTGTCACACACCAGTGGACCAGATGACCAGGGTCACTGGCCCTGAGGAGCTGCAGGGCAAACCAGAGGTCACAGACTGACAAGGGCTAAACCTCTGGCAGTTTGGGTTTTATCCTCACAGTCTTTCTTTTTGTATTCTTCATATGAGATCTGTGGCTGCCTTTGAGAAACTGGAAGTTCATTAACACAGGTCAATGTGTTTCCGCTGCTGCCACAAGCTGAGAGGTGGTCGTGCCTATGAGAGGAGGTTGGGGTGCTCTAGTCTCCCTATGCCCTTTTGCCTGCTTCTCAGAAGGGCACAGCCCCCTGATGGGCATCAATGGCTGAAGTCCCTGCTTTGGTGTCATATAAAATAACTGGTACATGCCTGGTGGAGAGGTCTTCTTTGTTGCTGCTGAGATTTTGTTGTTGTGTTAACCTTTGCCCTGGAAGTTTTTTAGGTTCCACATTTGTTTCACTGGAATCCAAGGCCATGAAGGCAAGATGGTTTTGTTAACTGTAGTGTCTTCTGTACCCAGAATAATGCCTGGCAACTTGTAGGTTCTCAGTAAATCTCTTTACCAAAATCCAAACAGCGCTGGTAATGTTTTTTTTCCCCTTACTAGCTCAACTAAGTCTATGATCTGACTCTAATACTTAAAATTCTACACCTGCAGAGCATTAGAACTGTTTGTCCTAAGTCTCCGATGTGCTGGCTAATAAACTTCTCAGACTCCAGGGTGAATTTGATCTTTAGGGTGAAAGTGTAGGGCTTCCCTAGTGGCTCAGACAGTAAAGAATCTGCCTGCAATGCAGGAGACCTGGATTCGATTCCTGGGTCAGGAAGATTTCCTGGAGAAGGAAATGGCAACCCACTCCAATATTCTTGCTTGGAGAATCCCATGAACAGAGGAGCCTGATGGTCTACAGTCCATGGGGTTGCAAAGAGTCCATGGGGTCGCAAAAGTAAACTATGTTCAGACTCCCAGGGTGAATTTGATCTTTAGGGTATCCCGGTCTTGTTTATTTAAGCATGCCACTGTCAATCTCTTTCTGGAGAGAAACTGGTTCATGTGCTCTGGGAATAGCTTTCTGTCGTGATAGTTTAAGGAACTAGAATATAGCCCACCTAGGCAAATCCCATGGATGGAGGCGCCTAGAAGGCTGCAGTCCATGGGGTTGCTAGGAGTCAGACATGACTGAGCGACTTCCCTTTCACTTTTCACTTGCATGCATTGGAGAAGGAAATGGCAACCCACTCCAGTGTTCTTGCCTGGAGAATCCCAGGGACGGGGGAGCCTGGTGGGCTGCTGTCTATGGGGCCGCACAGAGTTGGACACGACTGAAGCGACTTAGCAGCAGCAGCAGCCCCTCCTTTTCCTCCCAATTCTACACTACAACACCCAAAATAGTCAGATTTTTTTTATTATAAATTATTTTGAGATGCTTTTATTTTGACTCCCCAAAAGTTGCACAATCATACAGAGAGGTCCCATGAATCCCTCACCCAGCTTCCCCCAACGATATCTTGTTGTTGGTTAGTCGCTAAGTAGTGTCTGACTCTTTTGTGACCCCATGGACTGCAGCATACCAAGCTCCTGTCTACGGTATTTCACAGACGAGACTACTAGAGTGGGTTGCCATTTCCTCCTCCAGGGAATCTTCTGGACCCAAGGGTTGAACCTCTGTCTCTTGCATTGGCAGGCAGATTCTTTACCACTGAGCCACCAGAGAAGCCCCCAGTGATATCTTATTAAACAGAGTACATTGCCAAAACCGAGAAACTGACAATGATTTCTACTGAACCCAGTGCAGAGTTTATTCAGATTCTACCAGTTTTACATGCAGTTCAAGAACCTCAATTTTGTAAAGCAGGGAGGAAAGAGAATGATACCAATGGTGCCAAACTAGAATCTGGAACAGGTGATTTAGAAGGAAAGAGGAGAGAGGTTGGAGGTATTCAAATAACTTTTGAAACTTTGGACTCATCACAGTTAAACTGACTTATTCTTCTTTTCACCAAGGGAAAACCTGGTGCCTCAGGACTACCTGGCAGCAAAGGAGAAAAAGGTGACATTGTTGTATCGAGCGTGAAAGGTGAGCATAATCAATCACTTTGCTCCCTGCCATGTTATGAATGATGTATGAACCATTCTTTTGCATTAATTTTCCCTGTGACCTAAGATCAATTCTGTAATTCGATTTGAGATTGTTGAGATTGCTTAAACATATTCCCTGCCCTTCAGAGTCTTGTGAATGTTGAGCCTAAATCCTCTGTATCTTATCTGAAAACACAAATACTCCTTTAGTCACATACTCAAATCCTCTTTGTTGTGAATTGGGTTCGATGGAAACAAGGCCTCGTTTGACTTGTCCAGGGTTTATTCACTGCACTGTAGTATCTTGTATTAATCAAGAAAGTTTGGGGGGACCTCCCTGGTGGTCCAGTGGTTAAGACTTCACCTCCCAGTGCCGGGGATGCCAATTTGACCCCTGGGTGGGGAGCTAAGATCCCACATACTGCAGGGCAACTGAGCCTGAACGCTGCAACAAACATGACCCAACAAAGTCAAATACATATTTTTTTTTAAAGAATATTTTGGTTGTAAGTGACAGAAACCCAGCTTGAAGTAGTGTTTTTAAGAGAAGTAATTTATTGACTTACCTGAGAAAAATTTGAAAGGTTAGATGTATGATTTGCACTGGGACGCCTGCATCGGGAGGCTGTCGTGGCTTCTTATATCTTTCACTGTGCCGTCTGTATTTTCTCCCCATCTGGTTTTCTCTGGGCTATGGGTACGTGACCGCAGGCGGCTCCAAGTTCACGACCAGAGGTGAAAGAGAGCTCTATTTCTTTTTGCTCCAGTTAGGGAAAAAAGTCCAGGAAGGATTGGATTAGCCTGGGGCACATGCCCAACCATGGACCATTTCCCCATTCACTGTGGCCAAGGGCTGGGTACCAAGTTTGGCATCACACAAGCTGAGGAAGATGCTGTAGAGACTGGCATCTCCACACACAATATCTTTGTCAGAATGAGAAAAGAAACACTTCTCAAATAAGAGAATCAGCGGGTTTGGCCACTGTCAATCTCCCCTCTGATTTTTCCGTGATTGTCTTTGTGTGACTTTAGTCAGCTGAGACACTCCAGGGAATCTCTACCTGCCCATGCAGAGTCAAGGTCATTGCCTTTATTTTTAGTCCTTTGTTTCCTTTCACCTTTGCTCACTGCTGAGAAGGACTTAAATCTTTTGGCCTTTGTTCCCAGGACACAAAGGAGAAAGAGGGCCTGATGGGCCCCCTGGACTTCCAGGGCAGCAGGGACAACACGGTCGAGATGGATATGCTGGAGAAAAGGGGGACCCAGGGCTGCCTGTATGTATAATTCTCCTGCTGTAGAGTTTCACTCATACGGTCACAAAGCATCCCGGTTTAAAAAGCTAAACTCAGTAAAGTGTCAACATGCTGCAAATCAGAGTCACCTTTGATTTACTGCCACCAGAAGATGGTTGTTATAAAGATATGGCATATTGCAGATGGTCTAAAATCCTGAGTGGTGGTTCATCACGGCAAGACGTTCTGTCTCTAGTCTTTGTATTATTTTCACGGTGTTTATTTCCTTCTGGGACCCTTGTCTCTGTGAAGCCCCCACTGGTTTCAGGTCTGTTCAGTTGACTCTGTAGGGTGGAGGATACACACAGGTCCTGAGAATTGCCTTCAGTTCTGTTTCCTGATGGAGAAGTGGCAAACAGGAAAGGAGGCACTAGTGCAGATCTACTGGGTAGACACATTGGCTGATGCAGGGTCCCACGAATAAATGGTATTTCTGCATTTTTCAAACATGTTTTGGATGGAGATTACATGTAGCTAATGAAATTCCTAAGAAAAGACCATGAGACACAATGTAGGGGATATGGGTTCGATCCCTTGTCAGGGAACTAAGATCCCACATACCTCGGGGCCAAAAAACCAAAACAGAAAACAGAAGCAATGTTGTAACAAATTCAATAAAGACGTTAAAAACGGCCCACATCAAAAAATCTTTAAAAATAAAAGATGTAACACACATAACTTTCTGTATTTGAGGCATAACACACACACCTGAAGAACATATGCTGTATATGTCTGTAAAAAATCTAGGTTAAACACTTTAAATTACACTCGCTATTAAGTAACTTGTGGAATCACTGGCTTTCTGCGTGCGTTTCTGTAGCCTACGGTGACAATGATAGCTTTGTGTTCATGGCCTTCCAAAGACTGATGATTGACTTGTGATGCAAATGTTTCCAGGGTGATCATGAAGATGCAGCCCCAGGTGATAAAGGGCCTCCTGGACCGCCAGGCCCCTCTGGCAGAGCGGGGCCTAGGGGGCCCCCAGGCCTGGGATTTCCTGGCCCTCCAGGAGACAGAGGGCAACCAGGAGCTCCAGGCTGGCCAGGCAACAGGGGTCCTGATGGTCGGAAGGGTCGGAAAGGTAACTTTGAATGTTCTTGTGGCAGAATGTCAGGTGCAATTATGGAAACTAAAGTGAGCCTCTCTTCTGAGCAGAGATATTAGAGCTGTGGCAGAACCTCTAAAATAAAATTCCTACAAGTTGCTGTTCAAACCTTGAACGTTGTCAAACAAATAAAAACATTACAGCACAATCAATATTTAAAACAAGTCTTTAAAATGCTAAGCTGTCTTTGCTGTTTTACTGGTTTGGCAACTTGCCTTTCATTCATTTCTCCATATCACTGTGGACAATCTGACTGTGTTAAAATTACATATGTGTATATATTCAAAATCTCTCTTTTTTACAGTCTTTTGAGATAATCTGTAGTATTTTAATAAAAAAAGCCCAACATTTTATTTTAAAATACAGCATTGCCCATGAAAACCC
Organism: Oryx dammah; assembly: GCF_014754425.2. NCBI lineage: Eukaryota > Metazoa > Chordata > Mammalia > Artiodactyla > Bovidae > Oryx > Oryx dammah. The sequence continues at coordinate 20,458,439 of NW_024070211.1, forward strand.
ATTTGTAAGCATTCTAGGGAGGAAAAAAAATGGTCTTTTAAATATATTTGACAGTTATTTGAATTCCAAACAAGAAAATGATTTGTAGTTTTATAGCTGAAAACTTTAAAAACTTGGAAAAGGATTTATTTAAGATTTTCTCTTTTGTAATATGTACATGTATCTTGGGTTACATAGTTAATTGTGGAATTTTATAATATAATAATATCTTTGGGTCTTGTTTTGATGACATAGAAAGACAAATACCTCAAAATTTGATATGGATTAAGATTATGGTCTGTGACCATCAGAATCATCTAGCATGATTTTATTCATGTGGTTCATTTTTTATTTGACAGCATTTAGTGTAATACATTAGGAGATATAATTTCTGTTAAAAGGGGAACATTGCGTTTTAAAGGAGACAAGAACTCAGAGGCACAACTTTGAAGTTTTTTTTTTCACTAAATAAAATGAAGGATGACAAAAACCACATTGCAGAGTCATTAGGAAAACAAGAGAGAGAGAATATATTTGAAACATGGCAGGCCCACAATAAATGGCATTTTTAAATTAATCTCTCTCCCAGTCTATTTTTCTTCGGTCACAATTCGTCTACATCCAGAGCCAAATCTTGGAATCTCAGTGTTGGATGCTTACTACTGTTTCATGATTTATCAGACCTTCTGACTCCACTGTATTAGGCATCCATGGACCTATAAATTTATTATTTTCTATGTTATTAATTAAACTATTTCTTAGAATCAACATTTTCCTTATTCCCCTTCTGTTTATTACTGTTCTGTCAGTTGAAGTTCAGATTTCAGGATAGATCTTCTGGAAATTCAAAATAAAAGTAATTCAAGTGACCTAATGATGGCCAGGAGTCTTTTTTTCTTTTGAATTTCACATTTTCTGTATAAAAAAGCATTTTGATCAAGCTGTTATTGAGACTTGCATTGATCTATCAATTGTATGAATGTCACTTTTTTTTTTCCCTTTCCAGGTGATACAATTCCTTGTAACGTAACATACCCTGGGAGGCCAGGCCCTCCAGGTTTTGATGGTCCTCCAGGTACTATCAAGGGGAAGTTCCTGTCATACACATTCTCAAAGTAGAAGAACCTGCAAGCCAGATAAACCAATAGCAAATCCTCAGGGAGTTCTTCAGGCTATTTCTACCTTGATTATAAAGTTTTGAGGGACTCTGGGGAAACAGGATTTGTAGGCATTACCCCTAAGTCCCCTGTCTACCAAACACACTCTGAATAATATTTATGTGCAGCAAAATTTACCTTGATTTGATCACATATCAGCAAAACTTACTGCCCTTTTAACACAAAAACTAAACATTTTAAAACTCTATCTTTTCTTTACCTCTGCCCAGAGAGTGAAAAAATTGCTTACTAATTTTAAATTTTACTCTATTCTGCTGTCCAAAAGACCCAGATTTCTGAACAGAGACATTCTGAGAAATGCCCACACATTTCACCCCAACTACCACTTTTATACAATCATGTCACTTGACTCAAGCACTTATTTATAGCTGAATTTAACCCAAAATTTATATAAGTGATTTTTTCCCTAATTCTTTTATACTGAGTGGGCCAAAAAGTTCATAACATCTTATAGAAAAACCTGAACAAACTTTTCGGCAAACCCAGTATTCATTCAGAGTTCACTTAAATTGATCCATTAAGTACTAGCATAGCCACTAGAGGTCACCTTTTTGTTCTACGTCACTACAGAAATTATTTAAAGGTTGAATGATGAATGACCTTTTATTGCCCTCTGTAACCACTAGCTTGCACCCCAATAATGTGTAACAACCTCCAAATTGCAGTAGGCTTAATAAATCATATTTATTTTCTCTCATATGGGTCTGCAGTTCGTTGGGGTTCAGCTGACCTCAGATGATCTCTATTGACTTGGTCCCTGGCTCCAGGTCAGGTCAGGTCTGCAACATGCACCTACCTCTCTGCGGTGCCAGGGTGTGCCCTGCTCCTGTGGCTGCAGAAATGCAAGAGGGTGGGGCCAGCTTCAGCGGCACAATTCATACCTCTCATTACTTCATGGTGTTTGTTAGGATCCTTTTGGCCAAAGCAAATCACATGACCAAGCCCCAGATCAAAGTATGGGACATACAGGCCACCCACCACAAGACGGTAGCTTGTGGAGGTATAATTTTGTATCTGTGGAGTGAAGAATTGTTGGTTGATTCACTGAATGCTCATTTTCGCATTGAATGGTACTGTCATGGATAGATATATTTGTCACTCAGTTGTATCCGACTCTTTGTGATCCCATGATGTAGCCTGCCAGGCTTCTCTATCCATGAGATACTCCAGGCAAGAATAGTGGAGTGGGTAGCCGTTCTTTCTCCAGGGGATCATCCTGACCTGGGGATCAAACCTGGGTCTCCCACATTGCAGGCAGAGTCTTTACCTTCTGAGCCACCAGGGAAACCCCTAAGGATGGATAAAAAATGCTGATGATTACTTTCAGCAGCTTCAGCCTCAAGGGAAGTGAGCACTCAGAGTTTCAGTTAGCCGTTGTTAACTCCTTTGAAATCCATAATTTATAAGTTATTTTAGCTGAGATAACTCCTAGTAAGAAAGAGAAAGTTTTAAAAAAACTCAATTCCTTTTGCAGGTACTTTTTGCCTGTACTTCATATGAGGGCAAATAGTAAATGCAGGGAAATGGATTTGGTCTTTATTCTGGTGTTTTCTCATCAAGCTACCCACTGGCCACCACCTCTATCCTCTTAGAAGGAAGGTTGTACTCGTGTATTTGTGTTTGAGACTCAGCGCGGGAAGGTACCAAAAGGTTCATCTGAATGGTGGTGTGAATTCTTTAGTGTATGGCTTCTGAGAAAGTAACTTAATACACATCCCTGTGAAATATGGTTTGGAGCACATGACATAAAATAATTATATAAATATGGCTAGAGCTTCCCTGGTGGCTCAGTGGTAATCAGTCTGCCTGCAATGCAGGAGACACAGGAGATGTGGGTTCGATTCCTGGGTCGAGAAGATCCCCTGGAGGAGGGCATGGTAACCCACCCCAGTGTTCTTGCTGGGAAAATCCCAAGGACAGGGAAGCCTGGGGGGCTACAGTCCACAGGGTCACAGAGTCAGACTCAACTGAACAACTGGTCAGGCAAATGCAGGCAACACTTTTACTTCCATAAAGTAAAAATATCCTAAGAAAGATTTAACATAGTTATGGGTTTTTTTTTTTTTTAAGTCATGTTATTTTGTTCTCATTTGCTTTGTGTTTTACTGAGTCTGTGTTTGTTGTTATTGTTTAGGTCCAAAGGGACTTCCAGGTCATCGGGGTGCTCCTGGGCTGAGGTGTTTGGACGGGCAAAAGGGTCAACGTGGCAAACCAGGAATCTCAGAAAGACTTGGTCCACCTGGTAAATAAGAGCTTTTCATTTAGAAATGTCTGGATACCTCTAAACTGGATGATCACAGTCAGCAAATGGCCCAGGGATCCGTATGTGAGTGGGGAATGGGTTTTTTTTTCTTTTTTTTTTTTTTTTGATACATTAAGCACTTAGCTATGTTTTGATAACTTCTGGGTTATGATACTTTTGTGACTTTTCAGGGCTCCTTAAGCCTGGAGCATGAGTTATGGTCTATGTTGTTAGAAACTGCTCAGTCTAGACAGTTTGCCAGTAAATGAAAGCAATATGGAGACATCATTGGCTTATAGGAAACACAGTTACGATTTATTTTTCAACAACAAAACCCCCCCAATATTGCCTATTAAGTTACCCTTTAATTTTAGTAACTACCCCTGTATTTTAAAATAATGTGTTTTTAATTAAAGTAGTATTCTTACACGTGTGTTGATTTTATATTTGTACATGTAAAAATTTAAACACTTTTCTGTTGGATAGGTTTCCGTGGTGATACAGGAGAACCAGGTTTGGGAGGTGAAAAGGGGTCCTCCCCTGTTGGGCCCCCAGGCACTCCAGGATCACCTGGAGAGACTGGTCAGAAAGGACCCCCAGGAGATCCTGCTATCGGCTACCCAGGACTCCCGGGAAAGAGCGGTCTTCCAGGAGCACCAGGGTCCAAAGGACTCAGAGGCGATGCTGGGCGTCCAGGTACTGCAGGTATGAAGGCAACACTGTTCCCTCAGTCCATAATGCCAAGTCCCTGAACAGGTCTCTGAAGATTGTTTAGACTGTTTTGCCTTAAAAATCTAGCATGTTAAATGCTCACTCGAGCATCTCCCGTCACCTATGGGCAGTGGCTCATTTCTAATAACCTGCATCCCCAGGGTTGCCTCTGCATTTAATTGGTTGTTTTTGAGCCCATCTTACTGTGGCTCAGTCAGTTCAGTCTGATCCAGTGGCTACCAGCTGTCCTCCTGCTTTGGACTCAGGACAGTTCTTGAGTGCTGAGGAGTAGGGACCCTGTGACCCTCTCACTGCCCTTGCCCGGCTGAGAGAGGGCAGGACAGAATGCCAGCAGATGCATGCATTTTACAGCAGATGCGTGTAAGAGGCATGCCATATTAAGTGGACAGGTGACAGGCTGGAGGGACTTTCATTCCAGCAGGGCTACCGGGCAGGGCAGAGAAACTGAAGACAGGGAGATGGCCCCTGGCACTGATTCACATTCTTTTCTGGAAATCACTTTGGAGTCTTCAGGATCCCCAGCAGAGGCTTTGAGATTTTAACGTACTTAAAAATGACCCAAAGTGGGGGTAGGGGTCATTAACATCATTGTCTTCTGGGCTCCAGTCTCAGAAAGTGATTCATGACATCAGAATTGCATGGAACCCAGCACTCCAGTCTGAACTTTAGTCCCTGAAGGCTGATGACCAAAAGTGGACCCCAGACCAAACTTTCACAAACACTCTTCTAGTTCTTTTCTAACAATGGATGGGCCTGTATTTAATAGGTACCCAGGACAATACTATACAATAGTACAGGGAAGATGGAGGGCCAGGGAATAAGTCACATTCTTTGTCCTCAAGGAGCTTATTCAATAGTTTGTATATAAACCAGAAACATTCATAAACAGAAACCCATTTAATTGGAACAGAACAAGATAATACATTATGTGAGTCAATGAAAATAATTTTGACCCAGTAATCCCACTATCTCACTTATGAGATGTATTTAAGGCAAGTGTACAACAGAATGTGAAAGTTAATATGAAAATACTGTTGTAGTATTATCCACAATAGGGGAACAATTGAAAACAGTAAAGTAATATATGTACATGCACAGATGCTCACATACTACGCTCAAAGGTATACTATTCAGCTATAACAATGTTTCCCGGGTAGCTCAGTAATAAAGAATCTGCCTGCCACGCAGGAGATGCAGGAGACATGGGTTCGATTCCTGAGTTGGGAAGATACCTTGGAGAAGGAAATGGCAACCCATTCCAGTGTTCTTGCCTGGAGAATCCCAGAAACAGAGGGACCTTGCAAGGCTACAGTCTGTGCAGTTGCAAAAGAGTCAGACGCAACTTAGCAACTGAACAGTATTAACAATTAAAATTATATCTGTAAAGACTACAATCAGATGGAAAATATTTGCATATTAACTTGCAATGTAAAATAATCCAACAACTGAAAGTGCTCTGTGATTACTATTTAAAAAATGCAAACACATGAACCAAAATACAATGAAAACATGAAACAGTAAAATAGATTTTTAGGTTAGAATACAGAATTATGGGAGACTTTTTCCCCCTCCTGAAAATTATGGTATTGGCTTCTTAATATATAAAAATTTGAGAGTTCCAGTGATGAAATCACTTACAAAATGCAAATTCAGACAATGCACACAGGGTGTGTAAGCAGTGTGGATATTTGGTGGAAGGACTGCTACAATTTTAGAGGTTAATTAAAATCAGGAAGAGCTACATTTTTTTTATTTGCATAAGCAACTTCTGTATTGTCTGCATAACCTTACTAAGTAATTCTCATAGACAAGCATGGTTTTTGGGTGCACTTGGAGCTCACTACAATCTATGACGAGAAAATCCATTCAGAGGCGTAGCTCATTGGAGCCCTGAGCCAGGATCAAATTTTTTACCTCCAGTATTGATCCATACAAACACCATCGTAGGCCATCTGTATAGTTTATGCCCTGAGTGTCACAATGAACTGTGTCATTTCAGGGCCAGCTGGCATGCCCGGATTTCCGGGTCTCCAAGGTCCCAAAGGCCAAGAGGGAAATGCTGGATTTCCAGGGATCCCAGGTCCACCTGGTCACTCCTGTGAAAGAGGTGCTCCAGGGATACCAGGGCAACCGGGGCTCCCTGGGGCTCCAGGCAGTCCAGGTAAGCATTGGCAGGTGTCAAGAACCGCGACAGGTATGGGATGTACCTACTTACAAAGGAATAACCTCACTTATTGTTCTTTTGTGGGTGCTGGCAGGAATAAGACTCTTGGGTCAAGGACATTGTTATTCACAGCACAGCAAGTAGCATGAGTTTCTTGTTGGTGACATTCCCCCATGTCACCCAAGTCTCTCTGGTGTGATATAAGAGCCTGGGGTAACATGGCTGTATAGTAATACATTATTGACCGGAGATGTATTAATACATTTTTAGAGAGTGATTACAATTAACATCACCATGTGAAGTTGTTAGAGCTTAAAATTGATCAAGAGTTCATTATACAACTTATTGTCATTATCATTCACATTATCCTGTGTTAGGTTTTTGTTCTAACCTAGTGTATATTATAAACCCAAGTTTATTACCATAAAGTTTTAAAAATTAATGCATTGCAAAAATTTTGACTGAAGAATTTTTTGGTGAATTTTATACAGATACTTTCTCTGATTGTCCATATTAAATATATAGTATTTTCTCAGGACATGATAGTTGTTCAGAATATAGTTCTAATTCAGACAATATGAATATTAGGCCAACAAAAAGACAAAAAACCTTAGTGATTGATTCTGACATGGCAAGTAAAACTAAAACTCATGGTACCAATACATGGTACAGGGTATTACAGGTGTGTCAGATGTAACTGGGGCTTCTCCAGTGGTTCAGCGGGTAAAGAATCCACCTGCAACGTAGGAGACATGGCGGACATGCGGCTTTGATTCCTGGGTCTCCCGGGAGGAGGGCATGGCAGCCCACTCCAGCACTCTTGCCTGGGAAATCCCATGGACAGAGCAGCCTGGTGGGCTACAGTCCATAGGGTCGAAGGGTTGGACACGACTGAGTAACTAAGCACACACTGAATGAAATAGCCAGCAAAGTGTTAGTGAAATAACAGAATTAATTTTTGGCCAGCCAAGATAAAAATCACTGGCCACAGGTGTTAGTTTCTGCAAAAATCCTCTGGTCAATAATGAGGTAACCTGCATGACAGCCTGCTTTTCTTACCAGAAAGAAAGTGAAAGTGTTAAAGTGTTAGTGGCTCAGTTGTGCTTGACTCTTTGCGACCCCATGGACTGTAGCCCGCCAGGCTCCTGTGTCCATGGGGTTTTCCTGACAAGAATACTGGAGGGGGTTGCCATGGCTTCCTTTGGGGATCTACCTGACCCAGGAATCACACCCACATCTCCTGTGTCTCTTGCACTGCAGGCAGTCTGACGGCCACTGAGCCACCAGGGAAGCCCCAGTTTTCTTCCCAGGGGAGGGACTAAATCATGTCAAGGCTGCTCACTGCCAATGCAACCTTGAGAATATTCCAGATAAGAGTGGGTCCAGACTCTGTGTTCTTGGCACACCCAGCAAGACATCATAGGAGCTCAAAGAGACCCATGGAAAACTATCTCTCAACACAGGGTGCCAGGGGGCTATTTCCAGTGGGACCTTTATTTCATCATTCAAATTGTCATCTGTTGTTTAGATCCTAACAGCATTTATCCAAATCCAGGGATATGCCTTCTTGAAGGAGCCGAATGAGATGAGAGCATACTGTGCCGCTGGAGCTTTATTTTTACCACCGTAATACTAGATGACGTTGCTGTTTCCTGGAGTTCTCTCATTACAGTAAACAGCTGGACCAAAATTCACTTGGCGGTAGCTTCAAAAAGCACCTGGAATGTTTTCTTCTGTTAGTTCCCACCCTCTCCTCACCCTAGAGTAAATACAAATTCTTTACCCTTATCCATTTTCCATTTTACAAGACTATAATGCATCTCAACAGGGAAATATTTACTTAAATAATCTGCCTTTCTTTTTATAGCAGCCAGAAAAATATAACCTTAAACTGATGGAAAGTCGCTACTGTTATTTTAGCTGATAAATATTGTTAACTTGGCCATAGATACACAATTGAAGCTACTATGGATTTTTTTTTCCTGCGCATGTGTGAAGCCAGTTCTCAGTCTTCATGCCTTGTTGTCACTGCTGTTTGTCACATCACAGGTGCCCCAGGTTGGAAAGGACAGCGAGGGGACATGGGGCCTCTGGGACCTGCTGGAATGAAGGGCCTCCCTGGAGTCCCAGGATGGCCAGGGGCAGATGGAACCCCAGGTCTCCCAGGGGTCCCAGGCCCCACTGGAGACGATGGGCTACCTGGTCTTCCAGGCCCAAAGGGTGTGTATCACTTTTCCAATATGTCCCTCAGTTTATAAACTTAAAATCCACTGCCAGGTGAAAACTACTCTTGTACATGTGACTTTACTGTAGGATTTACCTGGTCTATTGAAACTGAAAGAGCAAGTCACTCAGTCATGTTGGACTCTTTGCGACCCCATGGACTATTCAGTCCATGGAATGAGCTCTCCAGACCAGAATACTGGAGTGGATAGCCTTTCCCTTCCCCAGGGGATCTTCCCAACCCAGGGATTGAACCCAGCTCTCCTGCATTGCAGGCAGATGCTTTACCAGCTGAGCCACCAGGGAAGCCCAAGAATACTGGAGTGGGTAGCCTATCCCTTCTCCAGCGGATATTCCTGGCCCAGGAATTAGCCTGACTGGTCTATTAGCCTGACTTTATCATTTCCTATGGGACTCCCTTCTTCGTGTCCTCTGTATTATGATTTTTGGGGGCAGAGTGTTTTGGTTTAAGTTAATGGGAAAAAGGGGTGTGGTGGAGTTAGGTATACAGAACCCATAAACACTTCTGCCCAAAGGACTGGGGTTCCTGATAGAGAGTGGGGTCAGGGCAGGTGTGCTTCCACCCTGGATGGGCCCCCACACTTCATCCCACCTCCCCTAGGCCCAGTTCTCTTGAGGTTTATGGAGTTGGGACTCAGAAGCATAAGAGCCTGCAGTTGAGATCTGTGGGGCGGAAAACTGAAGCTTGAGTGGGACAGCCTGGCTATTACAGGTGTGAGGTTGATAGCGGTTGAGTACAAGCTCAGAGCTGGGGCAAGTTTGCATCTCTATGTGGATGGCAAGAAACACAGATAGGGACTTCCCTGGGGGTCCAGTGGTTCACACTTCGCTTTACAATGCGGGAGTGGAGATCTGATCCCTGGTGGGGGAGCTAGGATTTCACATGCCTTGAGGCAAAAAAAAAAAAAAAAAAGACATAAAACAGAAGCAATGTTGTTACAAATTCAATAAAGACACGTTAGAAATGTTCCGTCCAGCTTCCTTGGTGGCTCAGTGGGGAATCCACCTGCTAATGCAGGAGACACAGGTTTGATCTCTGACTGGAGAAGATCCCACATGCCCTGGAGCAGCTAAGCCTGTGCCCTGCAACTAACTGAGCATGCGCTCTAGAGTCTAGAAGCCACAACCACTGAACTCACGTGGCACAACTAGAGAAGCCCTAGCACCCTAGAGCCTGGGCTTCGCAGCGAGAAGCCCGAGTCCCCAGCAAAGAGTAGCCCCCGTGCTTTGCAACTAGAGAAAAACCCATGCAGCAATGAAGACGCATCACAGCTGAAACAAATAACTAACAAAAAATGCTCCTCAAAAACCTTAAAAAAAAAAAAAGAAAGAAACACAGACCCAGGAACCATCAGTTCAGTTCAGTTCAGTCGCTCAGTCGTGTCCGACTCTTTGCGACCCCATGAATCGCAGCACGCCAGGCCTCCCTGTCCATCACCATCTCCCGGAGTTCACTCAGACTCACGTCCATCGAGTCCGTGATGCCATCCAGCCATCTCATCCTGGGTCGTCCCCTTCTCCTCCTGCCCCCAATCCCTCCCAGCATCAGACTCTTTTCCAATGAGTCAACTCTTTGCATGAGGTGTCCAAAGTACTGGAGCTTCAGCTTTAGCATCAGTTCTTCCAAAGAAATCCCAGGGTTGATCTCCTCCAGGAACCATACTAGCCTATAAAACTGTCCCTAAATTTTCATATTCTCATTCATCAGGACCCCAGGGGCTGCCTGGCTTCCTGGGTTTTCCGGGAGAGAGAGGAAAACCTGGTCAGGATGGACACCCTGGCAGAAAGGGAGAACACGGAGAGAAGGGTTGGCCTGGCTCCCTGGGAGACCGAGGACTGAAAGGTGTCAAAGGTAACAGCACCGTGATGCAACACAGCTTGTTTTTAGTCTTTGGCTAGAAACTGTAAGTACAATCCCTGAAAAATAAAATGGATCCTTCTGCCACTTAGATTCTGCTTCTTCTGAATCTGTGGTGTTTGTTTTAGGATTTTAAACAAAATTTGTTTTTCCTTACCTCTCAGTCTTATCACATATGACTGTGGTAAACGAACTGTTCTATTAACAGAAAAAATTAACAAGGGCTTTGATGGGTAGCTTTTGGGTTTCAGAAAACGTTCTCATGTTTTGGGAATGGGGTCCAAGCAAGGCTCCTGGCCCCCAAATCCTGCTTCAACATTTTTAATGAAAAAACAAACAAACCGACAAACCATTTTTTTGTTTAAAGCCAGATATAAATATTTTAGCCTTTGCAGACCCTACGGTCTCTGTCGAAATTATACAACTCGGCATTTAGAGCACAAAAGTGGCCTGAGAAAAGTAAACAAAAAAACATAGCCATGTTCCAGTAAAATTTATTTATGGACACTGAAATTGGAACTTCGTTTAATTTCACATGTCATTTTATTCTTCTTATTTTGAGTCCCCTCCTCCAGTGATTAACATTGTGAAATCATTCAGAGCTCACAGATTATGTAAAAATGGACAGCAAACAGGATTTGGCCCTTGGGCTATAGACCACTGGACTGTATGAGTATGCTTTCATCTGGGCTGTGAATTGCATCTCTCCCAAGCTTCATTTAAAAAAGTGTTTTCATTAAAAAAAAGTTTCAAGACCACTGATGTCAGTGTTCTGTGCCCATTCTTGTTAAATATTTACTTCGATCTCTTGGCCAAAGAGGCTGCAGAGAGTGAAGGTACAAATTCATTTCCACTGTTGAGAATGAAGGCTTGACAATTTCTAAAAACAAAAGTTGTTGTCTTTAAAACCCTTTGGGCAAATAGCCTCATACTTTATTCAAATTTCTTTTAGTGGATTGATTGTACTATTATTTTTTGTTTTACTAGCCTGCAAATTATTTATGTAGAATCAAGGAATGAAAGAGTCATTCTCTGCTAGCTTAGATAAGTGATGTTTGCTGCGCTATTATGCTACTATATAATTATCTCACTAAAAATATTTAAAATTGGGTTAATGCCAGTGATGTGCTGGTAGGCTGGCTCTCAAATAAAATTTTTTTTAAATGCCCAGATCTGTAGTGTTTGCAAATACTCCCACCATGACTGATTTAAAACAACCAGTGGTTTAGCAACTAGTTTACAAAATTCTTGACTTGTTAGTAAGTGGCTCTCGCCAAGCTGGGATGAGCCCACTCCATCCCACATCAACCACTGGACAGTGCTTGCCCAAATGAGGAGAAATATTGTCCACCCCTCCTACCTTTTAGAATTCTCTATGTGGAGAACCAAATTAATTGTCCATTCTTTTAATGTAAGAGAAAATTGGTGGGTAGTTAGCAAGGGGAAAATGAGGAACTGGAAAATATGAGATGGACAATTCAAAATTTACAGGATAAAGAGATGTATTTTAGACCTGGAAATTTCAAGCCTTCTTTCACCGAGACCAGTTTGCTTGAATTTAGCAAACATTCCCTGAGCACTCAGTGTACAGTAAGTCCCCCGCACATGAATCTTCAAGTTGTGAACTTTCAAAGATGCAAACATGCGTTCCATCAATGTCAGGCATGAGTGAAACTGCCTTTCATCCTCTGTCTCCTGTTGCTGATGATCCTTCAGCTCTGCCATCTCCCACCTCCTGTCCCTCCTCCAGTCAGTAACTCTTCTTGCTTGTTCACTCGATGCCAGCCCCTGTATGCAGCTATTGGAAGTACTTCTCTGGCTCAGACGGTAAAGCGTCTGTCTACACTGCAGGAGACCTGGGTTTGATCCCTGGGTCAGGAAGATCTGCTGGAGAAGGAAATGGCAATCCACTCCAGTACCATTGCCTGGAAAATCCCATGGACAGAGGAGCCTGGTGGGCTACAGTCCATGGGGTCGCAAAGAGTCGGACACGACTTCACTTTCACTTTCACTTTCTTCACTTTATTTTTCAAGATCCTCTCTTATAAGATTAAAATTTGTGTGTGTGTGTTTGCTTTTATATATTATTTGTGTATTATAAACCTATTACAGTATAGTACTATATAAGCCAACTGTGTTAGTTGGGAACCTAGGCTAACTTTGTTGGACTTACAAATTGAACTTACAGACGCACTCTAGGAACATAACCCATTCATAGGTAGGGACTTACTATATATCAGACACCGTTGCTGGACAAGGTGAGAAAGGAGTGTAAAAGGCGTGGACCTTCCTCTATGAAGTCAATCAACAATGTTGATACCGTGCAGTCTATGAACGTAAATACAGTTTAGGTTGAATGAGAATTTTCAAACGATATGAAGAGCCACAAAGGAATAATCACAAGTCTGATGCTTCTTATACAGTCATAATTTGTTTTGCTCTTATATTTAATATCTAAAGGAGCAAGAGGACCCCCGGGATATGAAGGAGAAATGGATATTATTTCCAAGAAGGGGGAAACTGGAGAACCTGGGCCTTCTGGGGATGGCGGATTCCCAGGAGAAAATGGTAAGTGCTTACGTTTTCTAATCATACCAATTAAGTTAACTTCTTCACAGGTCATTCACACAAGCATGTGTATTAGACAACTTTTGCAAGAAAACTGTAATACAGAGTTTAGGAAAGGTCATTCTTTAGATAAAAAGAAAAATACAGGCTTAGGAATCTCCCTCATGGTACTTTTTTTCCATGTTAGAACTTAGTTCATATGTGTTTAGGGGCTTCCCTGGTGGCTCAGTGATAAAGAATCTGCCTGCCAGTGCAGGAGACACAGGTTCAGTCCCTGATCCAGGAAGATCCCATGTACTGTGAATTAAGCCCATGTGCCTGCAGAATAAAAAAAGAAATAGATTCGGATATTCCCAACTAGAATCAGTCCAGACTAGATATTTGAAATACTGGTTCCAGGTTTACAGTATTCCTGGGTTTGGACTTCCCTGGTGGCTCAGACAGTAAAGAATCTGCCTGCAATGCAGGAGACCCAGATTCAATCCCTGGGTCAGGAAGATCCCCTGGAGAAGGGAATGGCAACACACTCCAGTATTCTTGCCTGGAGAATCCCATGGACAGAGGAGCTTGGTGGGCTATACTCCATGGGGTCGCAAAGAGGCAGACAGAACTGAGTGACTAACACTTTCATTCAAATGAGTAGCACAGTGACTATCCAGAATTTCAAGTACAAAAGGTACTACTCAGCCTTCAGTGGGCATCCCTGGCAGCCCTTGTTAAAATGCAGTTACTGAATCAGCAGGTCTGGATTTCTAACATGCTCCTCGATGCCTGCGCTACTGGCCCTCAGACACACTGCAGAGCAAGGGTTTTGAAGGCAAATTTGTGTTCCCCTTCCCTGGTTTAGACCTGATCTTCATGAGATCTGGGTTCTTTCTTTAACTAGTTTTTAGAGGATGAATGTTTTAACTTCTCTGGGTGAGTCCTTCCTCATCTGTAAAATAAGCGTGTTATAATAAAGCAAGTGATGCTGGAATAAATAAAGCATCCTTTTCTTGGATAGCCCTGGGTCTGTTTATGGAGGAATCCTTTTTACAGTGAGATCACAGAAGCCAGAAACCTTTGTGATGTGGTTTAGGGCAGGAATTAGTATTCTTAATTTCTAGGACATGGCTTCATCTCCTATATGCTTAATCAATCAGTTGTGTCCAACTCTTTGCCACCCCATGGACTGCACCCTGCCAGGCTCCTCTATCCATGGGGATTCTCCAGGCAAGAATACTGGCGTGGGTTGCCATGCCCTCCTCCAGGGGATCTTCCCAACACAGGGACCAAACCCCGGTCTCCCATACTGCAGCCAGATTCTTTACCATCTGAGCCACCAGGGAAGCCCTCATCTTCTATAAGTAGTACCAAAAGCCTGTAGCCTATCGCCCAGCCTAAAATTTCCTCCAAGAGTTCTGTAACTCTTCCAACTCCATCAGGTGATAAAGGTCATCCTGGGATGCAAGGAAGGAGAGGAGAGCCAGGAAGCTATGGACCACCTGGATTTCACCCTGGGGAGCCCGGAAGAAATGGGCAGCCAGGGCTTCCTGGACCCCCAGGCCCTCCAGGCTCACCTGGGCTGAGAGGGATCATTGGTTTTCCAGGATTTCCGGGTGACCAGGTAAGCAGCTGCTGTTTTGGAAGGAAAGAAAAAATAAAACCTTTCTGGCCTGGGGATGCCCGTTAGGCATCTTACTTTGCCAGTGTATGTCAGGGTCCTTTCAACAGCTTTTAGAATGCAAGAAGTTGGTTGAGAGAAGAATGGAGTCTCTGGAAGGCCATGATGTAACTAATTTCTGGCCAGTGCTCACGCCTGGTTCCAGTGACACAGATGATCAAGTCACTTACTCCGCATACTACCCCTCTTTTGTTTAAACAGCTTCATAAAGACTTGCCTCAGGATGGCTGGTTCACCAGATTAAAGAGTCATGTGAAAAATGACCCAAATTCTGCTTTCAAAGCCTTCCTATCCAATGGCAGATATCATAGATTTTGTTTCAAATTTTTTTATCTTTACAATCATGAGCCGAATACCCTAGAAGTACAACTGTAGGAGCCTAACTTACAACTTCTGGAAAATGTATAGCATACTCTGCTACTTATACTCTTTAAAAATAGATTTTTAAAGCTTTATAATAATATTTTATTTGGTATCAGTTCATTCATTCAAAACTTAAAGTTCAAATGATGTGATGCAATTACTGTTTTACAATTGAATATAGAGAATTGGATATCTCCTGTTGGTATCACTACTTCTGGAAGCATTTTGTCAACTTTTTACAAACTAGATGCATGCAGTGATATGCTTCCAATGCATTTCCAACTTTCTTTACCACAGCAAATTATAAAAGCCAAATTTGTTATAGAAAATGATAACTGGGTCATGTCAAGAGTGTGTCATTTGTATTTGAAATTCAGTTAAAGTCTTACTTCTGTTTCATTAAACTATCAGGGTGAGCCAGGTTCTCCAGGGTGCCCGGGACCTTCAGGAATTGATGGTACAAGAGGACCTAAAGGTATGGCTTGGAAATACAGTAGCCATCCACCAAGCTCATAGTCCTGGATGTTTGTAACATTGTAAGCAAGTACCTTTGGCATGTAAAGCAAAGCATACAAGCTGCAGCACTTAAAGAGTTCCTCACAGACTCTACTAGATAGTCAGATAAGACCTAAATCATCTGTATATATATAGAGCTAATGGTATATATAGAGCCAATCTGTATATACTCAGGTCCAATGGTACTGTGTAGAAAACATGTCTGCGTGCTTGGCAGGAGTCCTCACACCTGTTCTAGTGACTGCAGCTCCGTAAGTGACAGCTCAGGTGCAAGGAGACAGGGCCACATTGGTGGCCCGTGTCCCATGCCCCAGAGGAACCAGTATCTCTTCTAAAAACTGCATAGGTACAGCTTTTAGGGGCTGTTACAAGAGTCATGGTAGATAGAGAAAGCCAAAGCCATGGCTTCTCACCAAGTGTTAATAGTTCACTAAGAATTCCTGGGCCAAGTGTAATTTACAATTGGGATTTTTTACCATCAGCCAAAGGTCAGCAAATGTATTTTTTACAGAGGGCCGGATCATAAATATCTTTAGCTGTGTGAGCTCTGCTGCAACAACAGTACATGAAAACACAGCAAGCGTGAAAGCAGCCTGAAAACAAAGGGGGTATAGCTATGTTCCAATAAAACTTTATTTACAGAAGTCCGCAGGCTGCATTTGGCCTCACAGGCCTTAGTTTAATTTATGCCAGGGACGATGTTGCCTTGTCATTCTACCTGTATCATGTCAACTTACATTCTACCTTTATCAGGTTTCCAGGAAAATAGGAATAACCCCAGGTTAAAAATGTCCTTACAAAAAGAGGTTTCATTAACTCATTATGCAGATTAAACAAACAAACAAAAATCAGGCTATCTTAAATTGCAATGTTTTCACATAAGCTTTAATATTTTTCCTATTTTTGTGTACCATTGGGTTAATATTTTTCTTTAAATCTACTTTAAAATGATTCACCTTTTTAACCTTAGCCTTACCCTCACTATCTGTGAATTTATCGGCTTGGTGTACAGTTATGTTTTATTTTAATATAGGTTAAAATAAATAACTCTAAAATATGAAACAGTAATCAATGAGCTGCCTAAAAATCTTCTCCCTTACTACCAGTGAAACATGCTTTTTACTTTGAGAGACACTCCATAAATAATGGGATAATTGTTATATGAAAAAAATGAACTGTGCAACCTTACTTATTCAGAAAGAATAATTTAGCTCTCCTCTTCAGAAGTACTTACAAATAGGAAAGTTTTCATATTGGATTTTGACATTGTATAGCTTCAGTGCTCAAAACACACTCCTCATCTCTGCTACTCATCTACATATTTATTATAGATGTTTCACCTCTCTCAAAGAACAAACCTAGTTCTTCTCATTTCCCTCCTCCTTGCATTTGGCCATCTTTTCCAGAAAATGAAGTACAATGAAGGTACTGAAGTAAAAGCTGTCTCATGCAGCCCACAAGTAAGAGCTATAGTTCTGCTGGACCACAGTCTGATGGAACCTACCCCTTGGGCAATCCATATTTTTTTCCCGAGACTTGTCTCCATGGTCTGATTTTTCACTTATCTGACTACAACCAGCTTTGTCACTCTGTATTCAGTATCCTTTCTGGATCTCTCTGGATGTTTGGAATGTACTTGAACATGATCTGTATCAGGACATTGTGATAACCAACCTCCATCATGAAAATGCTTTTGATTTCTGCCTCAATAGACAAGGACTTCAAATTTTTACTTTTTTATTATAATTTCTCAAAGACTGGCTGACCTGGGATGAACCAGATTTGTACCTTTCAAATGACTAACTCCAATTATGAGTAGGGTCAGGTGGAAGAGAACCTTCTCTAAGGTGTGGGTGGGACCCCTTTAAAAGGGTGTTGGTGGGCAGGTGCTACAATATATGCCTAATTAGCTCTCTTCTTCTCTTACAACCACATCAATTATTTTGCCCTTCCCTACTCCGCCATTTTGAATCCTCTATTTATAATTGGCTCTCAGTTCAGTTCAGTCACTCAGTTGTGTCCAACTCTTTGCTACCCCATGGACCACAGCACACCAGGCCTCCCTATCCATCACCAACTCCTGGAGTTTACTCAAACTCATGTCCATTGAGTCAGTGATGCCATCCAACCATCTCATCTGTCATCCCTGTCTCCTCCTGCCCTCAATCTTTCCCAGCATCAGGGTCTTTTCAAATGAGTCAGCCCTTCACATCAGGTGGCCTAAGTATTGGAGTTTCAGCTTCAGCATCAGTCTTTCCAATGAACACACAGGACTGATCTCCTTTAGGATGGACTGGTTGGATCTCCTTGCAGTCCAAGGGACTCTCAAAAGTCTTCTCCAACACCACAGTTCAAAAGCATCAATTCTTTGGTGCTCAACTTTCTTTATAGTCCAACTCTCACACCCATTCATGACTACTGGAAAAACCATAGCCTTGACTAGATGGACCCATGTTGACAAAGCAATGTCTCTGCTTTTTAATATGCTGTCTAGGTTGATCATAACTTTCCTTCCAAGGAGTAAGCGTCTTTTTAATTGATTCTCAGCTATAATGTATTAATGGGTCTTTGTGTCTGAAAGGACACAGCAGCAGTGTGGAACAGCTCTGTGGGACTATGAGAATCACTGCCTACAATGGCCTTTGAATGTGCCTTGTGAAGTCATCAATAAGATGACTTTTTGTGATTTTTTTTTTTACAAGCACACTGAGTTGAGCTTCCTTGTAGAGAGCTTGAAATGTGATTGCAGTAGCCGAAACAGTAACAATTTCTGCCTTCTCTTCCTGAAAAACAGTATGAGGATTTAGTTACTCAATGCCAAGTAATTTCTTAAATAGACATCTAAATTTGAAACTACTTTAGAAAATTAAAAATTTAAGTTTATTAAGAATAAGCTTAAGAATAAACAATCTTGTTTCTTGTGACTGTCATGAACTATAAACATGTGTGTATGTGTGTGTGTTTAAATCATACCTTGCATCTGTGTTCTTACATGTGTTCTTAAATCTCACCTTGTATCCCCTATGTCCTTATGTAGGGGGAAAAAAGCATTTTTCAAAAAAATCCTTTCCTGGAACATTAAAGATAGACTATAAAGACACAAATACGTGAACGTTATTATGTCACTTGGAAGAAAAAATATAAACTCTCTTAAATAATGTGTGTATTTTATCACTTACAGGACACAAAGGGGAATCGGCAAGTCAGTTTGGCCCACCTGGTCCAAAGGGTGAGCCAGGTAGCCCTGGATATCCAGGTACAGACCCATCGTTTTCTTATTCAAACAAAAAAGAGTAAGTGTGTTTTGAAAACTGGAATAATTACTTCATCCTCCTAGTTGGGAATGACTATATCAGTATTTTCTCCCCCCTTTACTCATTAAGATACGTATCAGAAGGACTATGTATAGAGACTTCTCTGGTGGTCCAGTGGTTAAGAATCTGCCTTCTAAGGGTTCAATCCCCGGTAGGGACCACGTGCCACAACTAGAGACACCTGTACACTACAACAAAGGCCTGACACAGCCAAATAAATAAATAAAACTTAAAAAAATAAACAGAAAACTTGTGTATAACCACTGGTCTAGGAGAACACCAGAGACTCTCCATCATCTTGCCATCGTGGGTCCCATGGCCTGGGATGTTAACAACACACTTCCCAGGGTCAAAAATGACAATTTGGACCCTTTTACAATCTCCGTAATTAAAAATGATAATTAAGCAAGAACCACTCAACTGACTGCAGTGGCAGGTTTTCATTCCAAGCCTTTCTTTTCTACTCAGAAAAGCATAGGTGAATGCCCTGAGGGCTGCTGTTGCTGAGATATAATATTATAGAATACTGCATTTCCTGTGTATCTAATTTACTAAAAACCAAACCAAAAAAAAAAAAGGTAAAGCTTCATCATCCACAAGTCTTTGGAAACAGTACTCTGTTATCAGCAACAGTTGATGTGTAATCCCTCAGAACAGATGACGGTGTTCCAGTGAGTACTTACTCTCCATAGAGGCTGAGGTTGCCCACAGTAGATGACCCACAGCTGACAAAATACACACAGCCGTTTACTAATTCCTCGTGTTGGAATACAGCTGAAGTCAGTAATCAGACAGATGTACAAAGGTGTGTGCAGGGGTATCCACTGCCAGGAAAGAATGTTTGTTTCTCCACAGGTAATTGGTTCAATCAGTGACACCCAGTGCTGTTAAGCTGATAGTGGACAGGTTAGAGACCAGGTTTACGTTTAGATGAGCACCTTGTAAATTAAGGCCTCCCCAGGTGGCTCGGTGGTAAAGAATTCGCCTGCCAGTGCAGGAGACACAGGAAACACCGGTTCAATCCCTGGGTTGGAAAGACCCCGGAAGAGGAAATAGCAGCCCACTCCAGTATTCTTGCCTGGAGAACCCTGTGGACAGAGGAGCCTGGTGGGCTACAGTCCGTGTGGTCACAAAGAGTCAGACATGACTGAGCATGCACTTGTAAATTAAATATCTCGTATTAATAGTTTCATGCTTTATTTCAGATTCTCTTTGGTGATGGTCATGTTTCATTCCATATGACAGACTATCTGAGCAGACCTATTATGGGAATTTTTATTTCTTTGTTTTTGTTTCACTTATGTATTTATTTATTTTAAAGAATAAAAAAATTTGTTTTTTAACTTTAGACATTTTATAGAGTTTCAGTTGTCTTTACACACTATGTGTGTGTGTGAGTCGCTCAATCGTGTCCGACCCTTTCTGACCCCAAGTACTTATACAGCCCACCAGGCTCCTTTGTCCATGGAGTTTTTCCAGGCAAGAATACTGGACTGGGTAGCCATTCCCTTCTCCAGGGGGTCTTTCCGACCCAAGGATCAAACCCACATCTCCTGCATTGCAGGTAGATTCTTTACCATCTGAGCCACAAGGGAAGCCATTTACACTCTATGCTGCTGCTGCTGCTGCTGCTGCTGCTGCTGCTAAGTTGCTTCAGTCGTGTCCGACTCTGTGCAACCCCATAGACGGCAGCCCACGAGGCTCCCCTGTCCCTGGGACTCTCCAGGCAAGAATACTAGAGTGGGTTGCCATTTCCTTGCCCAATGCATGCATGCATGCTAAGTCGTTTCAGTCGTGTCCAACTCTGTGCGACCCTATGGACAGCAGCCCTCCAGGCTCCTCAGTCCACCTCTGCAATTCAAAAAATTATAGGCACAGGGAAACCATATTTACAATAAGAATAAATTAAATTTTGTTTTTATACCATAAATTGCTAAAATGGAAATCTAACAGAAGAACAAGCCATTACCCTGGCAAAAACTTCCTTTTCCATTCCCTTCCCTTTGGGTCTTTTACCTCTGGCATGTCAAATAGATTTAGATAATATAATTTTAACTGAGATGTATAGCTTATGTGTGTACATTTGGAGGGGAAAATAGCTTTGAGGTTAGCATTGTGGGAGTTCATAAGAAGGACCAGAATGAGGTCTCAGAAAGGAAAATCATTGGTTCAAAGTCAACCTCCATTACCACTGAACATGTGGTCTTGGGCCAGTTGCTTATCATCTCTGAGCTGTTTGCTCATCTGTAAACTGGCTTTCAGCAGATTACAGGTTGTTCTGAAGATCAATCAAATGAGATTCCTTGAAAGCGATTAGTAAACCAAAAAGTGCTACACAAATGTAATGTGTAATTCATCATTGTCATCATCAGCAAAACATGAAGAAATCTTTCCACACTTACTGCTATTTTTATGTAAAACCTTTAAGAAAGTAAGATTTCATGAGCTGAAAATAGTCCAAAATGGAGACCTTTTATATTACCTAATATTTTAAGTTAAAAATCATAAAGCAGAGTTATTTTATGTATAGGCTCACTTTTTCAAGAAAATTTGCCTTGGTGTTATTTCCCTGGCGTCCTGCGGTTATCACCATTTAAATCATTCCCTTTCCCAAATGCCATAGCTTTTGCTTGAATTTTTAAAGTTACATCATACTTTATGTACCAGCACAGAGTTTACTAAACATGCAATTTTCATTGACTGGAAAAAAAGCTGGGTTGAATTTGAACAAGCCTAACAAGAAGGCATGGACCTGCAGCCTGTCTCAGGGGACTTTATATGATTGTACTGGGCTCAGTTCTACTTCCCCTTCCTTTGTTTCAGAGAGCAAATACAGTAGAGATTAACTCAGAAGTTCTGCTCTTAATACAACCGTGATTGGAGAGGCAAGCCTTTAATAGTTCAGTTTTTTCATTTGCAAAAGGGCTTCCCTGGTGGCTCAGTGGTAAAGAATCTGCTTGCCAGTGCAGGAGACCTGGTTTCGATCCCTGGGTAGGGAATAGTCCCCTGGAGAAGGAAATGGTAACCCACTCCAGTATTCTTGCCTGGGAAATCCCATGGACAGAGGAACCCTGGCAGGCTATAGTTCATGGGGTTGCAAAAGAGTCGGACATGACTTAGCGACTAAACAACTTTCATTTGCAAATAGGAAAATGCTGCCCTCAGATGGTAAAGAATCTCCCCACAATGCAAAAGACCTGGGTTTGATACCTGGGTCAGGAAGATCCCGTGGAGAAGGAAATAGCAACCCACTCCAGTATGCTTGCCTGGAGAATTCTATGAGAGAAGCCTGACAGGCTACAGTCACAGAGAGTTGGACATGACTGAGCGACTAACACAACTAACACCTTTACTGCAGGAATATTTTCAGGATAAATAAAGCAACACACAGTGAAGCTCATAGATCTTAAATTTGATCAGGAACAAGTATAGACTAACACAGGCTTGTTTCTTGTGTTTTAGAATAGTGACTCTGACCTCCGTGGGTTTGTAAATACAATACCATGTAATTTATTTGCAGATTCAACTGATGAACTTTGGCACAGACTATTGGTTTATCCTATAAATATAAATTGTATTACAGGCAGAGATAATGAATAAATACATGGTGAAGTCAACTTTCCTAGTAATCAAATATGACTTAGAGTCTGAAGTATCATTTCATTCTTACTAGATTAGCAAGAAAAAAATCCAAAAACTAAAAAGTCTCCAGTGAGCACATGCTATGCTCTTGGAGTTGTAGGGCTGTGGGTGGGTTACGTGTGGTGATGTGAGTTGATGGAGACTTTATCCCAAACCACTAGGCAACCTCTTTCAAGAACCAAATGCTGAATGGTCTGTTCTTAAACATTAAAAGCAGCTGAGCCTTCCTCTTCAGCATGTCACTGTCCTGAGAAGGGGACCATGGCCGATTGTTTTTCTTTTTTTAACCTAGTAGATGTATTCACCAGATGTAATATGTGGTTCTGGAAGGGGACCCAGTGAGGACAAACCAGCTGTGAAGGACATTAAGAGGACAATTGAGGCAACTCAAGCATGGAATGAGTATTGAACATGATTAATTTTCTTGGCTGTGATGATGTTATTTTGGCCACATAGGAAAATGTTCTTATGTTTTCAGACATACCTCCTGAGATATTTAGGGATGAAATTCCATGATGTCTGTGATTTACTTTAAAATACTTCAGCCCTTAAAAATGCATTAAAAACAACCAAAATATCAGACTCTCTTACCTAAAAATTCTGCCCCCAGGAATTTTTCCTAAGGAAACAATTTAATAAGAGAAAAAAAATTGATTGAAAATATATAAAGATCATTATGCATAACAGGGAGAGTTAGAAATAACTCAGATGGCCAATAGTAGAGAAAATTAGTTAATTAATTTAATTAGGGTTAACTCAATAAGCTATCAGCCAGTTGTTTCAAAACAATAATTAGGAAAATGATATGAAGCTTGGAAGATTACTTATGATACAATGCTAATTAAAAATCAGAATATAAAATTGGAGGCCTTATTTGCACAATATTATGCATATGAAATACTGTGTTAAGTTGGTGGGATTTTAGATGTTTTGTTTTCAATTTTTCGTATATGTTATCTTTTCAATAGAAAAATTGTATGTATATAAAAGTAAGAGTAGAAAAGAAAGAGCTGAAATTGGAGGTTTCATAGATTCACTGCTTTGGAGAGCAACTGCAGCTACTCAGATGTTCGATCCTTCTTTCTTTAGGACGGTTGGGAGCATCTGGAGAGCAGGGCTTGCCTGGTGCTCAAGGTCCTGGAGGACCACCCGGAAGGCCAGGACCTCCTGGCTTCTCTGGACCAACAGGATGTCCAGGTAACTTGAAAGGCACCCGGAGACTTCCTGGGCACTCATCTAGCTCTTGTCTTTTAGACTGGTCCAGAGCTGGCTCTGCCATTTCCCAGACCTGTGACTCTGGACAAGTCACTTAAACATACCTATCCCTGACCCCTAAGTTGGAGATAGACTGATCTCACTGGGGTGGTCTGGGAACAAATGAAGACAGATCTGTCTTCATCCAAGGAGGATGCCAGGCGCAAAGTGATGGGCTGACAGAAAAGCTTCTCTCCAGCCTCCCCTGAGGCCTCTTCCATTCAGGATGCTGGTTTCCTCTTCTTTAGCCTACAAACCTCACCCATTCAACACAACATTTCAACGGCTCCTCCTCCTGCCAATTCAGAATCAAGTGAAAATTTCAAATCAAAATTGGCAACTTTAGTTTGAAATGTATTTTCTCCTCTTGAGATTAAAACTAGGAGGTTAAGGAAGAAAAAGTAATAAAACAATATCCCAGGGACCCATGTATTAAGAATATAGATTGTCTCCCAAGTTAATGAAACTTGTATATCACCTGCTGCTGCTAAGTTGCTTCAGTCGTGTCCGACTCTGTGCGACCCCGTAGACGGCAGCCCACCAGGCTCCCCCGTCCCTGGGATTCTGCAGGCAAGAACACTGGAGTGGGTTGCCATTTCCTTCTCCAATGCATGAAAGTGAAAAATGAAAGTGAAGTTGCTCAGTCATGTCTGACTCTGCTCGACCCCATGGACTGCAGCCTACTAGGCTCCTCCATCCATGGAATTTTCCAGGCAAGAGTACTGGAGTGGGGTGGATGCCTGCAAAACCTCCCTGTCGTCCTCAGGTAATCCAGGGGGGCCTGGGCTGCAGGGACCCCCAGGAGAAGTGGGGGATCCTGGACCAAGAGGCATCGTGGGGGACCCAGGGGCACCAGGTCTTCCAGGAATAAACGGTAAGTCAGAAGGAACCCTGACCCCTCAGAAAGTTCTAGCCAGCGATGCTCCCACAAGTTCAGAGTGCCTCTCTCGCACCCCAGGGACATGCTCTGGGGTCCCCCTTTTCCCAGGATGCCCATGGATACCTCCTTTTCTTTCTTACTCAGGCAGCACTGGCCTGGTCTCCTGATCGGCTCTACCAAAATGATGCTCATTTTTTAGGACATTTCTCCCATTGTTGTCCATAATTTTTTGAGCCTTTGCATTTATTCTCAGCCCAGAGAGTCAAGCTCTTGTGTCCTAGATTTCTCTGTTAGACACTAGGCACAAAATGTTGAAGAAAACGGACACAGTTCCTGCCTTCACGGAGTTCACAGTTTAGAAGGGGAGACAGATATTAAATGTGTATTTGCCAGTTATGCAAAGTAGAAGGAAGAGAAAAGAATACGATGCTATGGTGAAGGAGGAACCCATGTTCATTATCTTTGATGAAGAAATGTTTTTGTCCTGGTTAAGTTTTAAAAGTGTAGTAGATTGGTTATAATATAGGTCTTGTGGAATAGAGTAGAATAGAATATATATAAACAAATCTCATACCCCTCCATTCATCAGTGGTACTAATTCTTTTTCAGTCCGTTTTTTCATTGTAGAAAAAAATTTTTTTCCATGGTACTTTTTGTATACCTCTAGCAAAATACTTACGTTGTACCACATTTATTTTTGTTTAGAGGTCTTTCTCACCAAGCAGAATGTAATGTTTAATTTTTTTTTTATTTAAAAAACTTTGTAAATTTTTTGCCCACACCATGAGGCATGTGGGGTCCTAGTTCCCCAACCAGGGACCGACCTCCTGCCCCTTGCATTGGAAGCATGGAGTCCTAACCACTGTACTGCCAGGGAAATCCCAGAATATAAGTTTCTTTAAAAACCAAGAATCATTTTTAAGAATTGAACTATAGTTCATTTACAGTGTTGTCTTAGTTTTAGGTGATTCAATCATATATACATATATATCTATTTTTTCAGATTCTTTTCCCATATAGGTTATTACAAAATATTGATATTAGCTTCCTGTGCTATACATAGGTCCTTGTTGATTATATTATATATAGTATTGTGTATATGTTAATCCCAAACTCCTAATTTATCCCTCCCCCCATTTCTCCGTTGGAAACCATTAAATTGTTTTCTTTATTTTTTTTCCTAGTTAAGCATTTTATAGCTCAGTCAATATTTTCTACATAATCTATTCTTTACATTTTTATTTTTTAATTTTTTAAAACTTCTCCTATGACATTATTGTTTTTTTTAATATAAATTTATTTTTTTTAATTGGAGTTTGTTTTCTATAACCATAAGTTTGTTTTCTGTATTATATTTCTGTTTTTTAAAAATATTATTTATTTTTAATTGGAGGACAATTGCTTTCCAATGTTGTGTTGGTTTCTTCCATACATCAACATGAATCAGCCATAGGTGTACATATGTCCCCTCCTCTATTTGTGTTTTCTGTATAAGTTTCTTTGTATCATTTATTTTTTACTACATATAAGCATTATCATATAATATTTGTCTTTCACTGTCTGGCTTACTTCACTTAATATGATACTCTCTAGGTCAATCCATGCTGCTGCCAATGGCATTATTTCATTCTTTTTTAATGGCTGAGTAATATTTCACTGTATATATGTATAGCACTTCTTCTTTATCCATTTATCTGTTGCTGGACATTTGACTGCTTCCATGTCTTGGCTATTGTAAATAGTGCTTCAGTGAACACTGGGATGCATGTGTCTATTCAAATTATGGTTTTCTCCAGAAGTATGCTCAGGAGTGGGATTGCAGAATCATATGGTAGCTTGATTTTTTAATTTTAAGAACTATTTTTTATATCCTTGGTACAAGTAGATTCCTAGTAAGTCTGTTGGTTGGTTTATTGTGTTTATTTATAAAAATAAATAAAACTGTAAATATATTTATAAATTAAAATTACAATTTATAAATTTATTTTTGTGAATAAATATAATTAATTATTTAATTAATGGAGAAATGGAAGAATGAACAATTGAATGAGTAGCTATGAAGTTGAGAGTCTGTCTTCACCTCAGTTAACACTTGAAGGGTCAAGCCTTACTTGGTTAGATTTCTGTAACCAAGACCCCTCTATCGCCTTCCTCCCTTTTCTTCCCACTTCTGTTTGTTGGCTCATGTGTGTGCGTGTGCACTTAAACACTTCAGTTATGTGTCTTTGCAACCCCATGGACTGTAGCCCACCAGGCTCCTCTGTCCATGGGACTCTCCAGGCAAGATCACTGGAGTGGGTTTCGCTACCCTCCTCCAGGGGATCTCCCGACTCAGGAACTTGGGTCTCCTGCTTGGGTAGGCAGGTTCTTTACCAGTAGCACCACCTGAGAAGTCCTTAGTTGTCTCATAAGTACAGTAAATTTTGGCAAAATAAAGAGTACTTCCTCTTAGAAGAACTGGAAATCCCTTCTTTGGGGCTCACTCAGTTTATTGTTTTGAAAATCCAAGTAACATTTTTCTACACTCTCACCTCTTCATTTGTCAGATAGATAGAGGGAAGTTGTTTATTTTGAAGAGCTGGTATACACTTATGTATTTCTATGCTGCCAAATAACTAGACCAGGGCACGCTGCCATCATCAGTACAGAGATATCTTTGCACTGTTCTTCCTCTTCACTGGCCTTTTTAGTAATGTGAAGTGCAGTGATTGGTGGTAAATTTACGATTCCAAGCAAAATAATTTTGTTATTTTAAGAGTTTCTCTGATTACTGTGGCTGTTTCCTGTCTCTGACAAACCCTACAACTGTGTTGGGGTATTCTCTGGTGCCTTTTTGAGTGTTTAAGAGACTAAGTTGGTAAAGAACCAGAGGACAATGTTTTCCATTGTTTTACTCCTATGGAATCTCCACTTCTTCCTACCCTCCGACTACAGTAAAATGGCAAGGATTTTCAAGTGTCCTGAAAATGGAAAATGTTAGTCGCTAAGTAGTGTCTGACTCTTTGCAACTCCATAGACTGTAGCTCACCAGGCTCCTCTGTCCATGGATTTCTCCAAGCCAGAATACTGGAGTGGGTTGCCATTCCCTTCTCCAGGGGATCTTCCCAACCCAGGGATCAAACCCAGGTAGACTGCATTGCCGGCAGATTCTTTACCATCTGAGCCACCAGGGTAGCTCTGGTGCCATTTTATACACTCAGCTTGACTAAAATGACAAGGCTCGTGTTGTGATTGTTGATTCTTCCTTTCCTTGAATTCGTTTGCACTTACCACATAGCTTCAGTATGATAGGGTATTAAAAACCTGATAGCTAGCGAGTTTGATCAAATAACAAAATTATCTCCAATGACATTGTAATTCGGTGCTATGAAACAAGTTTGCTAAGAGGAGGAGTGAGGAAATGAGTAAATTGAGCCAAATGTACACCCCAGTGTACAGATGGACGCTGCAGTGATATTTCCTGGCCGTGTGGGGACAGTGTTTCCCTGCAAACAGCCCAGTGAACAACCAGTCTTTTTTTTTTTTTTTTTTAAATCCACAAAACAGTGAAATACATTCTTAGGAATGAAAACGTCTACAATATAAATCCATTGCTGTCATTTATCATGCTGATAGAAAAATGAACCACACTCTGGCAGAAATGCTTTGAACTGAGAAACTAAATATTTGAAGTATGTTCTAAATAAGTCAAGGGGACTGATTATCTTGTTTGAACAAACCAGCTGCTAACTCCAAGTTGTTTGCTCTACTAAGAACAGGCCATATGGATTCTGAGTCCTGCTTATATTCCATCAGATTTAAACTTTCACTTCAACATAGGTAAAAATAGCTTGGTGCTTAGACTTCTAGTACCTATATATGCTCAAATCCTAGTTAGGCATTCATCATTGCTGTTGTTTAGTTGTTAAGTTGTGTCCAACTCTTTGCCATCCCATGGACTGTAGCCCACCAGGCTCCTCTGTCCATGGGATTTCCCAGGCAAGAATATTGGAATGCATTGCCATTTCCTTCTCCAAGGGATCTTCCTGACCTAGGGATCCAACCTGCATCTGCGGCATTGCAGGCAGATTCTTTACCACTGAGCCACCTGGGAAGCCCCATAGGAGACTGTAATAATAGAAGCCTAAAATAATAAGCTTTGGCATGAGAGCATGTAAAGAATGTGGGCTGGGTTATTTTGGTTGATGGCAAGTAAACTGTTTCATAAGAACAAAGCACCTAGAGACGTCTTTTATCAGCACAGACAGGCCCAGCACCTCACAGTTGTGAAAATCAGAAGCATCCTCCCTTTTTACAACTGGTGCCCCCTCCTTGACCCTGCCCCACAGCATTTATCCCTCTTGAGGTAACTGCCTGATTGTTCTGTCAAGTCAGGGATGGTTTCTCTCTCAGTCGCGTGTCTCCTCAGTGCCTGTCACCAAGCACATTTGGGGGCTGAAGCACCAAGGTTAGGGGGCCCTATCTTAGGCTCTTGTACATTCTCTTAGTAGGCACTCGTGTATTTTCCGAATTAAAGGAGAATTCCTTCTTATTTCAGTTTTGTGAAGGTTTCCACTTTGTTTAGCTATTACCTAGAAGCTCAAAGAAAGGTCTCTTTCCCAGCAGCTTTCAAGTTAGGGCGACCAGCTGTCCCGCTTTGCCTTGGCCAGGGCAGATGCTCAGAACACAGGATTCACAGTGTTAGAACTAGGCAAGCCACCAAGCAGACAGGGACAAGTTGGTCACCCTATTAAAGGTATAAACTGTGAAAGGTTCCTGGGGATAGGGAAGCATTTTCAGTTTGACAACAGAAGAAAACCTCAGAGTGGGCATCCAGTCACGAGTCTGCTGGCTCACAGAGATGGAAGCTTTAATTGTGCTTACAGTTGGGAGATGAGATCAGATTCTCCGACTAGAGAATGCCCTCGCCTGTGTGTGCAGTGATATGCAGCCTTAAATGATGGTTGTTAAGCCAGAGGACGACCAGAGAGGTGAATTTAAAAAAGCCTCATTACTGAGGACTGTGTTTTGTAAGCCTAATTGCCTCTCATCTGCCCTGTATGTATTTTATGCATGAACAACTTTCTGATTTAGAGATGGGATGGATGAAAAGCTTTCAGTACAAAAAGGAAAAATTGCCCTTAAAACCCTACCCAGATGTAGCTGCATTCAATTTAGAAAGATAACATTGGGTCAGATAAGGGTCGGCCAGTTCAACAATGGCGAGAGGCTGAAATTGTGACAGAGCTGGATTTGGACATGTTGATGTGACAATGGAGAGTTGGCAGGAGTTGAGACATTCCACCCCCAGCCAAGTCCCCAAGCCATCAATCTCAGTGGCTTAAGCTAGAGATCAAAACACGTTGAAATAGCAGAGTAGTCTCAAAAAATGTATTATCGTTTCAGATAGATGGCAATAAATATCCAGATTTGGCAGATGAAGAAGGTCTGTGTGTTCTTTTGGTGCAAACTTGAAACATTTGCTCATAAGTAGAAAAGAGAATTGGAAAACAAGCTCCGCTAGACCTGACAAAAGTGGTTAGGAAACAAGAGCTTTGGGGAAAATGGGAGTGCATTCCCCCCTTTTTTGATTTTGAGAGAATATGGCTCATTTGTATCAATTTAATGTTTAGATTTTAAAATAGAATAACTGTTTCCAGTATTGATAAAAATAAAGTGGAACCAACAAACTGTTCCATCTTCCAATAAGAAGTCTACAGAGGACTTACCTTAATGAAGAAATAATAATGAGTGCTTGAATTATTTATATACAAGTGGATAACATTAACTTCCCCCAATCTTACTCATCCTATACATCTATCAATGAAAGATGTTGGATGCAAACAGAGATTGGAGTTCACTCTTTTTTACAGCTTTGTTTCACCCTGCTCAATCCCTCACCCTCCTTGATTACAATCCTAAAAGATGATGCTATCAAAGTGCTGCACTCAATATATCAGCAAATTTAGAAAACTCAGCAGTGTCCACAACACTGGAAAAGGTTAGTTTTCATTCCAATTCCAAAGAAATTTGGAATGCCAAATTGTGTGCAGTGCCAAACGATGTTCCAACTACTGTACTATTGCACTCATTTTGCATGCTTGCAAGGTAATGCTCAAAATCCTTCAAGCTAGGCTTCAGTCATATGTGATCCGAGAAATTCCAGATGTACAGGCTCGACTTCGAAAGGGCAGAGGAACCAGAGATCAAAGGGACAATATTTGCTAGATTATACAGAAAACAAGGGAATTCCAGAAAAACATCTGCTTCTGTTTCATTGACTACACTAAAGCCTTTGACTGTGTGGATCACAACAAACTGTGGAAAATTCTTAAAGAGATGGGAATACCAGACCACCTCACCTATCTCCTGAGCAAACTGTATGCAGGTCAAGACGTGGAACAATGGACTGGTTCCAAATTGGGGAAGGAGTATGTCAAAGCTGTATATTGATTATTTAACTTAGATGCAGAGCATATCATGTGAAATGCTGTACTGGAATCAAGTTCACTGGGAGAAATATCAACAACCTTAGATATGCAGATGATACTACTTTAATGACAGAAAGCAAAGAGGTACTAAAGAGCCTCTTGATGAAGGTGAAAGAAGAGAGTGAAAAAGCTGGCTTAAAACTCAACATTCAAAAAACTAAGATCATGGCATCCAGTCCCATCACTTCATGGCGAATAGAAGGGGAAAAAGTGGAAACAGTGATAGATTTTATCTTCGTGGGCTCCAAAATTACTCTGGATGGTGATTGCAGCTGTGAAATTAAAAGACACTTGCTCTTTGGAAGAAAAACTCTGACAAACCTAGACAGCATATTAAAAAGCAGAGACATCACTTTGCTAACAAAGGTCCGAATAGTCAAAGCTATGGTTTTTTCAGTAGTCATGTATGGATGTGAGAGTTGGACTACGAAAAAGGGTGAGTGCCAAAGAACTGATCCTTTTGAATTGTGGTGCTGGAGAAGACTCTTGAGAGTCCCTTGGACTGCAAGGAGGTCAAACCAGTCAATCCTAAAGGAAATCAACCTTGAATATTCATTAGAAGGACTGATGCTGAAGATGAAGCTCCAATACTTTGGCCATCTAATGTGAAGAATTGACTTACTGGGAAAGACCCCAATGCTGGGAAAGATTTTGAGGGCAGGAGGAGAATGGGGACAGAAGAGGATGAGATGGTTGGATGGTATCATCAACCTAATGGACATCAGTTAGAGCAAACTCTGGGAAATAGTCAAGGATGAAGAAGCCTGGGATGCTGCAGTCCATGGGGTCACAAAGAGTCGGACATGACTTAGCAATAAACAGAAACTCCCCCTGTTCAGTCCCTCACCCTCCTTGTTCTAGGCTTGGTCATTTCCTCATTCATTCACTCACTCACTCAACAAACATTTATTGAGCACCTACTGTGTGTCAGGATATATGCTAAGTGCAGGAATAAAAGGAGTAATAAGACCTGATCTTGCACTCAATTAATTTATCCAAAGTCAACCAGTCATCACAGACAGTACTGCTATACAGAGAGTGGGATAGGTTGGGCAGAAAGGCCCAGAGGGAGCTCTGTAAGTGTCATGGGGGTTGGTGAGGGCACTTCTCTGTGTTAGACATAAGCAAAGGTGTGATTATCACAATTTCAAGGGCTATGACCTAAACTGAATGAATGCCTGACTGTGCTCTGAGGGGCTTTTAGCCTTAGGTGAGAAAGAACAGTTTCTGAATGGGAAATCCATTAATGTAGTGGGAAGGTTACCAGGGGCTGAGAAGATTCTTCTCCCACATCCATCAGTGGGACATGTGTGGAGCTCTTGGCAGAAGACTCAGCAGCCAGGGATGTTCCGTATTGATTAGTCTGTTCCTTCCCTCTCTACCTGCTTCCCTTTACTTCCTCCCTACAAATCTATATATTTATGTCATATAGCACATATTATATTGGATTGGCCAAGCAATTTGTTCAGGGTTTTCCATAACATCTTATGCAGATGTTCCGTATTGATTAGTCTGTTCCCTCCCTCTCTCCCTGCTTCCCTTTACTTCCTCCCTACAAATCTATATATTTATGTCATATAGCACATATTATATTGGATTGGCTAAGCAATTTGTTCAGGGTTTTCCATAACATCTTATGCAGAAAAATCCGAATGAACTTCTTGGCCAACCCAATATAATACATATTGGGTTGACAAAAGAGTTCATTTGGATTTTTCCATAGTATCACTCAGTGACAGTTTGTGGTTTGTTTTGGGCTTCCTAAGTGGTGCTAGTGGTAAAGAATCCACCTGCCAATGCAGGAGACACAAGAGACCCAGGCTCAATCCCTGGGTTGAGAAGATCCCCTGGAGCAGAAATGGAACCCTCTTCAGTATTCTTGCCTGGAAAACTCCATGGGCAGAGGAGCCTGTCGGGCTCCAGTTCATGGGGTTGCAAAGAGTTAGACATGACTGAGCGAACAAGTGCACATATCAGATTAGTAGATGGCGCCTTAGTGACAGCTGACAGAAAGTTCTAGAGGGAGATGCAGGCATCAGTGAGATCTATCCAGTTACAGAGAATGGAGTTCTCAGTGATCATCATGAAATAAATTTGGTTTCTGTAAAGAGGCATCAGAGAGGTTCTCTTTGACAGAACTGGTGGCAGAGAAATAGCTGCAGCCACATTTGAGCTGCAGGCCTGTTCTCTCTGAATGGCACAGTGCTCAAAAACATCAGCAGGACATGCATTCCTCAGTGTGCCACAGACCCACCTGTCCTTGCTGTCTTACTACATTTATCCAGGTAGATTGTGATGAAATTAAAATCTGCAGACTATGGTGGAGAGGGAAGATTCTGGGCACGGGAGGAGGGAAGCAGGGGTTTACTCCCACCCAATCTCTCCCTTATCTAGAATGCCTTTTTTGTTGTAAAGTTGGAGGTCATTTCCTATGCCAAGATTCAGCAGTTCTAGACTATCTGCCTAGAAAGAGAGAAAGAGAGATTCATGATATGGTCAGAAACTAACAGAACTGTGTTAAAACCCAAGAAAGGGAGACTTCGTTCCCTGGCAGTCCAGTGGTTAAGACTTTACCATCCAGTGCAGTGGGTGCAGGTTCAGGCCCCAGTCGGAGAGCTAAGATCTCACATCCCTCACAGCCAAAAACATAAAACCCAAGAAATATTGTAACAGATTCAATAAAGACTTTAAAAATGGTCCACATTAAAAAAAAACACATTATGAAAAAAATAAAGTTATGTGTTAGGATATATGCTGAGTTAAGGATGGAGTGGGAGGTTGGGTTAGCAGATGCAAGATGTTATACATAGAATGGATAAACAATGAGGTCCTACTGTATAGCACAAGGAACTATACTAAATATCCTATGATAAAGAATAATGGGAAAAAAATTTACTATATATATATATATATATATACTTCCCTGATGGCTCTAATGGTAAAGAATCTGCCTGCAGTGCAAGAGACCTTGGTTTGATCCCTGGGTCAGGAAGATCCTCTGAAGAAGGGAAAGGCTACCCACTCCAGAATTCTTGTCTGCGGAATTCCATGAACAGAGGAGCCTGGCAGGCTATAGTCCATGGGGTTGCAGAGTCGGACACGACTGAGCCACTAACACTTTCACTTTTACTATGATAAACCATAATGGAAAAGAATATTTAAGTATATAATATATAAAGGTATATGTTAAGCAGTCTATGTTAACAGAAAACGTCCATCACATGACCGTGTTTAGCGATGACCCCTGGAGTGGATTCTGCCTTCCTAGCGATGTTTAGATGGTGAGGTCTCATGGTTCCCACCTAGAGAATTTGTGGGTCCCCGTCAGTTAACCTTCCCCTGGACTGTGCGTGCAAGGTACAGTCAGAGAATGTGAATGGAGGGTCTTCCCCTGTGGGTCACAGACGTGTGATGTGTTTCAGGTCCCTCTGGGTCGCCCGGCCTGAACGGCCTGCATGGTTTGAAGGGTCAGAAAGGCAGCAAAGGCGCTTCAGGTAAGAGAGAACCTTTGCAAGAGGCTGAACAGCTGTTAACGAACCATGAGTGTCCACTGGTGTTTCCTCCCTTCACAAGATACGGGTGTGAAAGTGAGACACTGGTTTAGCTTAGATTCACTGTGTTGGAACTGTTTCTAGTTTTGATGATGACTTACCAAACGGGCTGGAGAAGGAAAATGGCAACCCACTCCAGTACTCTTGCCTGGAGAATCCCATGGAGGGAGGAGCCTGGTAGGCTATGGTCCATGGGGTCGCAAAGAGTCAGACATGACTGAACAACTTCACTTTCACTTTATCAAATGGGCACTTGAGAAAACCCAATTTAAGCAGGAAGGGCAGGTTAACGGTGCCTATTGTTGATACTGCTTGTGACTATCTATTAAACATATTCTGCATAATCACTTAGGTGGAGCTAGATTTCAAAATGTTATGAATAACAAATAAATAGTCAGGATACTGGAGTATTGTTTTCTGTGTTGTCATGCCAAGTACAACCACGTGGGTCTAATTAGTACTTCAGCATCCTTCAGTGGCCTGCTGTGAAAACAAATTACCTGAACAAATTGCTGTTATTTTTGATGCCACAAATAGGCTAATCATCAACATCTTAGCTTGTTCTGTTATTTGAATAGAATTCACATTGGTTGCATTCGTTTCTCAGAAAAAGAGCTTGCAATCAGATGAGGTAGCCAGAAGCAGACTTGCACATTTGTGAGGCAGTGAGAAAAGGACTGAATTTGTGCTGCTAGGTTTGAATCTGTAGTTGGGGAGGGTTTATATGGTTTATACGTTTTGGAAGATCTAGATGTCATTTAGGTCACTTAGGATTGTTATGGGCTCTTCCAAATCGTCTGGTAAAATGTGTGCCCTCTCCAAGAAACCAGTGGAGTTCTGCCTTTTCAACGTGAAACTCTGCAATGGTTCTGTTTATTTTCCAGTTTCCATCTTAAATGTCAAGCCAGTTTATTCACAATCACTTACTGTTCCATCTCATTCGTTTCACTCTTAATGATTGTAGAGGTTAAAGGGTTGGTATTGTCACTAAGCGGTTGTGTTTTTAAATCTGGGAAACAGTCATAAAAATAAATCAGAGCTACGCTGGACAGGTGTGATGGGTCATAAGAGAGGGGACAGTGACCCCCGGAAGACTGTGCAGCCATTCGGATCGCTCTTGTGGACAGTGTCGGTCTCGGCGGAATGCGCTCCTTTCCTGTCCTGGGCCCACTGGGAAGCAGTTCCTTTCCAGCCCCCACGCCAGGGACACACCAGGACAAGATGCAGTGCTAACGCTGTGTTCCTCATTAAGGTTCGCATGAAATGGGCCCCCCAGGTCCAGTGGGGATGCCTGGCCCTAAGGGGGAGACAGGAGACCCCGGGAACCCAGGAATTTCTCCTCCGGGACTTTTTGGAGAAAGAGGTCCCCCGGGTCCCCCAGGACCCCCAGGTAAGAAAGCAGCATGCTTTGCCCTTCGCTCGATAACTGACTCCAAAGCTCAGAAATGTCGTGAGACTAACAGCTGAACACGTTCCTCCTCAGGAAGAGCTGGACTGCCTGGTCCTCCAGGAACCCCAGGAAAAGCTCTTAAGGGTGACATTCCAGACCCAGGTCTGCCTGGAGATCAGGGACCTCCTGGCCCCGATGGTCCAAGAGGTATGGGACAATCACGGCAAAGGGTGATGGTGCTGCTTTCCTTAGACGCTTGCCAGCTCTGTTGGGATGGAGGAGCAGGGAGAATGGTCAAGGAGAAGCATGTTAGCAGCCCCATCAACTTGGCAGATGGAAAAGGGGGAGGTGGGGCAGTGGGGAGCATACCCAGGACCAGCGCTTAGACCCCTCACTCTTCTATTTCAACTCCATCAGACCACCTCTGACACAGAGCAAGTCTTTACCATCGCTGGCTTGATGCTGAGCTTGAGGGTGCAGAAGGGAGTAGCAGGAGGTGGCCTCGCCATCCTTGTTGGTCTCAGTATCATCACATAAAGCCCTTCTTTCAGCCCAGAGATGACAGGACCCCTGCCTCTCTCTCTCTCTCTCTCTCTCACACACACACACACACACACACACACACAGACACCCACACACAGAGTCTCTTCATGTGCTGCTCACAGTACGTTTTGTTCTTGTTATCACTTCACTGGGATGAACTCTAGCTAGTCAATATTTAACAAAGTAAGATTGAACCAGAGCTGACGGGGGAATTGGAACAAGAGTGTGGCTCAGTGCAGCCTTCTGCCAAATGCAGGCAATCATATTCCTACTAGATCATAGAACTCTTCCAGAGAGACAGAAATCTTTAAATCTTTAGGTTTTAGTGAGGGTGGGATAAAAAATATGTAATTCTGCTTTACACTATGAAAAACTGAAATGCCCCAAAATACACTAAGAAGGTTAGAAGTTAAGTAGGAATAGAACTTGGGCTCAAATACCATGTGTAGACAATGGTTTTCAAATAGGATTTTAAATTTAATTGAGTGGATATTCCTTTTTCATCAGCCAGATTCTCTCTCTCTCTCTTTTTTTGGTTTATTTATTCTTGGCTGCACTGGGTCTTTGCTGCTGCATGAGCTTTCTCTAGTAGCGGCTAGCAGGGGCTACTCTTGTTGCAGAGCACGGTTCTAGGGTGTGTGGGCTTCAGTAGTTGTGACACATGGGCTTAGCTGTGGTGTACAGACATGTGGGATCTTCCCTTACCAGGGATCAGACTCATGTGCCCTGCACTGACAGGTAGATTCTTAACCATTGGACCACCAAGGAACCTAGTCAGACTTTCTTAAAAATCTATTATCTCTCTGTCCACCCATCCATCCATCTATCCATTCATCCATTTACCCATCCACCCAACTACTCATCTATCCACCCATCCATGTATCCATCTATCCATCCACCCATTCATTCATCCATCCATCCATTTACCCATCTATCCATTCATCTATCCATCTATCCATCCCCCCATTCATTCATCCATCCATCCATCTATTCATCTATCCATCCATCCATGTATCCATGTATCCATCCACCCATTCATTCATCCATCCATCCATTTACCCATCCATCCATTCATCTATCCATCCATCCATGTATCCGTCTATCTACCCACCCATTCATTCATCCATCCATTTACCCAACCATCTATTCATCTATCTATCCATCCATCCATCTATCACATGAAAGCAATGGGAAGGCAATGCAAAGAAAAGTCAAAACTGATGCTTCCGAAAGGAATGGCTCTGAAGGGAAGGAAGGTTTTGCATAGCTCATTTTGTCCTAATAGTTACTAACAGACTATTTACATTTCTCAACTTGGGCTTCAAGAGACATACTGCTTCACCTCTGATACTATTGACATTCTTATTCTAATTCCTTGCATCGCTTGCTTGTAAATGATTAAATTCCTTTCCTTAAGAAGCTCTTAGGCAGCCAGCATGCACATTTGTTTTTGACTGAAAGAATCTTTTTGCCCACTCTTGTGGTCAGGAATACCTGGGCCTCCAGGACCACCTGGGAGTGTCGACCTTCTGAAAGGGGAACCAGGAGACTGTGGTCTGCCGGGGCCTCCAGGTCTCCCGGGCCCACCAGGCCCTCCAGGACACAAAGGCTTCCCAGGATGTGATGGAAAACATGGCCAGAAAGGTATGAATGGAAATAGTTCTTTTAAGTAGTACTAGGTGACTTTCCTATCTGGTTTGCAGGTCTGGGGTGTGCACCACTGTGAGGTCATTCTCATTTGCTATGGCAATAATGACTACATTTCCAAAATGTCCTGACTTGCCCAGAATCCTAAAATGTGGTTGACAGTCGGACAAGTAAGAAGAAGAAACACAAGTTCATCTTTAGTCCCTAATAACATGCTTGATAATCTTCTAGACAAGAACTATACAATAGAAATTTAATGCAAGCTACATATGTAATTAATAGATGTAATAGCCACATTTTAGAAAGTTAAAAGAAACAAACATAGATTTTCCTACTTTGACATAATATATTCAAATATTATTACATTTTAACATAAAATCAATATAAATTATCAAAGGGTAATTAGGGCTGGTTGTACAAACCTAGTTTCTTTCCCAAATAAGATGCTTCTCTTTGATGGTGAAATCTGGTGTGTATTTTAAACTTAAAGCACAACACAGTTTGGCCTTGCCAATTTCAACTGTTTAATAGCCACGTTAGTGGCTTCTGTATTGGACAGTTCAGTTTTAGCCTGCTGACTTTGCCTTTTTTTTTAAAAAATTTATTTATTTTTTATTTTACTTTACAATTCTGTATTGGTTTTGCCATACATTGACATGGATCCACCACGGGTGTACATGCATTCCCAAACCTGAAACCCCCCCACCCCCCCTGACTTTGCCTTTTTATATTCATAAAAGTGTCTCCACTACTGAATTCTCCCACTATTTAAGAATAAAATATTTATTTTAATTAAGTTTTACTTAACTGCTAATATTTGGGGAATGTGAAGTCAAGTGGGCCTTAGGAAGCATCACTACGAACAAAGCTAGTGGAGGTGATGAAATCCCAGTTGAGCTATTTCAAATCCTAAAAGATGATGCTGTGAAAGTGCTGCACTCAATATGCCAGCAAATTTGGAAAACTCAGCAGTGGCCACAGGACTGGAAAAGGTCAGTTTCATTCCAATCCCAAAGAAAGGCAATGTCAAAGAATGTTCAAACTACTGCATAATTGCACTGATCACACACACTAGGAACGTAGTGCTCAAAATTCTCCAAGCCAGGCTTCAACAGTACATGAACCATGAACTTACAGATGTTCAAGCTGGTTTTAGAAAAGGCAGAGGAACCAGAGATCAAATCGCCAACATCCATTGGATCATTGAGTGCTGGGGTCCAGCCCCGGTGGATCCAGGGTCGAAGGGTGAATGGCGTAGGTGAGGAAAGCTTATTTATTTAATTAGAAATAGAAAAGAAATAAAAAAGAAATAGTATAGTAGGAAAGTTTAGTGGAGAATAGAGGGTGAATAACTTGGTTTACAGGGAAAGCCAATAAAATCTCAGGACAAGGGATTTCCACCATCTACGTTAGGCCACTGGCGTCCGTTTGAATATCGGAGAGTGCCCCACCTTGGGCTCCCTCTCTCACGGATCTTAGAAGCCAGGGCAAGTAAGTAGACATGGCGAGCCTCCACGCCCCAGATGGGAATTCAGCCTGAAAATAGAGTAAAGAGGAGACACGGGGGGAACCAGTCCAGTGACTGGCCCATCCCCTATTGTCCAGAAAGGCCTTTTATACCTTTTTCTGTACATAGACATCAATGGATAATATAAAATTATGCAGCATCAGCAGCCCTGACTCTTATCGAGACCAGGCTTTCTCTCTGCATACCTAGTTGTATACACAAGTCTTGGGTGATTTACATCATCTTCTGGCCAGAGGGCCAATTAACATTTTATAGCCCTTTTCTGTTGTTCTTCCCAAAGTCTGGTGCCACTCTCAGAAAGCACTAAACAAAGTTACATTCTTACATAGCAAGGACACAAGAGGAGTGCAGTGATATATAACAAAGAAAAGTAATTAACTCAAAAGTCTAGTGTTGCTAATATCAAAACTACTATATTCCTATTCCTATATCCCAATTACATTGATTAATATCTTTCAGGTCCTAAAAGATAAAGAATATGGAGGCCTGGCAGCAGTCATTGAGTCAACAGTGAAAACCTGTCACCAATATGATTTTCAGCTCTTTAGAAAAGGCTCTGTATCTTTAAGATGTTTTAAGCTTTGTGCCTCTCATGACTGGGGGGCTGTAAGCAATTCACAAATTGTAAAAAGTCCGGGGGAACCTGTCAGGCAAGTTAGCGAGCCATCAAAGGGGTTTGAGCTGATGCAGGAGACTGAAGCCCTGAATTAACTTTTTTCCAGAGAATGTCAGAAGAGTGAAAAGCACAGTAATAAAGCAGGCAGACTCTGGTTTTTTGGGGTAGATGTTCAGGAAAACTCAGGGGGAACCCCTGAAGCCGGTTCACGCCTTTGCGTTTTGTCTGGCTTCCTTCCTCATGACCTTTGCCATGGGCGGGATTCCTCATGCTGGCTCCCGGCAATTGAGAAAGCAAGAAAGTTCCAGAAAAACATCTACTTCTGTTTTATCAACTATGCCAAAGTCTTTGATGTGTGGATCACAACAAACTGTGGAAAATTCTTAAATTCTTACTTGCCTCCTGAGAAACCTGTATCTAGGTCAAGAAGCAACAGTTAGAACTGGACATGGAACAACAGACTGGTTCCAGATAGGGAAAGGAATATGTCAAGGCTGTATATTGTCACCCTGCTTATTTAACTTATATGCAGAGTACATCATGCAAAATGCTGGGCTGGATGAAGCACAAGCTGGAATCAAGATTGCCAGAAGAAATATCAATAACCTCAGATATGCAGATGACACCACCCTTATGGCAGAAAGTGAAGAAGAACTAAAGAGCCTCTTGTTGAAAGTGAAAGAGGAGAGTGAAAAAGCTGACTTAAAACTCAACATTCAGAAAACGAAGATCATGGCATCTGGTCCCATCATTTCATGGCAAATAGATGGGGAAACAATAGAAACAGTGAGAGACTTTATTTTGGGGGCTCCAAAATCACTGCAGATGGTGACTGCAGCCATGAAATTAAGACGCTTGCTCCCTGGAAGAAAAGCTATGACCAATCTAGACAGCATGTTAAAAAGAAGAAACATTACTTTGCCAACAAAGGTCCATCTAGTCAAAACTATGGTTTTTCCAGTAGTCATGTATAGATGTGAGAGTTGGACCATAAAGAAAGTTGAGTGCCAAAGAATTGATGCTTTTGAACTGTGGTGTTGGAGAAGACTCTTGAGAGTCCTTTGGACTGCAAGGAGATCAAACCATTCAATCCTAAAGGAAATCAGTCCTGAATATTCATTGGAAGGACTGATGTTGAAGCTGAAACTCCAATACTTTGGCCACTTGATGCGAATAACTGACTCATTAGAAAAGACCCTTGGGAAAGATTCAGGGCAGGAGGAGAAAGGGATGACAGAGGATGAGATGGTTGGATGGCATCACCAATTCGAGGACATGAGTTTGAGCAAACTCTGGGAGTTGGTGATGGACAGGGAGGCCTGGCATGCTACAATCCATGGGGTCACAAAGACTTGGACGTGACTGAGCAACTGAACTGAATATTTGGGGACGTTAGTTTTGGCTGTAACAATTTTAGACAATTATAAGGTTCATAGGACATTTTGTTGAGAAGAGACCAATAAAGATTATCCATTTTACCTCCCTTATGTCATAAATAAGGAAACTTGATACCGAGATGCAAATATTGAACTTTCCAGGAGCCCAGTAACTAGCACTCTGTCTGACTTCTGAAACAAATGTGAAATAAGTAAACGATTAGAGCAGAGGGAAGGTCAGAATCACCATGAGGCTGCTATGACTAGAACACAAATGGCATCCCTGAAATTGTGCAGTGTATAACCTGTACAACAGTACTCAGCAATCCTATTCACCTTTATTAGCGGTAAAATCAACTTTAGAAATTGTGCCTTATATCTGCAGGTATTTTGGCTTCTAATTATTAAACTCCCGGATTGGACAGATACACCTAGCATTCAAGTCACCGAGAGAGAGGAAGGGGGCTGTCTATACAGCCTTGTACCTCTGCCTAATAAGTCACTCCTCCTCCCCAGCGCTTCCCTAGAGAATTAGCTGTCACCTGGGAAATATACTTCAGGATTAGGGAAATAGCAAGATATATAAATAATAGCAACCTACAAAAGAAAAGTATACCAAGAGTTGGAAATATTGGTAGAACTTCTAATCATGCTTCTTAATTCCCATTCCAGTGAGCCTAGGGCCAAAGAGTATTTAACTGTTAAAAGGACGATGGGATTTCTTCAGCTTACCTTTTTTAGACTTACCCAGTGGGAAATATTTGATCTGTTCCATAAATTATTATTAGGAACCCACAGAAATATAGTAGTGAACAAATTCAAAAGGAGTGCCCACTAATTCAGTTAAATATATGATTTCATAAGGGAA
This sequence comes from Oryx dammah, assembly GCF_014754425.2. NCBI lineage: Eukaryota > Metazoa > Chordata > Mammalia > Artiodactyla > Bovidae > Oryx > Oryx dammah. The sequence goes on from NW_024070211.1 coordinate 20,501,025, forward strand.
TAAAGATACATTAAAGTATCCATCTATATTAACTGAGTTGGACCATAAAGAAGGCTGAAGTGTTAGTCACTCAGTTGTGTCTGACTCTTTGTGACCCCATGGACTATGGCCCTCCAGACTCCTCTATCCATGGAATTTTCCAGGCATTTAAGAAATACAGGAGTGGGTTGCCATTTCCTACTCCAAAAAAAAAAAGGCTGAGCACTGAAGAATTGATGCTTTCGAATTTTGGTGCTAGAGAAGACTCTTGAGAGTCCCCTGGACAGCAGGGAGATCAAACCAGTCAATCCTAAAGGAAATCAGCCCTGACTATTTATTGGAAGGGCTGATGCTGAAGCCAAAGCTCCAGTATTTTGGCCACTTGATGCAAAGAATTGACTCATTGGAAAAGACCCAGATGCTGGGAAGGATTGAAGGCAGGAGGAGAAGGGGACAACAGGGGACAAGATGGTTGGATGGCATCACTGACTCAATGCACGTGAGTCTGAGCAAGCTCCAAGAGCCAGTGAAGGACAGAGAAGCCTGGCGTGCTGCAGTCCATGGGGTCGCAGAGTCTGACACGACCAAGCAACTAAACAACAAGAACAGTACTAAATGAGAGACATGCTTTGGGTGGCAAGGCACACTTCTCTGAGTGCTTATTGCAAAGCAACTGGACTTGGGTTGGGATTCTAGGGAGGGCCTCCTTGATGTGATCTGCACCCTACAGAATGTGGAGGACTTCCTGGATGAGGAGAAGAGAAGGAACAGTGTGTAGGAGGCACCGAGTGGCTGGTCTGGCTGAACTTGAGAGAGTGGGGAAGAGAAGGGTGGAATCTCAGGGTCAAGGTGGGTGTTCCCAGATAGTGGAGCATCTTTCCTAAGTTTCCCTTTCCGTGGCAGTCCTTTGACTGTCTCCAGAGAAAGTTCAGGGTTACTGGGTTTTCATCCTCACTTAGTTCTGTTTTGGTCATGGAACGATTTTCCTTTGTCCTGTTGATGGATTGTTGTGTTTCTTTTAGACAGAGGCAACTCTTCTCAGCCTTCCAGAAGAAAGAGGGAGCTATTCTCCAATCTGAGGCTGACTTTGCCCTGCATTTTGCTGGAGTGAACCTCTGAATTCAGTCCATCAAGCTGTTGTTTTTATAATGCTTCATTCTAGTGCCCTCCTTTTCATGTTTCTTTTAGGACCAATGGGATTCCCGGGGCCACAGGGGCCACCTGGAAGTCCTGGGCCACCTGGAGACAAAGGTTTACCTGGACCTCCAGGCAGACGAGGGCCTTTAGGTCCTCCGGGTAAGCTTTTAACGCCTAATCATCTCCACCTAGCCTACATGGAGGCTTTTTTAAAAAATATTTACTATGAGGGTCATCTTTCAGAAAGTAATTATTCTGAAATTATCAGCAAATTCTAGTAAGTTAAGCTCTTTTTTATAAAGATTATGTTTATCTCAAGCTGCATGACAAAGTCTCAGGTTTGGAAAACTTACCTATAATTAGAACAAGTGAGTTTGAAAGTTAGGAGTTGGTTTTACATATACTATTTCTAAGGTAAATAAACCCTTGTTCCTTCACATGAGATCCAAAGACAGACTTGATTGTTGTACGTGAACATCATATATTTAATTCTTGTCTCCAAATTCCCTACCATTATTTTTTCTAGATGTTTTATTTTAATGTTTCTTGTCAAGTACATTAGTTTCTATGAAGATGAAACTAATTGATTTTTCAGCTCTATAGACAGCAGGTTTTCGTCAGAAAGTCAAAAGAAGCCAAGGAAGAGTTGGAAGGGCACACATGTGTATCTGAGATTGGGAGAAGTCATATCTTTCAGGATCCTAAGTCAATATGACAGCAGTGTGGTGTCAGTTCTGAATATTTTGCAGTCTCTTAAATTAGCACTCTAGTCCAAAGAGTAAGAAAACTGTACTGCTTTTTGATGGACCACAGAACAACACGATGAAGAACTACTATGATTCATCTTGTATTTCCTTTCTGTGAATAATCTACAAAACTTGGCAAATTAATATGGAATTTCCAGAAGCCTTTCAAGGACAGAATTTTTCCATACATTAAATCAGAGCATATTTGCCGTAAGAAACCAACTCTAATTTTTTATTGCGCAAGAGGGTTTCATTTCAGGTCTTTCTAGATACGAAAACGTCATTCATCATAGCCGTTCTTGTCAGTAACAGGAGTGTGGACTTTTTATGTAAATAAGATGCCGTCATTCTGCTTGTTGTCTATGCTGTCTATGCAAGTTGTTATTTGCATTCTCAATCGATTTCACTTTTGTCCTAACTTACACATTTATAATCTCTTTCCACCTTATGAAAATCGTTGTGTGGCCTCACATTTTTGGCTTTGGATCTCTCCAGGTTCCAGAGGTAAGCATTGCTATAAGATGAATAATTTCCTTTAAATCTTGTTTCCAGTCATTTTCATACTTGCTTTTTTTCACTGTATTTGTGAGGGCAACTTTGTTCAATTTTTTAGATGGGGTGCTGTAATTATATTGGTTTTAATGCTTCTGCTTCCTCATTAAAGATATAGTAACCCTATATTAGAGTGTCCCAGTGCTGAACCTCCTTAGAGGTTGTCAAGGCAGTGTAGAGACTCGGCTTATATAATTCAGTTCAGGCACAGGGTATGAGCTTTCTCTGTGAGATGCTACAGTACATACCAGTGTAAGTTTCCTTTCTAAATTCTGCAATATGAATACAGAAAAGATCCCTAAAATAAACAATATCAACAACATGAAAAGATGGGTCCTGACCACCCAGTAAGGGACTGTGACAAGCCTTTCCCATCACACCCGAGGCCCATTTTCAACGAGCAAGTTCCTTTGTGTGTTAAAATGAAAATGCCATTCTTTTCAACTAAGTGTGCACTTAATCCTCTACAATGCAAAAGCAACATATGATTTTGTGTCTGGCATTTTCAAAGAGAATAAAAAGAGTTTCTCAAAAGAAGGAAAGAAAAACCCTGAATGTGGGCATTTGTTCTTTCCAGGCGACTGTTATTAACCCCAAGGAATGTTGCCCTGAATACAGACGCCATATATTATTTTTAGGGCCCTCAGAGGAGATGTCTCAGCCCCTTTCTTTCAGCTTCTGGTTTGTCAAAAAGTAAAGAAAAAGCAAAATCAGAATTTTAAGAAATTTTGCTACTTTTAATGTTTATATTTTAAAATTACTGCTGTATATTTAATGTTTTCACTTCAGTCTTTTTAATGTCTGTGACTGTGGTCACAGTATATACTGTGACTCACTAGGCGTTAGCATCAACATCCTAAGTATAAAGTACCAGCCAAATACCCAGCCCTGCCTGTACTTACCTGCTTTCACTCCACCCCCACTGGTGAATTTCCACCATAACTCACCAGATTATCTAGGAAAAATAAGAACTATACCTCTCTCAACTCACCCAGAGTAAAAAAGCCAAGTTTTACATTAAACTATTCATACTGTAAAAAGACCTCTAACTTGGTGTTATTTGTGGTTTCATACAATATTTTCCAGGAGGGTAAATTCCAAACTGTTTACAGCATTCAAGTCCATTTTCCACAGGCACAGTTACTATCATGTAGATCCATCGCCATTATGGCCAGGTTTTCTAGGATTTTCTCACTGCTTTATCATTGTTTTTTAAATTATTTGGCACATTCGTATGAATTTTAAGACAACGATAACTAATAAAGGGTGTGCTCTACAATACATTGCACTTCTTAGAATTCAGCATGTAGACGTTCAGAGTCCTTAAGGAGGGCAGTATGGGGTGGGGGTGAAGAGCACCGTTTTGGAGACAAGGTGTCTTGAATTTTAATCTAGACTATGGAGAAGGCAATGGCACCCCACTCCAGTACTCTTGCCTGGGAAATCTCATGGACAGAGGAGCCTGGTAGGCTGCAGTCCATGGGGTCGCGAAGAGTCAGACACGACTGAGCGACTTCACTTTCTCTTTTCACTTTCATGTATTGGAGAAGGAAATGGCAACCCACTCCAGTGTTCTTGCCTGGAGAATCCCAGGGACGGCGGAGCCTGGTGGGCTGCCATCTATGGCATCGCACAGAGTTGGACACAACTGACGCGACTTAGCAGCATGCCACAAACTGGCTGCATGACATTTATTTGTCAATAAATAAATGTCATTTATTTCCCTGGGCCTGAGTTTCCTTCCCTGTAACATTCTAATGACAGCAGCACACACACACAGCCTGGGTGGGAACATTCAGTCATAAAACATTTAGCATGGGATCTGATGCATGTTGAGCTTCGCTGGCGGCTCAGATAGTAAAGAGCCCACCGGCAGGAGACCTGGGTTGGATCCCTGGATCTGGATCGGGAAGATGCCCCTGATTAGGGAATGGCTATCCACTCCAGTATTCTTGCCTAGAGAATCCCGTGGACAGAGGAGCCTGGTGGTCTACAGTCCATGGGGTCCCAAAGAGTTGGACACGACTGAGTGACTAACACTTTCACTTCACACGCATGATAAAGCATCCACTCGTTGTTATCGGTCGTCATTTTTGCTTCAGTTTAGTTCAGATCAGTCACTCAGTCTTGTCTGACTCTTTGCAACCCCATGAATAGCAGCACACCAGGCTTCCCTATCCATCACCAACTCCTGGAGTTTACTTAAACTCATGTCCATCAAGTTGGTGATGCCATCCAGCCATCTCATCCTCAGTCATCCCCTTCTGCTCCTGCCCCCAATCCCTCCCAGCATCAGAGTCTTTTCCAATGAGTCAACTCTTTGCATGAGGTGGCCAAAGTATTGGAGTTTCAGCTTTAGCATCGGTCCTTCCAATGAACACCCAGGACTGATCTCCTTTAGAATGGACTGATTGCTTAGAGCTATCATTTCTTGTCCTTTGTGGAATGATTGCAGGGAGACTGAATAAAGATTTAGGGGGGAAAACTGTCCTAAGAGATGTGAATGTAACCAAGAACAGAAAAATGTCAACCTTTATGGCTGCAATTCTCAAAGTGAGATTCCCACATCAGTATCATTGAGCTCATCTGGGCACTTATTAGAATATGCAAATTGCTGCCCCTACTGACTCAGAGACTCAGGGCCCTAACAAGCCTGAGAGACAGTCATGATGTATTCAGGTCACAGCTGCATCTTTCCAGTGGTGCTTCTTAGCCTGAGCGAATATTGGAATCATCTGGAGAGTTTAAAAAATTAGTGATGCTTGGATTTCACTCACACAAATACCTTTTTAATAATCTAGATAGGGTGCTGGCAGTAGTACTTTTTTTTTTTTTTAGTAATTAGTACAAGTTTATTGTGCACATGCCAAAAAGGCTCTGCAAACCAAGAGCATTCAAACTAACATGTAGAATGAGGCTCAGGGGTATATTGTTCTGAAGTAGCTTATTAGTGAAAAAGCAGTGGTGGTTTATTCTTCACAGTAGTACTTTAAAAAAAATTTGGACTACAGTTCCTTTACAACAAAGTAAATCAGCTATATGTATACATGTATCCCCTGCCTCTTGGACTTCTCACCCCATCACCCATCCCACCCACCTAGGTCATCACAGGGTACCAAGCTGAGCTCCTTGAGCTATATAGCAAGTTCTGACTAGCTATCTGTTTTACACATGGCAGTATATATACCTTAATACGTCAATCCCAATCTCCCAATTCATTCCCTCCCAGCCCTGTGCTCACATTTCCCTTCTTTATGTCTGCATGCCTGTTCCTTGCCTGCAGATAGGTTCATCTGTAGCATGTTTCTAGATTCCACAGCAGTATTTTTGAAAAGCTCTGCAGATGGATTTATTGTACAGTCAAGCTTGAGGTCACTGCCCAGGCCACATCCTGTACCAATTAAACCACTATTTCTGGGATGGGGCCCAGATACCTGAATGTTTATAACTCTCCTGGATAATTTCAACATGCACTCAAGGCTGAAAATCACTGCTGCCTCAGTGCCTCTAGCCATCCTGAAATCATGTCTCCTTTGGTAGCAGACACTCTGGAAACCCAGCTGGCTGCAGTGTAGATGGCTGAATTAAAGCAATAAGCTGAGTGTGAGGAACCCACCAGGACCTCTCCCCATGCCACCTGTGGCCAACACCTATTAAGAAATGGCCCAAAGATGGCAAATCCTGTGAAGTTCACCAAACAGTCACTGCCTCAGCCAGATTTCACGATTTCCTACCTTTGCTTCCTCTGAAATCCCATTCACTCATTCATTCAGTCACTCAACGAAAAGTTTTGGAGAAGTTTGCCTGCCCCACATAGTGAACAAGACAAAGTTCTGCCTTCACAAAGCTGACATTGGATGGATGAACACTCTTGCTAACATTCCAGCGTGGTGTCAGAAGCCCATCCAAATTGCAGAAGGCACTGGTTCATAAGCATTTGAACCCTTTATACAGGTGGTGATTCCAATTTCAGGTGAGCCTGGGCCCCCAGCAGACTTGGATGCCTGCCCCCGAATCCCAGGGCTTCCTGGGGTACCAGGCCCGAGAGGACCGGAAGGAACCATGGGGCTTCCTGGCATGAGAGGCCCACCGGGACCAGGTATGAACCTCACTCTGATTTCTGACATTGAAGATTGCTGAAATGAAAATCTGGGTGTTTGCTATGTAGGTTTTTGTATGGAGCCTAAACAACTCTTGGGAATCAAGCATGAAAATCTCCTTCCCCTTTAACATTTTTTCTACATTTATCCAAAGGTTTAATCGTGTAGTAGGGGGATCTATGGGCTTCCCAGGTGGACCTAGTGGTAAAGAACCCACCGGCCAACTCAGGAGACATAAGAAACCAGGGTTCAATCCCTGGGTCAGAAAGAGCCCCTGGAGGAGGGCGTGGAAACCCACTCCACTATTCTTGCCTGAGAATTCCAGGGACAGAGGAGCCTGGCAAGCTACAGTCCATGCTGCTGCTGCTGCTGCTAAGTCGCTTCAGTCGTGTCCAACTCTGTGCGACCCCATAGACGGCAGCCCACCAGGCTCCCCCGTCCCTGGGATTCTCCAGGCAAGAACACTGGAGTGGGTTGCCATTGCCTTCTCCAATGTACGAAAGTGAAAAGTGAAAGTGAAGTCGCTCAGTCGTGTCTTGACTCTTCGAGACCCCATGGACTGCAGCCCACCAGGCTCCTCTATCCGTGGGATTTTCCAGGCAAGAGGACTGGAGTGGGTTGCCATTGCCTTCTCCGGCTACAGTCCGTAGGGTCACAAAGAGTCAGCCATGACTATAGCAACTTAGCATGCATGCACGCATTGGGATCTACAATATCCCTTCTATATTTAGGGGAACACCTATTTTAACTTTTATCCTTGGGTGGCTTTTGGACATAAGGTTCCCCCCACCCCCAAGAAATAATTCTCTTCCTAAATTATTTATTTATTTGGCTGTCTCAGGTCTTAGTTGTGGCATGCAGGCCTAGTTGCTCCATAGCATGTGGGATATTAGTTCCCCAACCAGGGACTAAACCCATGTCCCGTGCATTGCAAGATGAATTCTTAACCACGGGACCACCATGGAAGTCCCTGGACATGAAGCTTTGAAATCTCTTAGCTTCACTGAGTAAATGCTCTACGAGTAGTCATTATTAGGTGTTGATTTGACCTTGAATTAAAAACTGTTGAATCGGGGCTCAGTGGAGCAGAAACAGTCTATAAGAAGGAAGGAGGAGGTGTATTTCTTGGAAGAGGAAGAGGAAAGAGGGGGAGGGTCACTCTAAATTCTGGCAAAGATGGCCTTATTCACCTAATGGCCGTGGGCATTTCTCAGTCATTGTCAGGAGGGCAGGATTCTTAAGTATTTAAACCAAACCATTCGGTTCGTAACACTGTGTGGGAGGTGGTGACCAAAACCATCCCGTGAAAAAGAAATGCAAGAAGGCAAAGTGGTTGTCGGAGGAAGGCTTACAAGTAGCTGAAAAAAGAAGAGAAGTAGAAAGGCAAAGGATAAAGGGAAAAATACACCCAGCTGAATGCAGAGCTCCAGAGACTAGCAAGGAGAAATAAGAAAGCCTTCTTAAAGAACAAAGCAAAGAAATAGAGGAAAACAATAGAACGGGAAAGACTAGAGACCTTTTCAAGAAAACTGGAGATACCGAGGGAACGTTTCACACAAAGATGGGCACAATAAAAGACAGAAATGATATGGACCTAACTGAAGCAGACAATATTAAGAAGAGCTGGCAAGAATACACAGAAGAACTGTACAAAAAAGATCTTAATGACCCAGATAATCATGATGGTGTGATCACTCACCTAATGCCAGATATCCTGGACTGTGAAGTCAAGTGGCCCTAGGAAGCATTACTATGAACAAAGCTGATGGAGGAGATTGAATTCCACTAAGCTATTTCAAATCCTAAAAGATGATGCTGTTAAAGTGCTGCATTTGATATGCCAGCAAATTTGGAAATTTGGAACCCTTATGGGTTTGGGTCATCTTTCCTTTTCTGAAGGAGATTCTTTCAGCAGGGTGAGCGGGGCATTAAGGAAGACCCCGAGTTTGGTTGTGAAGGATCAACTGCCCCACAGAAGTACCACCTCCGCTTAAACCACCTCGAGTTTGGTCGTGAAGGAACAAACTGCCCCACAGAAGTACCATAGGTACCTCTGCTTAAAATAATATGGTTTTCTTCCTGTTTTCCATCAAGACCTCTTTCATTTCTGAGCTGATCTTGTAGCCAAGTGCTGCAGCTGAGATCTACAGAGAAAAAAATGAACTTCTGGCTCCTTTCTGCCCAATCTGAGTGGGTAATGGCCACACCAAGTAAAACTTGTATCTGTTAAGATCCCTGGATAACAGAAAGTCTAATGCTTTTCTCCTCATGTGTCTCATTCATCTCTACAATTATCCTTCCCAAGTGGCCCTCAAAGGCTGAGGCTTCCTGTGATGAACTCAAAAGTGGTTTCCGTTCTGGATTGAACTGATACTGTCTCACTGACATTCCCTACATCCTGTTTTGGGGCGTTTATCTTCAACACCTGACACTCTCAGAAGAGGGACTCCATCTGACAGTGCTGGGCTTTCAGATGTAGGTCTGTTCCTGGCACAATGGTAACGAATCTGCCTGCGATGTAGGAGATGCAGGTTCGATCCCTGTGTCAGGAAGATCTCCTGGAGAAGGAAATGGCAACCCACTCCAGTATCCCTGCCTGGGAAATCCCATAGACAGAGGAGCCTGGTGGGCTACAGCCCATGGGGTTGCAGAGTCAGACTCCACTGAGCACACGTTTGTTTTTCTGTTCCTGTGAACAAGTTCCAGATGAAAAGCTCTGGGCCTACATGTCAAGTTAACAAAAGCTTTCCTTCCAGGGGCTCGGAAAACGTCATCCGCTTACAATTTCCATTTGTCTTCCTTGAAAGGGAGCAAAGCCCATATCGTAACATCTGGTTGGGGGACTCTTTTCCAGATGGCCAGTGGGCTTGCTGCATGTGGGGACTTGGGAAGAAACAGCTCCTGCCTTCTCTGCGGTACACCTGTTTGTTTGCTGGCCCGTTAACCTTGGGTAGCCCTTTCCCAAATCACCCTGTGGCCATGTGTTGGAATCATGTCTTTAATGGGAAAGAAAAGAATGTTCTGAGCTCACTGCAGGGCCCTAGGTTCCTTCCAAACTAACGGATATTCTCTTTGAAGCTGGTGGAAAGAGAGCAAGGCCATCTGGGAAGAGGCGTCTGCCTAGTTAGACAGGGAGGGGCATCCCTCCCCTCACTAGGGAGGAGGAGACGGGTTCCTTTCTCACTCACTGAGTGATGACCATGTAAGAACACAGCCCAGGCGTGCAGCACGTTCCAGGAGAATTTATGATCCAAGAAGTAAGGGAGTGACATGACAGCACCCCAAAAGCCGGGAGCACCCCTGATGCCCACATCGAATGCACTGCAACCAACATCGGGTATGGGGGCTGCTGGCTGTGGGACAAAAAGAGGAGGTTTGTGGAGGCCACTCAGGCAGGGGATGCAAAATGTAAAGGTTTGGGGGCACGCATTTTAGATGGATCTAAGTTGGGGGCTGTGTGAGAGGGGAATCGAGTGAAAGGTCTGGTCCCCTGAGTGCTGCAGCCCCTCCTCCATTCCCTCAAGGGGCTCCCGCTGCCTCAAAGAACACAGCCCAGCGCGGAAAAGTGGGGCAGTTCCTGGAGTGAAGCCTCTTTGATGTAATGATTGGTTTTAGGCTGATTTATGGCAGAAAGAGAGAGAGATTGCCAGAGAAGGACAATGGTCGAGGAAGGGAGAGAGATTAGACACTGGAAACCTTAAGGGGCTAGTAATTCAGATAATTACGGTAAGGGCTGCAAGCTCTCCCACAGGCAGGGACCAAATCTGCTTCCCAGACCAAAACAGATCACTGCTGATGAATTAATGCCTTGGCCAAAATAAACCAAACACTTAAAGAAAGAACTGCTCAAGTCTCAGGATGACAGCTAGCTCACGGGACCCCAGGGAGCACTCCTGAGCCCTTGGCTTGTCCCGAGTGCGGGACTGGTGACCCCGGGCACAGCCTGTGCACTTGGCCTGCTGGGTCCATGTCCTCTGCACACGTGACCCTCACTGTGGCCTCTCTGAGCCTCCATCTCCCCATGTGGTAGCACCTAGTCGTGTGGCTGTGTATAGACTGAATCAGATACTTTTACATAAAAAGATTACCCTGCTCCCTAGTGCCTTGAACCCTCAACAAACAGCTGGTCTTTAAAAGCTGCTTCTCTTGCTTTAAATTTAACCTGACTTTCTCTCAGATGAATGCTGTTCAGTTGTATTCATTCCTCCATTCAGGCTTCTAAAGCATCATTATTAAGGAAAATATTTAATAACAAAAGCGACAGATGTTCAGTGTAAAAAACAAAAAAACAAACCCAACCAGGTCCAAATACAAGACTATGAAGAAAATATGAAAATGCTTCACTCAACATCTTGCTGATCTGGTCAGATCCTGGCTCTGCCCATTCCTGGCTCATTGGCCTTAATTGGTTAAGTTTCTTGACCTCTTGGAGTCTAAATTATCCCAGCTGCCAAGTAGAGGCAGAGAAGGCAATGGCAACCCATTGCAGTACTCTTGCCTGGAAAATCCCATGGACGGAGGAGCCTGGTAGGCTGCAGTCCATGGGGTCACGAAGAGTTGGACACGACTAGAACGATTTGGCAGCAGCAGCAGCAGCAGCAGCCAAGTAGAGGTGGTATAATCCCAACTTCACATACCTGCAAAATGAATGAGCTGATGCAGGTGTGTCCAGATGGGAGGCCCAGGCTGCCAAGTGGAATTCAGGAAGTAAATGCTGGCCTGGCAGGTGTCACATCATTGTCACCATTGCTGTTGTGAACTTTCCTGCAGGGTGCAAAGGAGAGCCCGGGCTGGATGGCAGGAGAGGCGAAGATGGCCTCCCAGGGTCCCCTGGGCCTCCGGGACATAAAGGGGACATGGGAGAAGCAGGCTGTCCAGGAGCACCAGGTAAAGGGTTTCCATTTCTCTTCTTTTCTCTGGCCCAGTGAATCTGAGAACTGTGTACAAAGTCCCTGGCCTCTCAAGCGTTTGCCTTAGATACTAACTCACCAGGGTTTAGGGAGACAAAGCAACAGGAACAGGAAAGAATGGACCCCCCACGTTCTAATTGATACTTGACTATCATAAAAACGGGTCAAGGCCTTATGTCCATTACTCTTCCAAAGCACTATTCATTATCATAAAAGGCTCAGCCATTTCTGCTGTTCACTTTCCCAATGTGAGCCTGGCATGGCTGGACCACTGAGAGGCTGTACTGAAGATCTTAGGGCCAGCAGGGGTGGTCTCACATCTATAACTGGCTGAATCACTTGTCTCTGGTTTTCTGAGTTCATTCCTCTTATACAGCCATCAATACATTTTGTTGTTCAGTTGCTCGGTTGTGTCCGACTCTTTGCCGACCCCATGGACTACAGCATACCAGACTTCCCTGTCCTTCACTGTCTCCTGGAATTTGCTCAGACTCATGTCCATTGAATCAATGATGCCACTTAAAAAGAATACAAGGCTTTTCTTTAAAAATACTTGAGAGTGGGCCTTCAGTGAAGGCAGATAAGACCCTTTAGAATATAAATCTGAAATATAACTCTTCAAGCAATATGTTAGGGCCTGAAGACTCCCAGATACAGTCTCCTCTGGGGAGAGAATCTGACAGTATCAGGTTAGTAATGAGAAGCAGGTGAAGGGGTGCGGGGGAGCTGGGATGCTGAGGAAGGGGCCTCGGGAAAATGGGGGCTGCAGTCTGAAAGCAGAGATTGCTTGTGTTATGGGGAAATTGTGGCCATGTAGGAGTGTGGGCCCTCTGTTCCCTATACCCTGCTTTTCTAGTCTGAAATCTTAACTCATCAAATCTTGGTAAGTCAAACAAAACACATGAGCAGGCCTGATGCAGCCCACAAGCTACCAGGTTGTAGCCTCTGGTTTACAGCATAGATGAGAAGAACTGTCAGTCTTCCAGAAACAAAAGCTTTTAACAAACACCTTTTTTAAAGGTGTCAAAGTCTAACTCCACCCTCTGCTTTTGGCAATTAGAAGTAGCCACTGACCTTCAGTAAGTCACCCCCTTAGAGAGGCCAAAGGAGATGTCCCTGCTCATATTCTGTACAGCTGTTCATTTCCCACCAGCCAGTTAGAGATCTAGAATTTGGGCTTCTTCCACCTCCCTTTCTTTTAAAAGAAAAGATTCAAAGCCAAACATATGGGCCCCCCTGGTGGCTCAGCAGTAAAGAATCCGCCTGGCAATGCAGGAGACCCAGATTCAATCCCTGGGTTGGAAAGATCCCTTGGAGTAGGAAATGGCAACCCACTCCAGCATTCTTGGTTGGGAAATCCCATGGATAGAGGCGCCTGACGGGCTATACAGTCCCTGGGTTGCAAAGAGTCAGACACGACCTGGCGACTAACCAATAATCACAATGGATTCTAAACCCTTATCCTTCTTAGAATGGAACTGACAATGTGAGAGAACCATGGAACGAGTCTGGGAGGTATAAGACAGACCAACTTTTGAGAGTCACCTTTTCAGATAGCAGACTCCTAATCTAGTTGGAAAAGTCTGGGAGGTCCCACCCTGGCTGTCATTACCCCATCGTTCTTCTCAGCACTTATCCTTTATTAAGTATTTCATAGTTTACCTTTTCATTATGCTTATTGCTTGTCATTTCTCCTCTTCAAGTAGAATGTAAGCTGTAGGAGGGCAGGTATTTTCAGCTGTTTCTATGCTGATGTAACCCAAGCAGCTAGAAGTTGCCAAACCGTGTCCTTGTTGAATGAGTTGTTGGGGTGCATTGCAGTTGTGTGAGGGGAACATTCCTCTCTGTTCTCTGAGTACTTAGCATAGCACCAGACAGAGGTACTTGGAAATAACTGTTAAACTTAACTCCCTAAACCACCTTTCTTTATGTTTCTTTATTCTTCCAGGCCCTCCTGGGCCCGTAGGGGATCCTGGGCCCATAGGGTTTGGCCCTGGATACCTCAGTGGCTTCCTCCTGGTTCTCCACAGTCAGACGGATGGAGAACCCACCTGCCCCATGGGCATGCCCAGGCTCTGGACTGGGTATAGTCTGCTATACCTGGAAGGACAGGAGAAAGCTCACAATCAAGACCTAGGTATGTAGATGGCACGTGGTCACCCAGGTTCATTGCTTATGAGCAAAACTTTTGGGTTAGTTTCATGGATTCATCAATATCTTAAATGATCACTCATCTTCTATGAGATGTTTTTTTCTTTTTCAACTACCATGCTAATTCTCAACTAATTCTGTTACATCTATGACCCTGTGAGGTGCCAAGAAAGCTCATTCTAGCTATATCATTATTATATTTTTATTTCTAATTTTAAATACTAATTATAAAATTTAAAATGATAAATATTATGAAATTTTTATAAATATTTTAAATTATAATTATTATAAAATGAAATTATAAAATAATTATTTTATAATTTAGGTTACTTATAATTTTTAATAATTATTATAATCTGACCACATATTATTAGTTTAAAAATAATTCTTCCTCAGTAAGTATAACTCTGATATAAAATGCAATTTTTATTTCCTAATGTAAATGATTTAATCAGGATATGGTTGGTTCCTGGAGATGCTGCCTCAGTCCCTGAGTCGATAAGATCCCCTGGAGAAGGAAATGGCAACCCACTCCAGTATTCTTTTGGAATTCACTGTCAAATGAAATACATTTGACACATAACATGATGTAAGTTTAAGGTGTACAAGGTGTTGATCTGATAATGACTTCATTGTATCGATTGTTGGCACCTCCATCATATCACATAGTTATCATTTCTTTTTTGTGGTGGGAATAATTATGATCTAATCTCTTCATAAATTTGATGATTATGCTAAATATTGTTGTCTATATTCATTCCACTATGCATTGGATCACTAGGACTTATGTATCTACTAGTTGCAAATTTATACTCTTTAACAACTTTACTTTGAGAAAAGTAAAGTTTACTTTACTTTACTTACTAAGAACTTTACTTTGAGCATCATTCCTTGGCACCGTTTGCCAATTTCCAGTAGTGGATTTGTAAGCCTCAAGAACTGACTTCTAAGTTGAGGGTGGAGTCCCCAGGTGCTGACACTTATGATCCCCCTAAGATAGTGGTGGTTGCAGTGGTGGGTGCAGGAGGGCTGTGCCCACAGGATCAGCTGGTGGTGAGGTGTGTCCTGTCACTGGGTGTGACCCCCACTATCGGTAAGGGTGATAAAAGCATGCAGGCCTGTGGGGGGCACCTACTTTCTCGTGTACCGCCAGTGTCTCCTCCCCTGCCCTGCTCTAGCCAGAGCCACCCCACTGTGGCTGCACTCTGCTGAGCTCTTGGAATAAAATCCAAACTCCTTAATGAGATGGACAAAGCCTGCATCCTCTGGTCTGCTTTATTGGGTTGGCTGAAAACGTGTAATCCTACGGAAAAACCACAAGGAACTTTTTGGCCAACTCAATACGAGAGCAACGCTACAGAGAGACCCAGACCTGCTCTCCGAGCCTTCCCCAGGGCTGAACTCTGAGTCCTTTGAGCTCCGTGCTCCCTAATTACCTCTGACCCTCTTTCTGCTGTATAAACAGGCCTTTCCTTTGAACCATCACCACCATCTCCAAACCTGGCCAAACCTTGTTTGGAATTCAGGTTCTGGCTTCTAATCACTTCTTGCAGCCATCCGGCTTGGGTGCCTGGGAGCTCCCACTTCTCAAGGCTTGTCTTGCTGTATTCCCACGGCCCCTTGGCTCCTCCAGCTCCCTACCCCTACCAAGCCGGGCCAGCAGCTTCCTGAAAATTCCCAAAGCTCTTCAAGGAGAGGTGTGCTCACGTCTCTCTCTTGAGCATCCTGGCCTGTTGCTTGACTCAAGAAAACAATCCAGGAAAAAAAAGCAGCCTGACCCGTGAGACCCGAGAGGCTGCCAAAGTGGTCAGGTGCCTACAGCAACAGGCTTTGGCCAGGCACCCCCCCACCCCTGCCCCGCGACCCCGTCCCGCGCCCCCTGCCAATGCCAGACGAGTGTCTGCAGAGGGCCCGGGTAGGGAAGCTCATCCCAGAGCAGAGCACTCAGCCTCCATGTGGTCTCCCCTGCCCAGGTCTGGCAGGCTCCTGCCTCCCCATCTTTAGCACGCTGCCCTTCGCCTACTGCAACATCCACCAGGTGTGCCACTATGCCCGGAGGAATGACAGGTCCTACTGGCTGGCGAGCACCGCGCCTCTGCCCATGACGCCCCTCTCAGAGGACGAAATCCGCCCGTACATCAGCCGCTGTGCAGTGTGCGAGGCCCCCGCCCAGGCCGTGGCGGTGCACAGCCAAGACCAGTCCATCCCCCCGTGTCCGCGGGCCTGGAGGAGCCTCTGGATCGGGTACTCCTTCCTCATGGTGAGCCCCTGCGCTTCCGCCGTCCCTAAGAACCCCTCCGCGCCCCTTCCATCTGGACTGGACGGTAATTTGAGAATCCAGGGTCAATGGGCAACAGTTTGGCATGAGGGTCACGAAGCCCACCCGAAACTATAGCCTACTGAGACACAAGGCCACTCTTCTGCTTATTGTGGATGAATTTTTGTATTACTTGGGTAGAATTTAGGGGATGGATTTGCATCAGCCCGCAGTGAAAGGGGCTTCCCTGGTAGCTCAGACAGTAAAGCGTCTGCCTACAAAGTGGGAGACCTGGGTTCGATCCCTGGGACGGGAAGATCCCCTGGAGAAGGAAATGGCACCCCACTCCAGAACTCTTGCCTGGAAAATCCCATGGACTGAGGAGCCTGGTATGCTACAGTCCATGGAGTTGCAAAGAGTCGGACACGACTGAGTGACTTCACTTTCACTTTTCAGTGAAAGGGGTTTCTTTTTGTTTGCTCACCCATCTCCTTCCCCATGTACCCTTTCCTTTGTTGTTCTTATGGAGTCGTTGTGTCCTGTCCGATTCTTTGTGACCCCATAGACTGCAGCCCGCCAGGCTCCTCTGTCCGTGGGATTCCCCAGGCAAGAATACTGGAGCGGGCTGCCATTCCTTTCTCCAGGGGGTCTTGCTGACCCAAGGATCTCCTGCAACGGCAGGCAGGTTCTTTACCACTGAGCCACCAGGGAAGCCCATCCTTTCCTGTTTGCTCAGTCTTGTCTGACTCTTTACAACTCTTTGCTGTAGACTGCCAGGCTACCCTGCTCCATGGGATTTTCTAGGCAAGAATATTGGAGTGGGTTGCCATTTCCTCCTCCAGGGGATCTTCTCAGCCCAGGGATTGAACCCGTGTCTCCTGGCATTGCAGGCAGATTCTTTACCACTGAGCCACCTTTCCTTAGCAGATCATAGTCTCTTCTTCCTGGGATGATTTTTAGGAAAAATGTAAAGTCAGGCCCAGACCTGGGTGTGTCACTGATTGGGTCTGGGTTTGTCTGCGCATGTCTGAGCCCTAATTCTCTCCTGTTGTCTGGGTAGCACACAGGCGCTGGGGACCAAGGAGGCGGGCAGGCCCTCATGTCCCCAGGCAGCTGCCTAGAGGATTTCAGAGCTGCACCGTTCCTGGAATGCCAAGGCCGGCAGGGAACTTGCCACTTTTTTGCCAACAAGTATAGTTTCTGGCTGACAACGGTGAGACCGGACTTGCAGTTTTCCTCTGCACCATTACCGGACACCTTGAAAGAAAGCCATGCTCAACGCCAGAAAGTCAGCAGGTGCCAAGTCTGTGTGAAGCATAGCTAAGATCCCACCTTTCGCAATCAGGTGGCCAAGAGAAACTTGCCAGGAGGCTGAGACATCCTAGGATGTGCTAAGAGATTCAGTGGTGCTCATCTTAGACTCCTGGTTTAGCTGTTCCTTCTGTTTCGATGTGGTTATTCCCAAAGGACTATATAATTCCTTCCTCTGTTCTGGACAGATTAAGCAAGTGCTACACATATGGATTTGTTTGGACCTACCAATCTAGACGAGACCCAGATATTCTTCTTTCATTGAGGATAGTGGGAAAAGCTGGCTTTATTTAAAAGTATGCTAATTCAGGGGAAGGCAAATAGATGATAAAGGCCAGATTACAAATGACATTACTGGAAACTTCATTCATTGGTTAATAGCAACTCAAACAATTGAAGTCAATTACTCTATAATACAGTGGGCTTCTCGATGGATGTTACAGAAAAAAAAAGAAAAAAATAGGCCAGCAAATGAACTAGGAAGTAGAGATTTCCTACGTTTCAAAATGATTTCCTCTGTAATCTATTTTTCCATGCACTTTAAATAATTGTAAAACCATGACCCAAGGAGATTAAAAAAACAAAAACCCACACAGCCAGCCTTAACAGTTCATTTCAAAGCAGAATGAATCATTATGCCATGAAGGACCATGGTTGCTATATTCCAGAGATGAAACATTAGCATAAAACACATCACAGATGAACATAAACCATTATGTTCCCTTCTACATTTTTCAGAGAATAGAAATGCCTACTTTGGCAACCCTTTGGAAAAGTAGCAATTATGGGGCAAAAATATGTTCAATAAGGGATTAAGAGCCTAAAAGCTATTAATGAATATTAAGGCAGTGATTCACAAAAATTGATTCCCCACTGCAGTGAACTTCCAAACAGACCGCTTTGGCCCAGTCGGGGTCCGACTTGTCTTCCGTGCGCGCGCGCGCACGTGTGTGTGTGTGTGTGTGTGTGTGTGTGTGTGTGTTAATGGGCCTGGAACCACATGGGGCCACGTTCACACAAAGCAGACCCCTTCCCTCCCCTGGGTACGCCTACAGAGCAGCCCCACAGCCCCACAAAGGACTTTCCCGCCATCCACATAATGGCATCTCATGCAGGGAAATGACAGAGCTATCATTATGCGCTTGGGAGAAAATGAAGGGCCGACTTAATTAAACTAAGGTAAGAAGATTCATTTAAGTCATTGTCACCCCTGGCCCCTGCCAAAGACCTGGCACTTTTAAATGAAACAAAGACAACCTACAGCTTGAATCTTATGTTCTGTTATTGGTTTTTACAGGAGCTTCCTGTTTTTCTTATCCTAAAAACATTCGTATTCTATATCAGTGTTAGACCAAGGCAGCAGTTTGATATTTGGCTTTTTTTTTTAAATAAAAGCTTAGAGGTCATGTCATTTTACAGTGAGTAGTTTTCTGTCTAGCAAAATGATACGTCTTCTATTTTGATAGAATTCTGTGATCTAATCCTGAAAATCAAAAGGCTTATTGGAAAAGACTTTTATTAAATTTCCTTTTCTCATGTTAAAAAAATGGTATTTTAGAGAAAACTAAAGAAATTTCCCATGAGAAAGTAACATTCATTTTAGTGCTTAGTTGCAATGCACTTAATAATAATTAAAACGTTGTTTATAAGAAATGCTTTTCTTGCCAAATATTGATTGGGAGTGTGCTCTTATATGCAGAATATATTTCAAATGAATCTTGCTCTGGACTGCCCCCAGGATGGCAATTTATTTTAAGGCTGCTCCTTGGTAAAAAGAGAAAAATGTGCATTTTAAGAGGAAATATTATCTTGATGTACCAGAATATTTCCTAGTTCATTTGACCCTTTATTAATTTTTCAAAACTCTGCTATGGCATGTTAAACATTTGCATACACCTGAAATTTAAGCCAATTTCAACCTTATTTATAATTACAATTTTATGATTCCAAAAGTTTTTTCATATATTACCTAAATTCAGGCCTTCCAAAAATTCATCTCATTCATTCATGAAATTGTTCCGAGAACATTTTCTGGGAAGACGAAAGGGTGATTGATGGACCATAAGAAAACATATCTTGTTTGCTATTTTAAACACCTTCATTTTAGTATCAGAATATTATCTTAACAAACTGACCGAATAAATTAAAAAAAAAAACAGCCTGAATTAAGTGGACAAGTTCCTCCACAGTGAGTCCAAGGTAGTATACAAGGCTGATTTCAAAATACTAGTATCACAAGAGCCCCCTCTAAATGGAGTACAAATGCTGCCTGCTGATTTTGAAAAATTATTTTCAATGCTCAAAAAAGCAAGCTTATGGAAAAAATACTATCTTACATTAGAAAACCACATTATTTTTTAGGCCGTTAGTTTCTTTATCTGGTTACCCATCAGTGTACTTCTCTCCTTTTCTCTCTGAAGGATGAACAAAGCTTTAAAGTTCTTCTCCTAATCCCTTACTGGTGATTATCCTTATTAAAAGCTCCTTCTCCCAAACCCTCTCTCCCAGCAAGTTAGTTGAAATGCTTCTGGACTGCCCAAAGACAGTTGCTATGAGCTGGGGGTCAGGGTGTTTCCTTTCGGGTTCTTACTCTCAATGAGTGGAGCGCATCCCTGCTGCCAGCGGAGGCAGGCCTATCCACCATAATCCCTCCTCTCTCAGCTTCCCCCAGACCTCAGTTTCAGTCGCCACTTCCTGTGGACTGCTACCTTCTTCTCTGACTCACTGCACCTGTCTTCACATAGCCTTTGTCCTTCACCTCTGCTTGTGTAGTAGACATCTCCCACCTGCCGCCTCCAGTTTCAAATTCTCATCTTCATTTCTCTAAGATGGAAACTTGATTTTGTTACTCTCTGGCTTTTGTTGTTGTTCAGTTGCTCAGTCGTGCCCAACTCTTTGCGACCCCATGGACTGCAGCACACCAGGCTCCCCTGTCCTTCACTATCTCCCGAAGCTTGCTCAAACTCATGTCCATTGAGTCAGTGATGCCATTCAACCATCTCACTCCCTGTCACACCCTTCTCCTCCTGCCCTCAATCTTTCCTAGCATCAGGGTCTTTTCTAATGAGTCAGTTCTTCTCATGAAATGGCCAAAGTATTGGAGTTTCAGCTTCAGCATCAGTCCTTCCAATGAATATTCAGGATTGAGTTCCTTTAGGATTTACTGGTTGGATCTCCTTGCAGTCCAAGGGACTCTCAACAGTCTTCTGCAACACCACAGTTCAAAAGCATCAATTCTTCGGCATTCACTCTTTATGGTCCAACTCACATCCATACATGACTACTGGAAAAACCATAGCTTTCACTATATGGACCTTTGTCAGCAAAGTGATGTCTCTGCTTTTTAATACACTGTCTAGATTTGTCATAGCTTTTCTTCCAAGGAGCAAGTGTCTGTTAATTTCATGTCTGCAGTCACTGTCCACAGTGATAAATGACCCCACTGCCCACAAAGTCTAGATGGCTTCCCACAGGGGGAAAGGGCTGTGGGAACTCTCTGCTCATCACAGAGGCATGTGACTTTGCTCCTGCTCTTTCCATCAGCGATGGCCCTGTCCCACCTCCGTAAGTTTACCTGGCAGACAACAACTTATCTTTAGACTGAATTAGCTGGTAGGGAGGACTGTGTGCATTTCTCCACGATGATCTGGCCTCCGTTCTGCTGCTCCCAGTACGAGTCAGGGATTTGCTTACTCTCTCATGCTTTCCCCACAGCTCCTGTCATGTCTCATCCCTCTGCCTTCATTCTCTTACTAAAATGTAAGCTCAGAGGGCAGGGACCATGCTTCATTCATTGCTATATGCTCAGGGCTCACATAGAGCTGAGCATGTTATTGACTCTTAATTCTTTCTTCACTGACAATTCAAATAAGCATCATTAGACATTAGATGTTCAGCTCTGGGTATTGGTTCTCATTGACAAAATGGTTACAAGTACAAACCATTTCTCATTTCAAACAATTTTAATGTGACAGCCTATCTGCACACCCACAATCTCATCTTACAATTGTTGACAGAAAGCCGACTGATAAACTTTAACCATTACCCACTCCTGAAACGTAGCTTATTTATGTTTAGTCGCTAAATCATGGCCAACTCTTTTATGACCCTGTGGACTGAGCCTGCCAGTTTCCTCTGTCCATGGAATTTCCCAGGCAAGAATGCTGGACTGGGTTGCCAATTCCTTCTCCAGGGGATCCTCCTGACCCAGGAATCAAACCCATGTCTCTTGCATTGGCAGGCAGATTCTTTACCCTAGCGTCACCAGGGCTCCCCTGAAATGTAGCATACTTTTCCATAAACTGAAATGTTAGAAATAACATTCGAGAGATTTGACAATGAGAGAAGACTCTTCGTGGAAATGTGATATGTCTTAACTCATGCTGTAGGCTGTGTTCCCTCGTGATCTTGAGTGTCCTAGCATAAAATCCCCTCTACAAAATTTGTATATGTTATTGGTGCTGAGGAAAAGAGTAACAGAATGGTTTACTAAAACTGGATTTATCAAGGGTTTTATTTTGAGCCTCTTAGAGATTATAATAAAACAAATCATTCTCTGTGTTTCAGGAAATTACATGGATTTGTTCTTCTGTCAGCTCACCAGCCTAATTTTATCATTGTTACTTTTATTTGGTATGGCTGCAAGAACAGTGGAAAGATGTGGCCTTAAAGTTGGTTGAACCTAGGTTTCAATTCAGCTGTGCCTTTCCAGTGGCAGCAACCTGGGTGATACACCAACTCCCTGACCCCCATTTCCCACATTTACAAAATGGGGCTTAATGCCTACTCTTGCACTGAAAATTAACTCTAAGTTTATATGTCCAGCATGTAGCTGACCTTGTACATTTATTATGGCCACATCTCCAATTTAAAACAAGCCCTTTCATATGAAAACATATTTCTTGGGATTCTTTACATAGTAGAACATGATGATTCTCACAGGGCATATAAATTACTGATTAGAATTATTTATACCTGGTCAATTCTTAATGTCTTTGGGAAAGCTATTTTATTCCAATTCTCGAAGTTACTGTATACCACATGTGAAAAAAGTCACCATATCCTGCAGGATCATTATCAGGAAGTTCTTCAGGGAACAAAACAATTGACATTAAAAATCAGTACTCTGCAATTGCCACTGTTATTATCTGCCAGAGATTCTGCATAATGCATTTTCAACCACCAAGGTTGGCTGCCACATCCATGTGAAATGCTTGAATTTTATGGTGCTTAAATATTTAATGATTCATAGGAAAAAAATGTGAAACGTGTCTGATAAATTGCATCACTTTATCTAACCTACAGTTGTAAAGACTTTTCAACATGTAACATTTGCAAGGTGCCTGGTTTGCTATTGACATTGAAATGTTGTATTGCAATTTATACTATCACTTATTATATATAAAATTCTGATGACCTCCAAAAACAACTGTGTTTTATCTGGTGCATTCATTTTCTTTCAAGCCAAAGTGAGTTTACTACTTAACCTATCATGTAACATGGCCTGCCTTAGGGTTGGCTCGGGGGTTGGGGGGAACAGGAAAGGTTACATGGTAGAAGTGTGATCTGCTGATGGGAAGAGCTTGAGCCGAGCATAGACAGTGACCCCTTCCTCCCCCGCCGCCCCCGCCCCGCTGCCCCCGGGGCTTGGGAAAGCATGATTCTGAGGCTCCAGAGAGCACTGTCCTCCATGCAGTCGTGAGCTGGGGTGGACATGAAACCAATCCTCTGCTGAATTGCGTTCACCTGCCAGCATGGGGCTCTGCTCTCGTGGGTCTCAGCTGTCCCATCAGTTGAAGAATCAGACCACCTGCTTCACAGGGTTGCTGGAAGGGTTAAAAGTAAGAGCTATAGGGGACTTCCCTAGCAGTCCAGGGGTTAGGACTTTGCCTTCCAAGGCAGGAGGTGTGGGTTTGATCCCTGTTCTGGGAGCTTATATCCCACATGCCTCATACTAAAAAGCCAAAACATAAAGCAGAAGCAATACTGTAACAAATTCAATAAAGACTTTAAAAAAGTTCAAAAAAAAATCTTAAAAAAATTAAGATATATAACTACAAAGAGATATAAAGTGGAAGGTACTGTTACTGACAACCAGAGTAACTGGAAGTTAGGGGCCAGGAGGTATTTTTATCCTCATAGCACAGGGGTGGGTGCAGTGCAGATATTCAATAGCTGTTTTATGGAGCAACTGTTTTTAATTAGGAGGGAACTTCAGTGGTTATTTGGTCCAACTGGGCTTCCCAGATGACTCAGTGGTAAAAAAAAAAGTCTGCCTACAAATGCAGGAGATGCAGTTTTGGTCCCTTGTTTGGAAAATCCTCCGGAGGAGGAAATGATGACCCACTGCAGTAGTCTTGCCTGGGAAATCCATGGACAGAGGAGCCCGGCGGGATACAGTCCATGAGGTTGCAAAGAGTTGGACATGACTTAGCAACTGAGCATGCACAATTGTGTACTCACTTAATAGAGCAATAATGTTAGCAAATGAACCTTTCTGGAACACCTACTGTATGATAGGAACAGTATGAACCCTGTGGTATGAGCTCCCCTCAACCTCTCAGCTATCCTATCTTACAGATGAGGAAGATGAGGTTTAGAGAGGATAAATGACTCGCTCGGGGTCACACAGTCAACACCAGGAGAACTTGAACCCTGGTCCATCAATTGCTTAAGATTGTGCTTTACTCACTACACCATAGCCTCCCATACTACTGGTTTTATCACACAATTCTCTACCCAAGCAGCAATATGCATTATAAACAAATTCAGTGATTTCTGCTAGTCATGTTCTGGTTTTCCTTGATAAAGTCTAAATCGTATATTCCAAACTGCCAGTTCATCTGAAGATCCTGAATAAGATGTCAAAAATGCCATGGGGGGAAAAGCAGTGTGTACAGACACACAAACACACCTGCAAAGGAACAGTGGGCAGATCTGGTGGTATCCACAGGGGCTCCTTGGTAATGCCCTGTGAAGGTCCTGGAATCTTGAGTTTTGTGCTCTACATTGTAGCATTCATGACATGAAACCAGCTCAGGGCACGGGAGGATGGAGACCTCTCCCCACCATCTGTAAACCTTGGGGAAGGCCTGGATGTTTCTGCTTCTATGGGCAAAATACCCTGATGCTGGGAAAAATTGAGGGCAGGAGAAGGGGGCGACAGATGAGATGGTTGGATGGCATCACCAACTCAACGGACATGAGCTTGAGCAAACTCTGGGAGATAGTGGACAGGGAAGCCTGGTGTACTGCAGTCTAGGGGGTCGGAAAGAGTCGAACAGGACCGAGCAACTGAACAACTACATGGACAAAAGCTTCTTTCAAGTGATTCTTTCCTGTGACTCAAGAAAACAGACACACAGTCAACAGTATCAAGCAGCAACAGGCACCTCTTCTAATGGGTGCCACTGGTGATGTTATACATGAGCTTCTGTTTCACTCCACAGAAACTTTATTGGTTTTAACACTTCAGACATTGTATCAGGTACTATGAAGAGATGCACAGAAACACAAAGTCCTGCCTTTGTGAAGCTTACAATCCAGAGACCTCTCACTTCATGATAACTAGCAATTCTAAGTGGCTTGTGGAAACTGTGATGAACACCCTCCAAGGGCAGATCATTCTGGGGGCAGAACAGGGAGGATCTGGATGCACTGAGAGACAGGAATAGGCTACTGCATGGAAGCCACAGGGTCAGGAATGCTCGTGGCCTGGACAACGATGAGACCTGTTAGCAGTAGCACAGACTTCCTTAGGGAAAGTGAGGGTGAGGCTGAAAGGCTGGCTGGAGCCCCATGGTTGAGGCAAATGAGTTTGACCTTTATCCTTTGGCAATAGAGAAATGAGAAAAATGTACTGAGATGGTGAGTAGCATCACAAAAATAGATATTGGAAGATTAATGGGCAGTGCTATGTAGAATTGAGTGAAGACAAATTTTAAGTATTGAGTGGGGCAATGAACAGAGATTTTAAGCAGGGAGTCTGTGACTCTAAAAGACTGGGGCAAAGGCAGAAAGAAAATGATTACAGTAATCCATAGGAAGGGAAGGGAAGAGATGATAGGATTTTGTTTTTTAATGACTTGTTTTTGTTTAGTCACTCAATTGTGTCCGACTCTGCGACCCCATGGACTGCAGCCCGTCAAGCTTCCCTGTCCTTCACCATCTCCTGGAGTTTGCTCAAACTCATGTCTGTTGAGTTGGTGATGCCATCCAACCATCTCATTCTCTGTTGCCCCTTTCTCCTTTTGTCCTTAATCTTTCCCAGCATCAGGGTCTTTTCCAATGAGTCAGCTCTTTGCATCAGTTATTAATTGAATACAATTCTTTACTGACTCTTTCAAAAGAAACTAAGAAGAGGAAGGAGGCAGCCAGGTCTGCCACACCCTCTGGGTTTTATTGTCCTTTTCTGGTGATGGGTCTCAGTCTTTTAATCCCCCAGGTGGCTCAGTGGTAAAGAATTTGCCCACCAAAGCAGGAGACACTGATTCTGTCCCTGGGTTGGAAAGATCCCCCCTAGAGTAGGAAATGGAAACCCACTGCAATCTTCTTGACTGGAAAATTCCTTGGATAGAGGAACCTGGCGCATTACAGTTCATGGTCATATAGAGTCGGACACCTGAGCAACTCCGTTTACTCAGGTTATTAACTTCCTTCCCAAGCAGCAGAATGTGTGACGGATATGTATATTGGCTCCAATTCTACAAAAACCAGCCTTATACTGTCCAGGCCTCAACAACAGACAGCTTAAAAGGACAGAGGGGCTGTGAATGATCATGTACACCTTTGGAATCACAGGCACTAAATATATTCAAGGTCATAAAGAGGAAGCAATTTTAACTGGTTCCTCATCTTGAAAACCAAGGAAAGAGTCTGAATTAAGAGGTCTCCTAAGTTGACTGATCACAACCAAAGCATGGGAATGTTTAACAGACAACCAGGAAATCACTATTAAGCAAAGAAACCAAAATTTAAAACCAGCTCTAAATGCTTACTCCCTGAGAGATAATTAGTTGAATACACTGGTTTTTGTTTGCCTTTCTCAACCCTATTTCAGTTTTGTGGTGTAACTTTGGAGATTCCTTACTGTAGGAAGAAAAAATAAGATGGCTATTGAAAATAATAAGCACTGGTGACAAGCAAGCCTATTAACTGAGCAAAGTAATTATAATAATTTCCAAAACATCTTTATTATTGTGCTAACTGGTTTATATTTATAACTGAAATGACCTTTCCCACATCTGTGAAGTTTAGTGATAATCCACTCCATAAATAAGGTGTGCCTATTACAGTTACACCATTTGCAATCCAGTTCTGGTGTCTTTACATCTGACAAGTGAAACAGAGCAAGGAGCTACTATTACTAGACTTGACAGCCATAAAAAATATAATATATCTCCATATACAGTGGCTGGACTTTTACTGCACTGAAAAAACACTCTGGTGAGAAACCAACACTGAATAAGCCTCTATTGGGAGGCAGGGGCCAGCCTTTGGGTGATGCAGTGAGAGCGCTGGAAAGTGCGGAGTTAACAAGACCTCATTCCACAGCCATTCATGATCTGTGCTCCTGTGTAGAAGGCATGTCTTTCTATAGTTGTGTACAAGTAATCATAGAGCCAAACATAAATGTCAGAGTTACCCTTACAATTTGCTATCAGAAGACAGGGTGTAAGAATGAGGTTATTCCTAGTAGGGGGCTTTCCAGGTAGCGTTAGTGGAAAACAACCCACCTGCCAATACAGCAGACGTAAGAGGATCCCTGGGTTTGATCGCTGGGTTGGGAAGATCCCCTGCAGGAGGAAATGGCAAGCCACTGCAGTATTCTTGCCTGGAGAATCCCAGGGACAGAGGAGCCTGGTGGGCTACAGTCCATGGGGTTGCAAAGAGTCGGATACGACTGAACTGACTTAGCATGCACACGTCGCCAGCAGAGGTCATGGGAAACAAGTTCGAAGTTTGGGAGAAGAGGAATGACATTTGGCTTAAACATTTCAATTTTAAAATGTTTGAAGCTGCAAGACTCAGAGATACAATTCATACTATAAATGTGCTGCATGTCACTTTGTATCAGTCACAAATTAAGCTGAGGGGCTCAGGTAACATTGTTCCAGATGGCAGGTCAAAGTGCTCCCAGGTCTCACGTGGTCTGTTAGCTCATTTACATGCAGGTGACAAGGTCTCACCCAGGTCAGCTGAGATTAGGAACCAGGCACAAAACTGCATAGTTGGTATGCTCCAAATTTGTGAAATATACACAAAGACAGAAAAAGCAATATCCTTAAAATCTTAACCCTAGTGGAGACACAGGTGATTTTTAAATTGCACGTGTACTTTTTTGTATTTCTGTTTATATTGTAAATTTTATCAACAGAGCCACAATACTTATTCTTGAGTCCATTTTCCTGATTATATATTTCTTCATTTATTATTATATAAATCAGTTTCCCTACTGCAAAAGTGGTACACACATATACATATACACACACTTTAAAAAGAGAACAATATAAAATTGTGAAAAACAGAAAGTAAAAGCCTATGCACTCCACTTTCCTCAATAAGCTCTGTTAATATGTGGGTGCACTTCCTGCCAGATGTTGGCTTTATGCGTATACAAGGTATATATATTACTTTCATAATCAGGAAACTATATAAATGCTAGATAAAGCCATAGAGGAAGATCCTTTTCTGCTTCTAACTCTCTTTAAATATAAATATCTCAGTGACATAAGACATCAGTGATATTTGACCTTTTCCTTTTATTCATGAAACACAAGCACCAGGAAACACGTCTGAAGTGACTTGGGGTCTGTGTGTTGCGGAGTATCTTGGAGGGTGGCTGTTACAGTGGTCAATTAAAAGGCACTTTTTGTGAGAAAAAAAAAATACTTCCTCAGGAAGGATTTCTGTGTGACCGAGCTGCTGGTCACTCCTCTGCACGTGGCACCTGCTGCTGCTCTGCTGGTTAGTTCAATACAAGTCGCATCCTCAGGATGTGACATCGTCCCCGGAGAGGCTCTTGCGGCTGGGCTGTCGGTGCCACCGGCCGGGTTGTGGAGTGTGAAACTGCTTTCCCATCTGAGGTCTCACTTAAGCTTTTCCACTGACACATCCTGGGAAGGCAGAGGGGCATCAGAGAAAAGCAGGTTCACTGCAGACACCACTCAGACGTGGGGACCCCAGGAACCAAGGCGCCTGGGTGAGGGAGGCCAGGACGACATCCTGCAATGATGGCTACGTCCGGTGCCTGGAAAGTCACCATGGCAGTGTGCTAGGAGGATGAGGGATGGCTCCCCACTTCCTGCCAAGTCAGGCACTGAGCAGGAGGGGGGCCTGATCTTCTGGGCTGGTGAACACAAACCTCCGGGCAAAGGTCAGGGTCTTCAAAGACATAACAAGGCAAGGGCTCCACTGAGTCAGCAGTAAGAGACGCCCCCAGGTGGAGACGCCCCCAGGTGGAGACATCCGAGCTTCTGTCTGCAAGAGAACAAGGTCGGAAGTGCCATTCCCAGAGAGCTGGGGGCTGTCAAAAGAAGCCTGGTCTCAAGACGTCAACCAGCTCAAGACATCAACTGGACTCATGGTGGCCGAAGGATGACAGGCCCCTGGAAGTGTGGGCAACTGGGATGGTCATGTGCCCACTCTGCTTTTGTACAAAACTGAGGGTCTGGGGGTAACTACTGCACAACCAGACCGTGTTTGTTCACAAGGCTGGGTCGCCTCGCTGGCTATCAAATCTGTGCAGCCGCTGTCTCCTCATTTCTTCTTCTGGTGAGAGACGGAACCCATAGGCCGGGGAGCTGCTTCTGCGATTTCCTGAAGAGAGAAAGCACAAGGTAGAGTCAAGCACTGCCCTTGTTCTGACATTCACAGGGCTCTGCATCCCAGATTCCAAGGGCGGGGGAGAAGATGCCTTGGGTATTATCTTTAGCACGAAACAGAGACAAAACAAACATATTTCAGCTGCAGCTGTCAATATGACATTGCGACATCAAGTAAACGTTTTTAGTGAGGTCCAGTCCATGAAGCTAATTTGACTCATTCTCAAACTTCTTGACAATCCTCCCATTTCTATGTTGGTTTTTTTTCCCCCCTACCATGCTCCATAATTTGCATCATTTAATTTCCCTAATGTCTCAAAGGCTTAGTTTATCTTTTCTTAATGCCCAGAAATAACTTTGTGACTATCTGTAACGTCCTCACTGGATGTGCTCGGAGGTGTCTCCCGATGAGCCTGAGGGTCTCCCTTTCCCTCCCTCTAACCTGCTATTTCCTGAACCTCGCTAGCCAGTGGGAATCACACCTGCCTGAGACGCACAAGCACCCACAGGGCATCATGGCCCACAGAGCAGAGGCTGTGTTACCATAATGACCAGTATCGGGGCAGGCAGACAAAAATACAGGCATAATATGTGAAGATCATATGAAGGACCATGGAAGTCATTACTGAAAAGAGCTTCTTGGGGCTGCAAACAGACCAAGAAAATCATTTGCAATAATAGAAGCACTTCAGTTTACTGAATTAAAAACAAAAAACAATGGAAGATCCAGGCATTGTTGGGGGGGGGCAGGTAATAAAGGAATAACAACAGACAGTCTTTGATCTCAAGGAACCAGCAACCTAACTCTAATAAAAGAGCTTTAATGTCCACGATGAGACAACCATGCAGGGCATCACTGATGGATACAGACAAATAGATTCACTTTTAAGCACAGGGACCAAAAAGATTGTACTTTTTCTCTTCTGAGCCTCTGCTAACTCTGTGAGCTCACTTTGAAAGGCCTGCTCCCCTCACCTACATCCATCAAAAGTTCTATATGTTACAGCCAGACCACCACGCTCAACACTGCCCTCTGAGGTTCTCACACAACTGACTATGGAAGTCCTAGCCGAGCCACGAAGGGTGGGTGGTGGGCAAGGGGGCTGGAGCCACAAGGGAAAACCAGTGAACAGTTGATCCCTCCTGCTCACGCTCCGAGTGTCGGAGATGTTGGCAGGTAATATATCGAC
Organism: Oryx dammah; assembly: GCF_014754425.2. Taxonomy (NCBI): domain Eukaryota; kingdom Metazoa; phylum Chordata; class Mammalia; order Artiodactyla; family Bovidae; genus Oryx; species Oryx dammah. The sequence continues at coordinate 20,531,180 of NW_024070211.1, forward strand.
GTGGCGACTGTTAAACCTATGATGAAAAGATGATAGAGAAAGCAGTGTGAAACTAACAGTCAGTTTGCTGAGCTACAACTAGAATTTTAGCGGTCAGACAGAAATTTCTAAGAAGGCAGTTTTTGGTCCATGCTGTGATAGAGACCCCAAGACTCACCCATATGTGGTTCTCCTTTCCTTTTCAGACACGAGGGAATCACCCCTCCCAGACCTCCTGTAACATTTTCTGACTAGTCCACCCAAAAGTGAACGGGGTGGGCCAAGCCCGACACTCACTCCCACTGGGTAAACTCCACTTCGAGGTTTTTTGATCAGCGAAGTATCCGTCATTTTACCAATGTTCACCAAAGATGATGTTCAAACACAGAACATTTTTACCATAGAAATTCTATGAATCCTATAAAAGTTTTACTAGATACAGCTTTCGCCATATACATTTGTAGAGGGCTTTCTCTCTGTTTAAAGTGGTAAACGCTTTGAAATTACAGAGAAACTCATGAATCCAATTACCATTAGTTTATGGCTTCAAATTGCTTTACACAATGAGATCCAAATCCTGCTTTTCCTCTGACAGTTGTTTTTAACAAGTTCATCCTTAATTGCACTCATGAGCATGGGCCAGTGTGTGACAGCCCGTTCCAGCTGGGCAGGGAACTGGGAGGCCTGGGCTGTGGGCAGAGTCAGAAGTGAGCTCAACGTGGCATGTTGACTCTGGGCCACAGGGCGCAAGCCCACGGATGCTGAAAGATGCTCAGACGCCCAAAGAGACTCACAGTGTCCAAGAGAAAAAGCTGTTCCGCGAAGAGAGGAATTAGAGAGGACAGACTGTGAAGGCTGCAGGGGTCCAGCTCTCAAAGTGGGCAGCCCGCACAAAAGCTCTCTGGACCCCCGCTTGGGGCACTGGAGGAGAACCAGGGCTGAGCCAAGGGCAGATATACCATGTGCCCACGTAGAAAACTCACAGGGAGGAACAAATCATCAGGCCTTCATGAGAGCCTTGTAAGGTATCCTATTTCAATTAGTTTTTATTCCTAATTTCATGAAGCCAACCTTACAGAGGAGGAGACTGAGGCTCAAGGAGAGTTAGGGACAAACCTGAGGTCACGAAGCTAGCACGAGAGGAAGCAAAACTGGAACCCAGGTGTTCTGACTGCAGTTTGAGTTCTTCTCCCCTTTCCCACAATCCCATATCACTGTTCCTTCTAACACACCGAGTATGTTAAGCATCTCATCTTTTCCTTCTACCTTATCCTCCTCCCCAAACCCAGAGAGTCCCTTTCCTGTATGGATATGTGGGGAGCTCACTATTTGAAAAGAGAAAAAGAAGAACCAGCCTAAGTCCTCAACTTGATGGGACTCTGCTGTCATCACAGATGTGGCCACAAAGTTCCCACACAGAAGTGAAAGTGTTAGTCGCTCAGTTGTATCCAACTCTTTGCAACCACATGGGCTGTAGCATGCCAGGCATGGAATCCTCCTGGCAAGAATACTGGAGTGGGTAGCCATTCCTTTCTCCAGGGGATCTTCCCGACCCAGGTCTCCTGAATTGCAAGCAGATTCTTTACTGTCTGAACCACCACAAAGTTCCCACATTGGGTCCCCTTAAATTCTACTGACTGCTGGAGTGGTTGGGTTGTTTTTTAAGGATCCCTGGGAAGGCCTTGGGTATAGCAACCACGAAACAACAACGACGACAATGCCTGACTTGGATGTTTTCATGGATATTTTAAGTCCTTCAAACGCAGTGTTTCTGATTTATCAAAGCCACCCTATTGTCTGAAGAATGACTTAATCCTTTCATTTCAGGTTTTGAACTCCATTCTTCTTAATGCTGGTGGTTAATTTTCTTGGAAAGTTTTCAAGTCTAAATTAATCTGTGAAATTTTAAAGGCAATTGAGTATTTGCTATCCGTCGGCAACCCACCCATCCTATTCATCACATCTGTACTTTAGGTCAGTGCCTCTCAGCTGCTCTGCTCAGTCTCGGCTGAGCTCTCTTTTCCAAATCTACACTTTTTCATTTGTTTTCTAACCCATTTCTGTATTTTCCTCTTGTGTCATATGATCTATCACTTCTCTCTTTAGACTCCAGGATCCTCTGAAGCTATTTCTCAAAGGGTCTTAAGAAATGTGCTTTTAATATCTACTTACATTGATTACGTATGTACTAAGTCACTTCAGCTGTGTACAACCCTCTGCGACTCTATGGACTGCAGCCCATCAGACTCTTCTGTCCATAGAGTTCTCCAGGCAAGAACACTAGAGTGGATTGCCAGGCCCTCCTCCAGGGAATCTTCTCGACCCAGGGACTGAACCCACATCTCATTATGTCTCCTGCATTGCAGGCAGGTTTTTTACCATTAGGGCCACCCGGAAAGCCTGAGCACACAGAAAAAGATCCGAATGGGCCTCAGCTGGATGGTAAAAGAAAAAGAGGTCCCTGTGGGTGTACTGGAAATGGGAGATGTTTCCAGCCCTGGGTGCAGCTGCGGGGGACACCCCAGGGAAAACTTCATTCCATCAGGCTCTGGTTGGGTCACTTGTCAGGGGAGGCTGAGGAGCAAGGTGACTGCCAGGGTCATTGCTACAACTCTGGAGTTTGATGATTGGAATTAAATTGTGCCTCCTCCATGTATGGTTATATATCCTTGAGCAAGTAGGTTACCGTCCCTCAGCCTCAGTATTCTTATCTATAAAATGGGAATAGTAACAGTACTTCCTCTGTTGGGTTGTTGAGAGGATAAGAAGAGATGATGCATATAAAATCGTGAGTGCCAGGCATGCAGTTAGTGCCTGATGGCCGATGGACGCTGGGACTTTTAACTGTAACATCAGTGAGAATCACGGCTTAAATGTCTGCTTGTTACTATCATTGACTAAGGTAGATATGACATAAAATTACCAATGACTTCTTAAAAGATAAGAGCCCAGGACGTCTCTGGTGGTCCAGTGGTTGAGAATCTACCTGCCAATGCAGGGGACACAGGTTCGATTCCTGGTCCAGGAAGACCCACATGCCAGGAGCAACCCAGCCTGTGTGCCACAACTATTGAGTCTGTGTTCTAGAACCTATGTTCCGCAACAACAGAAGTCACTGCAGTGAGAAGACTGTGCACTGCAACTAAAGAGTAGCCCCTGCTCGCCACAGCTAGAGAAAGCCTGTGTGCAGTCACGCAGACCCAGTGCAGTCAAAATAAATAAATACAATTTTTTAAAATAGATAGAGCCTAATTCTGTTTGAGGGACAACTGGGAGTGTTTTGTACAAAGGTGGGGTCACTACTTATTAAATATTTGCCCTCCAAGAAACAGATCCAAAAGGGTAATTTGTGACCCCCACTTTTGTAACCAGAAGGAGCCTTAAGGCTTTGGGAAAGCTGGCGACCTTCTTTTCTTTGCTGAGTAAAACCATGCATTGAACGTTTACAGACTTGGGCGAAATGGCCTTGCTCTGATGAACTTGGTACAGAATATTAGTATTTATGAGCCTTGCTTCTGTGTTCCTGTAAATGGAGGTCAGCCCTCAATTTTACTGAAAGAAAGAGTGAGCATGCTTCAAAGAACCTCAGGAACAGTGCCTGGTTTAAGAAGATTTAGCTCAATTATGGCACCAATGGTGAGATCATAAGATTTATTGACTTGTGGTCCTTGATGGAAAAATTTTCAGTTCTCTACGGTTATGTATAATGCAGTAACCTCTGCGTTTTACATCTGAGGGAGGAGAAGCAATTCCATCCACATAAGAATTGCTAAAAAGAATGCTGTGAGTTGATGGCCCTTTTCCCTACTGTTCACCATCCCTGTAAACAGAGATGCTTAATTTGCTGGTATTCATAGATGCTGCCATGATCTGATGAGCTCTCTAGGCCATTCAGTGAAATTATTCTAAAATGAAGTCACAGGATGGCGTATCTTTCCCTTAAATCAGGGACCCATGGAGGCAATCACTTAAAAATTTTTTTTAAATCAAGAAACCTCTAAATGTTCTTTTCCTTTGTCAAATGAGGGCAGTAGCATGGGACCCATAGTCTCTCTTTCAAAAATGTTACTTGATTAGAATTCCATGAATTCTAAAGCTTACAAAATGCTTTCTGATAGCACAGTTGCTAAATCATTTACTAGGACCAAAAAGGCCTGGAAGAAATCCCAAGTGCAACAATTAGCAAGATATTCTTTGAAAGTGGGAGGTGCCCAATGACAATAAGACCACTCTATTGTTTGAGTCACTAATTACAATGACCTATGTATCTATCCATTTCTAAAAAGAGTTCAAAATCACTTTAAGTCTCATAATTTTCATACAGATGGAAGTTTCATTATGGTTTATAGTAAATGTAACAGTTATTAACAGGTGTGACTTGAGAGAGAAAAATTCACATTTCTACTCCTCAACCAATGAGTTGAAAAAGTAAAGACTCTGAAGCTGGGAAAGACTGAAGGCAAAAGGAGAAGGGGGATGCAGAGGATTAGATAGTATCATTGACTCAGTAGGCATGGATGTGAACAAATTCCAGGAAATAGTGAAGAACAGGGGAGACTGGCATGCTCAGTCCATGGGCTGCAAAAAATCAAAAATAACTTAGTGACTAAACAACAACAAAAACCAATCAAGTAACAGGAGTAGGATTTCCTTAGTTCTGAGACAGTACCTGGAATCCCAAAATGGGCAGCTTTGAATGGAAATCAACTCAGTTACTACTTTCCCTGTTGTACTTCTCTGCCTGTTCTAGTTGGCTAATTTGGGGGACCTTAACTGGTCACAACTGACTTAAAATCAACAGGCTATATATAATTCAGTCAGTAGTTTGAGAAATCCAAAATACTGGGTGTACTCTGTCAGATCCAGAGTTATTTGCAATACAGACAATGCACTGTCTGAGCTCTGAAACAAAAAGAGAAAGTCCAGGACTTCCCTAGTGGTCCAGAGGTTAAGACTCCAGGTTGCAATGCAGAGGGTACGGGCTCAATCCCTGGTCAGAGAACTAAGATCCCACACGTGTGCTAAGCCGCTTCAGTTGTGTCTGACTCTTTGCGACCCCATCTACTACAGCCCTCCAGGTTCCTCTCTCCATGGAATTCTCCAGGCCAGAATACTAGAGTGGGTTGCCATGCCCTTCTCCAGGGGATCTTTCTGATGCAGAGGTCAAATTCTCATCTCTTGTAGCTCCTGCACTGCAGGCAGATTCTTTACCATTGAGCCACCACATGCCATGCGGCAGGAAAAAAAAAAAGAAAAAGAGAAAGAAAGTCCAGGGGGAGATAATGTTTTCTGGGCAATTGCTACAGGCTTTCCCTACTTACTTTCCCCGCTTTTGAAAAAGTGTACAACTTGATTACTTTTCATGAAAGGAACATATGGGAGCAACATCCAGACCAAAACACAAGAGTATTTCTAGCACTCACAAGCCTCCATGTGCTCCCTCTCAGCAGTGGTCCACGGACTTCTCACAGCAGAGATTTGTTTTATTTATTTTTGTCCAGAAGTGGATTCATACAATATGTACACTTTGTGGGTAGCTTCATTTTACATTATGTTTATGAGATTCACCATATTGCTTTATGTAGTTTTTATTCTACTTATTCTTTGAGTAGAAGTTCATCTGTTTTACAGATAGAAAAATTGAGGCTTAAAGATTTTAAGGAACTTGCCATGGCCACACGGTTTGGTCAGGAACTGAGTCCAAAGTCAAATTCATGTTTATTTCCACTCTGCTCCAGACATGCAGTGTGTCAGTTGTCTTCCTTAATTCTGAAACCACACTCTGTAAACCTGAACAATACTATTGCTTTTACACTTGATTTGGAGGCAGGGTCTGTTTAGAATGCAGCTGGAAAATGTTACCTTCTGCTGTAGATAAGCCTCACTGCAAACAGCAAGATTTTCTGGATAACAAAGTAACTAGAATTAGGATCTCCCTTGACAAGGTTTTAGGCAAGAGGTCCAGTTGTGTATGTCAGCCTTGGTAATTAACTACATCATGTATTTTCTAAACAGAGAACAGCCTCTAAGTTCTTACAAAATAATTCTCAATAGGCTGGAGGAGCAGCAAAGAGACAGGCTGAAGACTTCCCTGGTGGTCCAGTGGTTAAGACTCTGCTCCTTATGCAGCGGACCTGGGTTCAATCCCTGGTCAGGGAACCAGATCCTGCATGCCACAAGACCCAGTGCAGCCAAATAAAATTTTAAAAGAAGAGAGATAGAGAGGGAGGTTGAGGAGCAAAGTGTCTCCCATTAGGAACCACTGTAACATGAGGTATGTATTTCTTTAAACAAATAGATGTAGATTTTCATACTAAACGGATTTTCCATTTTTTAAATCAACCTGTCTGTAATCCTTTCACAATTCTGTCATCATCTTAACATTTATTAAGAGGGATTTTAATGAAATTAGGAATGATCTTCAAGCATCTTATATATATTTATACATAAAATCCCTTTAGTAAAAATCTCTGGTATTAAAATCTATACAATGATTTATATACATTTAATATATAAATGTTTCAAATTTTAGCATGTTTCCAATTCTCTTTGATCTAAAACAGAATGCTCACCAATCCAAAGGTGCCTCAGATGGAGTTTACTCAGTGACTTCAGCTGATTCTGCAAACTGAGGTTAACTGTCTCCAGGAATATCTTTCCCAGTTCCATACACTCTGGGACTGCATCTTTTATTTTTTAAATTCAAAATCACCTAAGAATACCCACTGGACAATTATGAGAAAATTCGTGGAAAACTAGATGCAGGCCTCCCTTTGCTCCCATATCCTCATTGCCCAGTACCACGAGGTCCCACGTGCCCGGCTGGGATGGCAGAGAGAAACCGGACATGAGCTCTGTCTGAAGGCACAGATTGGAGAACATACTTCACAACAGAAAAAAAGAAAGTAGAATAAGGAAGTCTTTTTGTGGGCAGAGTTCTGATAAAAAAAAAATACACACACACACGTACACATACATATACATGAGTATAGACAATGCTAGATAAAAGATGAAGGCCTTTCAGAAAGATAAAATCCCACACTCTTCTCTGAAGCTGCAAGACCAACATGCCTGACTCGCCCAGGAGGGGCGGCTGCAGCCTCTCTGGATGTTTTTGATGGAGATCCCACACCTGCCCGCAAACAGGGCCCTAGCAGGATCTCAAAGTGGGGGGCCGCTGCCCGGCATCTCCTGCCTGGCCTGCATCTTCGTTGCCTGCAGGGAATCCAGAGGGCCAAACGGCTACCTATTAAAGTCTCTGGCTCTTCTCCTCTGTCAGCTCTGACTTCTCATCTTTATCTCACAGACAGAGGCGGCCTTCCACTGTCTTCACTGCCTGGACTTTCTGCTGAAGTTAAGACGGGCCACAGTGGGGAAGGACAAGCAGGATGGGACTTCTAGTGGCTCCTGGAGCCTGGATCCCACACCTCCTTTTGTTTATCGATCATGGGGTTATCTTTGAGTAAATTTTTTTTTAAATTTAATTTTTACGTTTGGTCGTGTTAGATCTTTGTTGCTGCGTGGGCTTTCCTTTGGTTGTGGCAGGCAAGCAGGGGCTACTCTCTAGTTGTGGTGGCTTCTCCCGTCACAGAGGACAGGCTCTAGGGCACGCAGGCTTCAGTAGTTATGCCACTCAGGCTTAGCTGCTCCACGACACATGGGATCTGCCTGAATCAGGGGGCAAACCCATGTATCCTGCATTGGCAGGCAGATTCTTTTATCACTGAGCCATCAGGGAAGGCCTGAGCAACTTATAATTTGATTATTTTTTAAAAGGAGAGGGAAATGGGTATGAGATTATTTAAACCATAATCAATTGAGCTCAAAAAGATATTAAATAGCCTCCTCTCGAGACACACAGGGTTCTGGTCGGGCAGCTCACCACCTGCTAGGGCATCATCATAAAAGAATTCAGCTGTGACTGAATTTTCCCCTTGCAAGCCTTTTAGTAGCCCTGTGCTATGAGCACAGTCTCCATAGAAAGCAAGCAGCTGGCCAATGGAGACAGGAGTCAGAGCCCTTCAGTAGCTCAAATGCAAGAGGTCGGGACAAAGCTAGACTGTCTTGGAGAATCTACGAATAGGACAGTTGCCTGGTTTTCTGCAAAGATTCTTTAAGTTTAGTGTGCACAATAATGAAGAACTTGTTAAAAATGCAGAGTTACTAGATCCTAAGGGCAGAGATTCTTTGCATTAAGTGGTTGGGGCCCAGGAAGCTATATTTTAATGAAAACCCACCCAGGTGTTTCTCCTGTAGACAGTGTATCAAATGACTGAGAATCACTGGGGAAAAGAACACACGTCTTTATAGGTGGGCTTGCATCTGCCTCCACCAGAATTTTGGACAATTCACTTCTCTCCAGGGTCTCAGGCTCCTGTCTGCACAATGAGGGAGCTGGACTGGACATTTTAGACCTCCACACAGAGACGTAAGATCCCACCCAATGAGGCATCAGGGTTGGCTGGCCAAAGAGGGCAGAGTGGGCCATGCCAGCCACCCGCCTCCTCCACGGCTGGTGGTCTGGGCAGCTACTCTGCCTGCCTGTCAGCCAGCCTGGCCCTGACTGCTGACAGCTGGACTGAGATTTGGCCAGGCTGTGCTCCTTGCAAACTTCCTCCAACTCATCTGATCTAACTCAGTGTCCCTCCCCACCCCCTGATATTTTAATTTTTAATAAACTTTTTATTTGGGAATAGTTTTTAGATTTAAAAACGTCTCCAAGGTAATACAGCCAAACATATTACCACGGTCTAGTTGTCAAGACCAGCCATTTACAGGGATGAGCATGTTACTGTTAACTGAATTCCACACTTGCCTTGGATCTCACTTGTTTTTCCGCTCATTTCCTTTCTCTGTTCCAGGGTCCAACACTCCATTTAGTTGTCAGGTCTCCTTAGTTTCTTCCTGCTGGTGGTACTGTCTCAGTCTTTTCTTATTTCCCGTGACCTTGACAGTTCTGAGGAGTACTAGCCTATAGAATGTGCCCCCATTTGGTTTGACTGATGCTGTTCCTCATCATTAGACTGGGGTTAGGGTTTTGGATAGAATACCAGAGAGGAGAAGCGCCCTTCCCATCACTCCATGCCAATCATATGACTTACCACTGGTGATGTCACCTTGAGCCCTGGGTGAGGAATAAAGCTTTTTTTTTTTTTAAAGTTTCCTTTTCCCCCCCTTTTTGGTTGTGCTGGGTGCTATGTGTGTGCTTTCTCTAGGAGAGGTGAGCAGGAGCTACTCTTCCTTGTGGTGCATGGACTTTGCATTGCAGTGGCTTCTCTTGCTGAAAGTACAAGCTCTAAAGTGCAGGCTTAGTAGTTGTGGGGCACAGGCTTTAGTTGCTTCATGGCATGTGGAATCCTCCCAGACCAGGGATCGAACCTGTGTCCCCTGCACTGGCAGGCAGATTCCTATCCACTGTTACCCACTAGGCCACCAGGGAAATCCAGGAATAAAGCCTTGACTCTCTCCACCAAGAGTTACCAATACAGAAGTGGGTACCTAAAGTTGGCTTCGTCACTTTCTCTGTTCGAGGATGAGCAGGATAGGGTGGGGTCATCCCTGACCTTCGCTGGCTCAGGTCCCTGAATTCCAGATTCTCTAACAGAGATGTGAGTGTATGAATCATCAGGAGAGCTCTTTGAGAGTTTCCGATTCAGTAGGCTTGGCACAGAGCCCAGGCCACTGTATTTTTAATGAGCTCCCAGGTGACTCTGAGCTACGCTAGCTTTTGAGAATCCCTGAGCTACAGCTCAGAATTTTTTTTTTTCAACTGAAAATATCCACCCCGGGTTTCAGGCCAGTATTCATACTTGCCAGCAGGTGGAGTGAGAGGCCTATGCCTCTGAATCTGCTGCAGAAAACTAGGACAAATTCCAGTCAACAAAGCATTCCGCATAGTAAGCAGAATTAGGGTTATTTTGAAACAGATGGGCTCTCACAGAAGCTGCTGCACTGAATATTATGGAGTTGCTTATTGTCTAGATGGCCTGAAACCCAGGGATTACTGGCCAGCGTCTAGCAGTTTCTATGTCATATCAGATTTCTTCCAGGGCAAAGGAGACTGACAAGGCCCTGGGAGAGATACAGATGTGGTTATGGGTGTGGATGTGGATGTAGATATTTTAACCAGCTCTAAACTCAGAATTTACCCTTGCTATGGTGCATACTGCCTTCCATGGCTGCATGCTTCTTCCTGGAAATGACTGGTATCATTCTAACTCCAAATGAGAAGAGAGAAATAGATACAATCCATGATAATCAGACAACGAATCCTGGGTGCAGCAGTCCTAAAAATGCTTTAGATTACACCTAATCAAAGTGGCTCTGCTTCCTGGTTTACATTTACCGAGACCCTCACTTACATGTGCCCCGACCCTCTATCCTCCTGCCCTACTCCTTGCGCTGACGACCCCAGGGACCTTGCTACCCCAGGGAGGAAGCAAGGTCAAGGAGGGCCATGGAACGCCCTTGTTCACTGTGCCTGATGCAGTGGTTCAAAGCATGCAGGACCAGGGTGTTACAAATGGAGTATTTGTGAGTCCTGGAAATCTTCAAAGGCCTTTAGCACCTCCAGGTTCCCCCCTGGAGAAAGTTTTCCTTAACTAATTCCTTAGCCTGTGATCCTGGACACTCAGCTGCTGCTGTCCTGGCCAGCCCGGGCTCAGAGAGGCCCTGAGGGTGTCTTGAAAGGTGGCAGCTTGGTAACTGGTAGTTCAGAACAGGTCTGAACTATCTCTGCTGCTGGGCAGACCCTCGACCATCTGACGGATGCATGGATGTGCTTCCTACTGGGTGAGGCCTTGCTTTAAGTGGTGGGCTCATAACTGCCTGGGACAGTGGCTCCCTCCCCAAAAAGGATAAAACCCCAGTCGACAGCGGCCCCTCTGTCACACACAGGGCCAGGTCCTCCACTCAGAAAACAACAAAATCCCCAGTACGCTTACCCTTTGCCCAGACTCCAGACAGAGGCTGAGAGCAGAAGCACAGCTGATGATACTTAGACCTGTTTCAATTTCTTCTCATTTCCTTCAACTTGAGCTTGGAATCAATATCTGGCTTTTTAAGCAAAGTCCCAAGGTAATGTTTTCACTGACTTTTAAAATCACAGACCACGTGGGAGCCGTATTTCCCTCAGAAACCTCAGTGCTTTTAAAAACCTGATCACAATGTTGCGTTAGTTTCTGTCATACAACAATGCGAATCAGCCATAATTATACATTTATCCATGCCCTCTGTCTTGACTCGCCCTCCCCTCCCCAGCCCCACCTCTCTAGGTCATCACAGAGCACCGGACTGGGCTCCGTGTGTTTCACAGCTTCTCACCAGCCATCTATTTTACATGCTATATGTACCTATGCTGGCGCTACTTTCTCCGTTCGTCCGGCTCCCTCCCTCCCTCCCTCTATTCACAAATCCATTTTCTACATCTGCGTCTCTGTTCCTTCCCTGCAAATATGTTTATCAATACCATTATTCCATATACATACATTAATAAACGATATTTGTTTTTCTCTTTCTGATTTACTTTACTCTCTATAACAGGCTCTGGCTTCATTCACCTCACTAGAACTGACTCAAATAATAATCTTCTGAAAATACCTTTTAACCTTTGGGCATAAAAAAATACTGTTCATAGGGTTCTCGAGGCAAGAATCCTGAAGTGGTTTGTCATTTCCTTCTCCAGTGGACCACGTTTTGTCAGAACTCTCCGCCATGACCCGTCCGTCTTGGGTGGTCCTACATGGCATGGCTCATAGTTTCACTGAGTTAGATAAGGCTATGACCCATGTGATCAGTAAAGAAAGCTGAGCACCAAAGAACTGATGCTTTTGAACTGTGGTGTTGGAGAAGACTCTTGAGAGTCCCTTGGATTGCAAGGAGATCCAACCAGTCAATCCTAAAGGAAATCAGTCCTGAATATTCATCGGAAGGACTGATGCCGAAGCTCTAATACTTTGGTCACCTGATGTGAATAGCTGATTCATTAGAAAAGACCCTGATACTGAGAAAGACTGAAGGCAGGAGAAGGGGATGACAGAGGATGAGATGGTTGGATGGCATCACCGACTCAATGGACATGAGTGTAAGCAAACTCCAGGAGATGGTGAAGGACAGGGAAGCCTGGCATGATGCAGTTCATGGGGTCACAAAGAGTTGGACACGACTGAACAAGTGAACAACAACAAATAAAAAAAATATATAAGTAAAGATCACCCCAAGAAATCAAAGAATAAAAGAAAGTAAAAAGATGGGAGGTCAACAGGAGAACTTCGGAAAGGGAAAAAGAAACTTTAATCAGCAACTTCTGCTAAGAGCAAGCACTCAGGGGTCACGTCCAGATCACACTGGACAACCACTGCTGGGTCACCGTGTGTCAGGAGAAGTGAGCGTGTGGGGCCTGGGAGGGAAGGGACAGCTTCCCTATCCCAGCTGTTGGGACAGCTGGCCCCAGGCTTGGTGGCAAGACTGACTGGCAGCAAATAAGATGAAACATCTAACAGGTCCTACATCCACCCACTGCTTCCATGTCACCATCCTGCAGAGCACATGCATCAAAGCTCTAGAGATTAGACACTGGGTCTAGAACAGTCACTTCCAGACTTGCACATGGGTGAGCATGGCGAGAGGCAGGTTCTAAGTTTTAACGTGATCAAGGAATCTGCTCTTTTCGCAAGCACCCCAAGTGAGTCTGATGCTACCGGGCCCCACTTTGAGAAACTTGGGTCAGAAGGATGCTGTGTTATATTCTGGGGTTTTGTTTGGTTGTGACCATCAGCACTGGCATGATGCCACTTGATATTGTACACATTGTCTTCTCTCACGTCTTCCCTGGGGCTTCCCTGATAGCTCAGTTGGTAAAGAATCCGCTCTGGTGGTTTCCCAGGATGTGCTGTGCTTAGTCCTGGAGGAGATGGATTTTAAACATAAGACACCAAGGCAACCCTGTTCTCCTGAAGAATATACCAAATATGATCACAGTGTTGCCCTGGTGAGTCTATTAATTACAACGTGAGAGTGGGTGACACTGGCCGCTCAGCCAGTCCTAGGTACAAAGCCACTCACCTCTGAATCCCAGGTGCCTGGGACACTGTGGGTGCATCATAAATGTTTGCTGAATGTTTGCTGAATGAACCAAAACAACAACTAACATCACAGCAGGGCTGGGCAGAGAGGAGGCTGGGGACCACAGGGCCAGATCAGGCCCTTGGGGCTAGAGGACCCTGAGAGATACAGGTAAATGGTAGCAGCTAGGAAATTTCAAGGCCCGAGAATCTTGGTTTCTCGCCTCTGCCAACAACCAGCTTCCAAACCCTGAGCTATAAATGGGTGAGAAAAGGCGAGAGGAGGCTTCGGAACACAATTCATCTATTTGTTTCCCTTAACCAATGCATGGAGGCCATCTAGGCTCCAGGGTTCCACTACATTAGAGGCCTTCAGTACCTGGATGCAGGCTGAGATATGAGATGTGATATGTATATCCATGATGAATGCTATCACAAAGACTGTAAAAAGTCAAATTATTTCCACTTTTCAAATAAACCTGATTTAACTACACGTTAGGGGTTGGGGGCTGGAGGAGAAGGGGACGACAGAGGATGAGATGGCATCACCGACACTCGATGCACATGTTTGGGTGAACTCTGGGAGTTGGTGATGGACAGGGAGGCCTGGCATGCTGTGATTCATGGGGTCGCAAAGAGTTGGACACGACTGAGCGACTGAACTGAACTGAATTGACTGAAGTGCATAACTACATGTCAAGAGACATCAGTATCAATGCACAATTACAGAAATGATCCCTGACCTAGGAAATGGTCCCCAAGATGCTGAGCAGTCAAGAACACTGTGGTTCAAAGCTCTCACAAGAACTGGAGGCTGCTGGCCAGCTTCTTTTGCAGGTGGAAACAGAGGAAGACAAGAAGTTCGGGGAAAAGCCTGCAATGAGAGTGCATCACAGCTGGTCTCAAAGGGGCCTGGCTGGCAGGGTGAGATGGGGTGGGCATCGAGAGACTCGCCAGCCCAAGCCCACGAGGACACAGCAATGCAAGGGCCTTGGTAGATGCACTTGCTGGGTTAAAAAAGGGCAGAGGCCGAGAGGAAAAGTAACTGGAAGAGGAACAACATCCGTGTCAACGGTCTGAGCCCCGTGATTTCTGAATGGTTGGTGGGTTAGAAAACCAGGGTGGGCTCCTTGGCAAAGGCCTAGATAACCGGGGAGGTGAAGATGACCACATAAATCTTTAGAGTGGACAAGCTCTGTGAGCCAAGTGGCAGGGACGGGCTTGTGCACAAACACCAACAGGCGTGAGCCTTGCTCTCTGCACCAGGAGCTGAGAAATGCTTCCTCTGGGTCAGAGCTGGCCCCGAACTGGGACGGTGGTAAACTTCCATGACGCGATAAACTACCCCAGAGGCAGGACCGCCATCTTAAAATCTTGCTTGTTTTTTTTGTGTTTGACGGTATTTAACCTGAGCTGCACTGCTGTTTTTTGTGTTCTGTTAGGTCTGACTAACTCGCCCCACCCGTACCAAGTTCTGATCCATTAAAGAAAGAGCGTGTATGTGTGTGTGCATGCTTGTGTGTGGGCACGAGTATGTGTGTTAACAGACATGCCTTGTGACTGAAATGTCTCCAATAAACAAGCCCTCCCAGTCTGAGGAGGAGCCAGGGGCTTTCTCAGACTGTGGGCACATCTTCGAAATAGCCTGCCTCTAACTAACCTAGAATTGTTCAGAAACGATTCTGAAATGGCCTGTGCTATGGAGACTCAGTAACAAAAAGCAAATTCCTGCTGTGCCAAGTTGCTTCAGTCGTGTCCGACTCTGTTCGACCCCATGGACTGTAGCTCATTAGGCTCTCCTGTCCATGGGATTCTCCAGGCAAGAATACTGGCGTGCCATTTCCTAACCTTCTTCTTATGCGTCTGTCAAACAATTTATAGTAAAAGCAAACTTATGAACAGAAAGGGAGACCTCAGTACGAAATTTCTTGAACTTTAAATTCCAAGTTAGGAAGCTAGTGAAGCTTATTTCGGATAACATGAATTTAGGTAAGTGGGGAGGAAAATGTTGCTCTCTTGAGCATCTTTGGGAATATCTAAGTGTGTGCCGTGACCAAAGAAAAGGCAAGTACTGAAAGGCCTACCTATAGTTTTAAGAAAGAAGCTTTAAAGACTGTGTCACAGGTGGAAAGGAGATTCTATGTGAGGCGCAGCCAGCACATCTTAAAATTATGGATTTTCAGAGTGAGATTGAGGAGGACCTGGGATAGTGGCATTCTGTCTGCATTTCAGAGCCGGGAAACTGAAGCCCAGAGAGGGTGACTGGGTCTCCTGCTTTGCACAGCTTGGGGGGGGGGGGGCAAGAATCAGATGCTGCGTTTCTCCGGGCTCTGGTCCTGTCACCAGGCTTCATTGTTTTCTCTTTTGGCTATTTCATCCTGAAGAATCCAACCCCCCTTTCAAGTCTGGAGTGGACATCGGAGTTTATGAGAGCCCTCCGGCACCCGGCTCCGGTGGAAGGACATGCGTTCTGGTGCCAGACAGAGCTGCCTTTGAATACTGGCTCTGCCCCTTCCTCTGGGCCCTCGGAGAAGTCACTTTCCTCATTGCCCCTCAGGTTTCTTGTCTGTGTAATGCAGAAACCTACCTAGAGATGTGCTCGAAATGGAAGGGAGTAAAGGATGCCAGCGCCTGGCGCAAAGCATTGGAGGGTCAAGGTCTTCTGCTATTACACTGATGACTTTCTGCAAGCTGCCCCACCCGGGAATGTTCCTGCCATCCACTCAGTTAGTCACACATGCTCAGACCCCAGTGGTCCTGGAAGTTGCCCCTCACTCACCTGCCCCCTTCAGCCCATCACCAAATCCTGTCATTGTCACCTGAACATTCCTCTGACTCGCCCCTTCCCCAGCACCTGCCCCATCACCAGCCCTGAGTCACCTGCTTCGGGAGCCTGGGTGGTGCCTGAGCCCTGAGACGGCACCTGCGCTCTGGTCTTCCAACCAGCCATCCTCCACAGGGGAGCTGGAACGCTTTCCAAAAACATGCATCTCATCAACTTTATCCTCGGTCTAAAGCCCTCTAGGAGTTTCCTTTCATCCAAGAACAAAGATCAAGCTCTGTAGCCAGTCCAGTAGGCCTGCTCTCCCTCAGCACTGACTCCCAGGGATGTTCTCTGACTCCCCCAGCTCTCAGGCAAGTGGCCGTGCCCCACTTTGTTCTGCACTCTTCCAGGATCACGTCCCCTTTCTCCAAAGCACACAATGCCACGGTTAGTAGTTTCTAGCAAATTACAGGATTCTGGGGATCTCAGTCTAGTACATCCTAAGGTGGTGAGCTTTGTGGGGTGAGCACTGAGGCTTTGTGTTCATATTCTCCCCTCCGGGATGAATAAATAAAGGAACCAGCAGGAACGGGAGGGAGAAAGATGTGGAGGAGTTTAACCACTGTCCTCATTTTACATCGAGACTGAGGCTCGAGCGTGGTGTGTTGACTTCCCGAGGTCGAGATCCCCAGGGGCCAGACCAAAGAGCAGTGGTCCCCATGCTCCCCCCAACCACGCTGCTTCAGAAACCACCACCCACATCTCTCTTCACATTAGCTGGTAGCTCAGCCAAAAAAAAAAATTGTGGGTTCTTTTTTAAAGCTGGGGGACTATGAGGACACAGGGGTGTGTATTAGTCGTTCAGTCGTGTCCGATTCTCTGTGACCCCATGGGCTGTAGCCCTTCAGGCTCCTCTGTCCATGGGATTTTTC
The DNA here is from genome assembly GCF_014754425.2 of Oryx dammah. Taxonomy (NCBI): domain Eukaryota; kingdom Metazoa; phylum Chordata; class Mammalia; order Artiodactyla; family Bovidae; genus Oryx; species Oryx dammah. Next base: position 20,547,916 of record NW_024070211.1, read on the forward strand.
AGGCAAGAATACTGGAATGGGTTGCCATTCCCTTCTCCAAGGGATCTTCCCAACCCAGGTCTCCTGCATTGCAGGCAGATTCCTTACCATTTGAGCCAACAGGGAAGCCTATTGCTCAGTCATGTCCGACTCTTTGTGACCCCATGGACTACAGACTGTAATTGTCATGTGGATAAAAAAAAAAAATTGAGAGTTCATAAGGGAGAGATTTTTGAGTTAAAAAAAAAAGACCATGAAAATGCACAAAATTTATTGCTATTTAGACCAAGTGGAACAACATTTCCAGAGCTGTCTCTATGGATGTGAAGATTCTAGATTAAGGACAACTGATTTCGTCAAAGGCTTGTAGACTTGTTTTCTGACACAGGAACTCTTAGGGAAGAAAAAACAAGGGCGTTAAAAGCTATACTAGTATGACTGATCTAAATGGAACATACTTCCATGAGTCATTTGTAGCTTTAAATACTATAGCAAAAAGAATTTATGAAACATGCCCAAACAGCCTCCCTTTGATGTGGTGAGCTCTTTTCAAACCATTGTTCAAATTTATGTTAAAATGCAAACCCTTCATGTTTACAACGGGGCTCTTGGAGGAATGCAATATAAAAGTACAACTGCTAAATTTCAAAGACAAGACTTATAACCCCAGAACAATGGGGCATTCCCAGCGCGAATTTATGAGCTGTTAAACCTCAAAAGGCTTCCTCAATTAGCAGTGAAGGTTCTTGACATATTTGCAGCCTGATATAGGGGCTGCTTTTTATATAATTTGGGGTGTACTGCTTTTATCGGAACTTTCCCTTACTTTGGTGGACCTCGGACGACAACCATTGTGCTCCTCTCTGGGCAGCGTTTGATCCTGCTAATTATGCTGTGGGGCTGGGATGGCATTTCACGGTTTACCGTTGCTCCTGGGGCGCGCTACAAATTATACATAATGCATTGCATTGTAATTGCTGCATTGTGAACTTGGCTCGCCTTTCCAACATAAAATACCGACATCCAAGTAGTTTTATTATAAAAAAAAAAAAAAAAACCAGAAGGGATTCTTTCGGATTATAAACATCTGAAGACCTAACATTCTCATGATTCCGGCGGCTATTTTGGACACACGGTGGGTTGAGGGGTGGAGGGTGGTGGTGGTGGCAGGCAAGGCTGAAAAGTAAAGCAAATATATTTCATATTAATGTTTACAGAGAAAAAGAGGCGGCAGTCACGAAGGCAAGGCCATAGTGAATGCAAAACAAAACGGAGGAGGAACTGTAGGGCCGACAGAAGTCCAAACTGGGAAACCAGAGGGGCAAGGTCTAGCCCTGGCCCTTCACCTCACCAGGCCTCAAGATCCTCGTTTTGAAAACAAAGGCACGGCATGAAATGACCACACAGGTCCCTTTTCCATGGAGAGAGGAACCTCAGGAGGGCAGTGACTTGGTTTCCCAGTCTGATTTGTCAGGCACAGCCTTGTCACAGCCAGGAACCTGTATCTCGTACCAAACACGCGGCCCCTTGCCACTATTGGTGCGGGGCCTCTTAGAAAAAGATGATGTCCCTTTAAACAACAGGGGGCAGAATAAATGAAGCACAAGGTCTACATATGCAATACCATCAAGAGCAAAAAAAAAAAAAAAAAAAAAATCACAAGGATGGGGGATTCCCTGGTGGCTCAGTGGTAAAGAATCCACCTGCCAATGTAGGAGACATGGATTCGATCCCTGATCCAGGAAGATCCCACATGCTGAGGAGCGACTGAGCATGTGCAGAACCACAACTACTGAGCCTGTGCTCTAGAGACCAGGAGTTGCAACTGCTGATGCTGTGCGCCCTGGAGCCCATGCTCTGCAGCAAGAGAGGTCACTGCCATGAGAAGCCGGGGCACAGCAACCAGAGAGTAGACCCTGTTTGCCGCAACTAGAGGAAAGCCGGTGCAGCAATGAAGACCCAGCAGAGTCAAAAATAAAATTAAAAGAAAAAAAATCACAAGAACAGTACTGGGGTCCCTCCAGATGCCTGCAGCAGGCCAGTCACAGGACCGGCTGTGGCTTAGAAGCAGTGCCCAGGCACCAGGGGGTGCCCTCCTAAGGCCCCTTCTTCCTGTAACAGGACAGCAACTGATGTACAATGCAGATGGGTTTCCTTCTACTTCTCAGGGAAGTAAGTGTCCTGGAGGAGCTGGAGGTGCCTCAGAGAGCAAGCTTACAAGCACAAGGGGTCCTCACCCGAACAGCTCAGCGGGCCACAGGACACAGTCCGCCATGCTCAGGCAGGGTAGAACATGACTGTGTTACAACTGTGGCTTCTCTTTGAAGCTGGGCCACAGATAACCCAATGTGCAGTTGGTAGGCTATTAACCTTCCACAAAAGAATTCTCTGTCCCTCAACTGACTTTTTCCTCCCACCTAGTTCAACAGCGGGCAAATGGCCCAGTTAATTTCAAACCAAATTTCAGACTTACATTTGATGGTTAAGTATGCTTAGAACTCTGGATGTTTAGCAGAGGAGAGTTGGAATTCTATTTACTTAAATTTTACACCCAGTGCTGCGTAAAAGATGTCCTGGATGAGAAACATGGCTGCCATCTGTCAAGATCGAGGAAAGGCTGTGAGGCATGTGGGTCTCCTCTCTTCAAAGCCTCAAGTTCACCATGAGTAGGTGGGCATTCTGCTACTGACTAGCTCATGTGAGCAAAAGGGGACGCACAGGAGTGGGCAGCTAGGAGGGTAAACAGTCAGGATTACAACTCTAGGACAGAATACTCATAGTTCTTGGCCCTAGAGCTGTTATGTGAAGGCTCACAGGCATGCTACCAGGGAGAGAAAATCAGCTGTAATTTTGTCAACGAAAGAATCAGGTCAACGTTCTTCTCCTCTGGTTATCACTCCTTAAAAGACAATAACAGCAGTAATAATACGAGGCCTGGCCTTTCCAAGAATGGCCATCTCTACAACTTTTCCACTTGCTTATTCTCGGTTGAATTTACCTTGCTTTCTAAAAAGAAAACAACTCAAATGTAAAATAATGGAAAAGTTCCTGGTGAAGGGGACAGGGCAGGGAGAGTGAGAGGTCACATCTAGGAACTGTTTTCAAAAATACTCCCAAGGCAGTGGAGCTTTGCTCTAAATAAAGAAAATACTAATCTTCAAAAGGGGATAGTTTTAGGTAAATGGCAAAGCATGAGGAAGCTGAGTGGAATATGAAAATACTACCTTCCTGACAAATACCATATGATATCACTTATATGTGGAATCTAAAATATGACACAAATGAGCCTATCAGTGAAACAGAATCATGGACAACAGAGAACAGACTGGTTGCCAAGGGGGAAAAGCCTAGGGGAGAGACAGAAAGGAGTCTGGGGTTAGCAGATATAAGCTTTATATATAAACAACAAGGTCCTACTGTCTAGCACAGAGAACTTACATTCAATATGCTATGATAAACCATAGTGAGAAAGAATATTAAATACACACACATACACACACACATATATATAACTGAATCACTATGCTGGATAGCAGTAATTAACATAACATTGTAAATCAACTACACTTCAATTAAAAAAAAAGAAAGAAAATACTGTCTTCCCAACTTCTTTAGACAAAATTGGGCCTGAGGTCCCCCCACGCAGGCACCCACTTCATGTCACCAGAATCTCCAGTGTAAGAAAACATCTTGCACAATTTTCTTAAGTAATTATTTTCTTAAATTGATGCCAGGCAAATCTTATTCCTTCTCTGGGGAGAATATACTTTGGGATTCCTGCCACAAATTAAATGGTCTAGATGAGTTTAGAGAAAGATCATTTAAGGACAATCAAATCATTTAAGGACAATCATATACTCACATATGCATACATATATATACATATATGTGTGTGTGTATACATGGCCATGTGTAGGACACATATGTATATATACAACATACACACACTGGAAAAAGCCAATACTGAACATGCACGAGAGTGCCTAGGTTGGAAGTTCAGGCAAGAATCCGTGAGGAAGGACAGTGCCAGGGGACAACACAAACTCAAAAGGGCTCTGCATTCCTCTATTTTGAAGTCCAAGTCCATCAAGAGATTTTGAAAGAAATCGGAAAAAAATAAAGCAGTGGAGGAACTGAAGTTTTACATTTCCATTTTCTATGTTACAGGCTTTCTTTCCCTCTCCAACTTTATAAACGGAAGGTTTCAGCCTTTTGAAAACACAAGGACACTTGTGCATGTACAACCAAATCCAACCAAAAAATGAGATATAAAAACCAAGGTCATTTCAAGTTATTCCTCAAGTGAGAGCTTGATCGAGGGTTGGGACTCCAGGGAGAAGTCTGTCTGGTACTGGTGGTGGTCCCCATGCAGGTGGCCAGTGAGTATTTGTTGAAGGATTCAATGCCAAAGACTTTCCATGGATAGAGAGTAAGTTCCATCATTGCACCTCTGCCCACAAACTCAGCCAATCAAGGGCCACTGCAGGTCTTTAGTTTAGCCCTGGTCTGTCCTGGAGCCATCCAGTGAGATCCATCACAGCCTCTAAAGACCTTGGGATGATCTGAGAAGAGCAATCTATCCTGCTATCCATTTACATAAGAAAAGTGAGGATCCGCTTCTCTAGGGGTGAACCAGGGCTTCCCAGGTGGTGCTAGTGGTCAAGAACCCCCCTGCCAATGCAGGAGACTTAAGAGATGTGGGTTTGATCCCTGGGTCAGGAAGATCACCTGGAGGAGGGCATGGCAACCCTCTCCAGTATTCTTGCCTGGAGAATCCCATGGACAGAGGAGCCTGGTGGGCTAGAGTCCATGGGGTCGCGAAGAGTCAGACACGACTGACGCGATCTAGCATGTAGAGGTGAACTCAGGGCTGAGGAAGGAAAGCATGGCTCTGTCCTTTACACAGTCTTCATCTTTCTCTCCCCTCTCATGGTTCCCTTTGTATTTCTTTCCTGCCTAAGAAGGGAACTCTCTAGCTTTCTATCATGTTCAATAGTTACCAAATCCAAATCCAAGAGCTCTGAAGAGAAACCACAAAGATTCACTTTTAGATTTTTTAAAAAAGTCATATCTCCTGAAAACACAGATGTCACATGAGAAATACTTGAGGGCTGACACTTAGAATTCTAAACAAAACAAAAAAGACAGGCAAAAACACTTCTTTAGTTCTGTCCAAAAATGAGTATTTGAATATTAATAACAGCCACCACTCTGCTTATTTAACTTATATGCAGAGTCCATCATGAGAAACACTGGGATGGAAGAAGCACAAGCTGGAATCAAGATTGCCGGGAGAAATATCAATAACCTCAGATATGCAGATGACACCACCCTTTTGGCAGAAAGTGAAGAGGAACTAAAAGGCCTCTTGATGAAAGTGAAGGTGGAGAGTGAAAAAGCTGGCTTAAAGCTCAACATTCAGAAAACGAAGATCATAGCACCTGGTCCCATCACTTCATGGGAAATAGATGGGTAAACAGTGGAAACAGTGTCAGACTTTATTTTTATTCCTGTCTCTGGTGACACTTTTCTAACATGAATTGAGTCTGTTTTCTTAGAAGGAGCAAGAACTTCAGGTATTCTCTATGCTGCCTGAAGAGAACGTTGAGTACAAGCCTAGTACCTAGACTTTGAGTCCCAGATATACTGTTTCTTTTACTCTTTTTGGATACCCAATTCGGATTCTGCTGAGTACCATGGACAGAGAAGGCAATGGCAACCCACTCCAGTACTCTTGCCTGGAAAATCCCATGGACAGAGGAGCCTGGTAGGCTGCAGTGCATGGGGTCGCTAAGAGTCGGACACGGCTAAGCGACTTCACTTTCACTTTTCACTTCCATGCATTGGAGAAGGAAATGGCAACCCACTCCAGTATTCTTGCCTGGAGAATCCCAGGGATGGGGGATCCTGATGGGCTGCCATCTCTGGGGTCGCACAGAGTCAGACACGACTGAAGCGACTTAGCAGCAGCAGCAACAAAATCACTGCAGATGGTGACTGCAGCCATGAAATTAAAAGACGCTTACTCCTTGGAAGAAAAGTTATGACCAACCTAGATAGCATTTTCAAAAGTAGAGACATTACTTTGCCAACAAAGGTCCGTCTAGTCAAGGCTATGGTTTTTCCAGTGGTCATGTATGGATGTGAGAGTTGGACTGTGAAGAAAGCTGAGTGCCAAAGAATTGATGCTTTTGAACTGTGGTGTTGGAGAAGACTCTTGAGAGTCCCTTGGACTGCAAGGAGATCCAACCAGTCCATTCTGAAGGAGATGAACCCTGGGATTTCTTTGGAAGGAATGATGCTAAAGCTGAAACTCCAGTACTTTGGCTACCTCATGTGAAGAGTTGACTCATTGGAAAAGACTCTGATGCTGGGAGGGATTGGGGGCAGGAGTAGAAGGGGACGACAGAGGATGAGATGGCTGGATGGCATCACTGACTCGATGGATGCGAGTCTGAGTGAACTCCGGGAGTTGGTGATGGACAGGGAAGCCTGGCGTGCTGCAATTCATGGGGTCGCAGAGTCGGACACAACTGAGCGACTGAACTGAACTGACTGAACAGCCACCATTTATCCCACACTTGTAAGGCAAAGAAAATAAACTAGGGCAATTAAACAGAGAACTGATTATCACCCTAAGGTGGTTACTCCTTCATAAGAATTCTGTGAGTTTGTGTAATCATTAAGTAGTAGTCACTAAGTTGTGTCCAACTCTTGCGAATTCATGGACAGTAGCCAGCCAAACTCCTCTGTCCATGAGATTTTCCAGGCAAGAGTACTGGAGTGGGTTGCTCTTTCTTCCTCCAGGGGATCTTCTCAACTCAGGGATCAAACCTGAGTCTCCTCCATTGGCAGGCAGATTCTTTACCACTGAGCCACCAGGGAAGCCCTCATAAGAACTACCAAAATGCAAATAACCTGTAGTCTCTTCTTCTGTGTGCCTTAGCTGTAATAGGGCAGAAAATTGGCTTGAAAAAGACCAATGAGAGAAAGACAAGGACTGTGTTTTGAATGCAGCTTGGGGGTGTCCACCAGCATGGCTGTGTAAAAGAAATAGGCCATCCAGGGCTTATGTGGGCTTTAATATCAGACTTTACCATTTACTATTCACCCATTTGTTCATTACTTCTCTCTGTCACTAGGTGGTCATTCATCCAATAAATATTTATTAAGCACCTTCCCAGAGCAGAAAAGTATAAGAGCAGGGGGATGGCTTTATTCTCCGTGGGACCAGTGCTCAGGGACTAAGCCTGTGAAAATGTCTGAGATCTCAAAATAATTAATTGGCTCCCTAAGTGTGGGGGGGGGGAACCTATAAAACTGAACAGTAATAAATGTTTTATTAAATGCCTATGAAATGTACCATATCGATCATTTAATATCTCAACTCATAAATATGATATATATATATATTTACAGCCATTTACTTAAAAATGTATTAATATACTATGGTTGGGATGTCACATGTTTGAACACATTTGAGATGATATGGAGTTTGGGGTGGGGCTTCCAAAATTAAAGCCCACAGAAGTCCTCAAATGCCCCCACAGGATGGACAGGACGTCTCTGCCCTCCTGGAGTGTACAGTGCAACAGAGACAGAGTCACACGTGAATAAGCCCCATCACCTTATGAAATGCCTAAGAAAGTTACCCCTCTGGGCCTCATTTTCTTCATGAAAAAAATTACCAACCAGAAACCATAGCCTTAGGGGCAGTTTTGAGGACCACTGTTTTATTAAATGATAGGTTAAGTATTTCATAAGCTCAGAGTCATGAGAAGTCAAAATTTAACCCCTCTCATCTTAGCTCCTCCTGATGGGAAATGTCTCTTACCCTGTTGGGTGCTATACCTGCTGCCTATGTGGGAATCAGTGCTCAGAACAGAGACAAATCTCCACCACACCCTAAAAATAAGGCTGCTTTGGTGCCCTTCTGCAGCCCACAGATGTCTCTGAGAGACAGACATACGTAAACCAGGATGCTTCATGTAAAGATAAGACTGGGTCCATATCATGAGATTTCAAAGATACAGTGGTTTAAAGGCTCTGCAGGTGAAGAATCCTTCTGCAATACAGGAGACCCAGGTTCAATCCCTGGGTGGGGAAGATCCCTTGGAAAAGGAAATGGCAACCCACCCCAGTTGCCTAGGAAATCCATGGATAGAGGAGTCTGGCAGGATACAGTCCATGGGGTCAAAAAGAGTTGGACACAACTTAGCAACTAAGCACACGTACGCACAAACACAGACACACACAAAGGTTTAAAAATAAACAAACAACAATTGCTTACTTTGGTAAAAATAAAACCGTTTTTCAATTAGCTCAGCCCTAATCAGACACCACCATCTATTTTGCCCTAGGAATAAGAAGCTGCAGATTGCTCCCAAATTTGACTTTACTTATTGTTTTTGTAGACATTTCATGAAATAACTTAATCCTTCCAGGGGTGGCAATGTTAGCACACACGTAAAAGGAGAAAATGAACTCAGCTTTGGAAAGGAAGGATCACATGGTATAACACAGAAATGTGTCCTAGGAAGCAGATTGATTCTATTATTTCTCATTTTCCCTTTTCCCTATTCGTCTTCACGGGCACCCTTTTAGGGAGCGGGGTAGGAGAAGGCTGGGGTAGGGTGTGCCCGGGTGAAAAGGAGTCCAGGACACAACATAACAAACTGAAGAGGGATAACAGTTACAAACTTGTGCAAGTAGAACCTGGCTGCTTCACCTGTGTTAGAACAGACTCTCCTTCTGGCTTCAAGATTCCCTTTGTGTCTCATCACAGGATGTGTGTTAGGACCATGTACAATGTGTTTAAATAAAACAAACTGAGAAAAATGTTGCATGACCAAGAACGAAAATCTACTAAAAATACTTTACAGTGACTTCAAATATGGAATCACATTTTACAAATAATGTTTTCGTGGCTTGGGCATAAGAGACTCAGGAGGAACATGTGGATTAAATTTCACCCAAAATGCATAGGGCTTTAAAAATCAAGGGGAAATTGGCTTGGCAAAATTAGCTTAGTTTGTAGAGCAGAGCTTGGGGGGTGGGTGGGTGGGGGACAGAGTAAAGAAGTTTGCAAATGGCAGTCACTTTGGCATCCCCCTACCCCCACCTGCTCTCTTTGATGACCAAGTCAACTGGCTACAAGGGCCATTGCCTGGGAACAACTTTCTTGGAAATCATTTAACTCTCTCTCCCTATTTAGGCAAACTATTCAATAATTTTATATTAAATGACTCTCCCTTACCTCTAAAATCTCTCAAGCATCAAAAATAGAGGCCTAAGGTCTACTTGTGTAAAAAATGTTGAGTTATCTTAGGTTCTGATCAAATGCCTACCACACCTTTGTGGCAATCAGGTGTGACTGCATATGTAGGGACATTTTATTTCCTATTAATCCAATTGAAACTATTGGGTTGGCCAAAAAGTTCATTTGGGTTTTTCCATATGCTATAATGCAAAACCATGAACAAACTTTTTGTCCAACCCTATACTTTTTCTCCCCAAACAAGCATTATTTTAGACAAAGCCCACAAGAATCAGGCTCTTTTTTACTGCCCAAACCTTTTTTGTTTTTCTTCACCACACAAACTTATACACAAACACTCCACCACTAACACTGCTGTACAGTATCTTAGTATTCATACTGTTTTGTAGCTGTTGTTGTTCTTCAGTCTCCCAGTCGTGTTTGACTCTGTGTGACCCCATGGACTGCAGCACACCAGCCCTCCCTGTCCCTCACCATCTCCTGGAGTTTGCCCAAGTTCATGTTCACTGCATCAGTGATGCCATCCAGCCATCTCATCCTCTGATGGCCTCTTCTCCTTCTGCCCTGGATCTTTCCCAGCATCAGGGACTCTTCCAAAGAGCTGTCTGTTCTCATCAGATGACCAAAATACTGGAGCTTCAGCATCAGTCTTTTCAGTGAATATTCAGGGTTGATCTCCCTTAAGATTGACTGGTTTGATCTCCCTTAAGATTGATTGGTTTGATCTTGCTGTCCAACGGACTTTCAGGAGTCTTCTCCAGAACCACAGTTCGAAGGCATCAATTCTTTGGTGTTGTGCCTTCTTTAGAGATCAAATAGTGTTTGTTGTTTCCAAAATGCACCCTCAAACACAACCTCATTCCATTTTGGGGGACAGTTATGACAAGTATTTAACCCATTATTTTTTTAGACGAAGAAAGGGAGATTCAGTGAAAGATCATACAGCAACAATTGGCCACCCTGCGAACACCAACTGTTGTTTCCTGTCCTGGCACCTTTTATCGCTCATTTTTCTCTGGAGTATCTATTCCCTTAGACTCTCCCATTCTTCAAGGAACAGAACAGACATCACACCTTTCGAGCTATGATCTTTTATGTCATTATGTCTCTAATCAGTTGACTTCAAGGGAGACCATCCTAGTAAAGCCAGGTGGACCTGACTGAATTAGCTGAAAACCGCAAAGAGCAAAGCTGAGGTTTTCTGGACAAAGAAGAAATTCCACAGAAGAACTGGAGCTTCAGCCCACCCTTCCTGAAGGCCTGTCCTACAGACTGCAGAGTTGCTGGTTCAGTTCCCAGAACTGTAAGCTCCTCAATGAGTCAGGCACTGTTCATTACTGGATCATGAGAAAATAGCTAAAAAGATTTTCGTAAAGTTCATAGGGTACCCTCAGGATATCCTGCAAAGTATTTGTTATATGGAATTTATGGAATTGACTCTTGGGGATCTGGGGTCACCTCGCAAAGAGAAGGCCCATTTTGTACATCAGGTTCTCAAAGTCATCTCCAGTTCGGCTTCCGAGCATTACCTGGGAACCTCTTAACAAGTCAAATGCTTACTGTGTGCCAGCCTCAGTCATGTCTGACTCTGTGCGACCCCACGGAGTGTAGCCCACCAGGCTCCTCTGTCCAAGGAATTTTTCAGGCAAGAAAACTGTAGTGGGTTGCCAATTCCTCCTCCAGGGGATCTTCCTGACCCAAGGATTAAACCTGTGTCTCCTGCATTGGCAGGTGGATTCTTTATCACTGAGCCACTTGGGAAGCCCCAAATTCTCACACCTCATCCCCAAACTCATTAAATCAGGAATTCTAGGGGTGGAGCCCAGCTCTAAACACGGGAAACCATTGTGTTCAATGTGTAAGAGAATCACCTGCAGAGCCTGTTGAACTACAGACTCCTGGGTATCACCCAAGACACATGGCTATTTTCACATTTAAATGAATTAAAATTAAGTAAACTTAAAAATACAGTGCCTTAGTTGTACTAACTACATTCCAAGCACTCAGCACATGTGGCTAGCAGCTACCATTTTGGACACAGAAGATAAAAGGCCATGTCCATCACTGCAGAAACTTCTATAAGACGGCGCTGCTCTAGAGCCAGTGAGCAGGATCCTGAGGAGAAACCCCTCCATACACGGTCATGTACTACAGCAGGGAGATTAGGAATTTCCATCATTGGCCTTACACTGAAAAAGCACAAGGCGAGACGGTCCACACCAAAGACAAATGTTGCTTTGTGGTTAGGCTGCTTCTCACATGGGCAATTGATTCTCTGTCGCTTAGGATGAGTAGCATCAGGAATTTATATATTTAATACTACTTAAGGCTAGGGAACCCAGCAGTAGTAATGGAGCCTATGTGAGTCATCAGGGTCCTTCTCTTCACTCTTTATTAGGGGTGGGGGATGATTAAGAAATTCAAAGCTTTTAGAAGCTCAGGGCTTTCAACTCTGGTGGAACAAGGGACAATAGCAGGGTCTATATCACACCAGGAACTGTTCACATCCTGAAACAGCTCCTGTCAAGGCTACTGCTCACCTCGGCATTGCTAAACCCACAGGTCATTTCTCAGTCCTTGTCTACCCAGGACCACCGGGGAACCTAGCACAGACAAATACTCTTTCCTCCTAGAAAAACTTGTCTTTGAGGACAGCGGTCCCCAACCTTTTTGGGCACCAGAGACCAGTTTCATGAAAGGCAATTTTTCACAGACCAGGGAGGCAGGTGGTTTGGGGGGATGATTCTGATGGCTCAGTTGGTAAAAAATCTGCCTGCAATGTGGGTAGACCTGGGTTTGATCCCTGGGTTGGGAAGATTCTCTGGAGGAGGGCATGGCAACCCACTCCAGTATTCTTGCCTGAAGAATCCCATGGACAGAGGAGCCTGGTGGGCTACAATCCATGGCGTCTCAGAGTAAGACACGACTGAGCAACTAAGCACGCACACAGCACACACAAAGTATTAAATTTACTGTGCACTTTATTTCTATTATTATTCCCATCCGTTCCACCTCAGATCATCAAGCATTAGATCCCAGGGGCTGGGGACCACAGCTCTAGGACCACCTGCTCTCTTTTTCTCTGTTTTTTCACCCTGCTTCACTGGTTCCTTCTTCTCACTCTCCTTTGCTGGTACCTCCTTTTCTCTTCAACTCCTTAATGTTGGAGATCCCCAGGGCTCAGTCCTTGATCTTCTTCTCCATTGATATTCACTCCCTTGGCGATTCCATCTATGTTCATGAATTTAAATATTATTTACATCATGCTGATACTTCCAGACCATACCTGTCATCTAATCTCATACTGAACCACATACTCCATCCCCACATGGAACTCTCATAAGCCTGTCACTCTCTCCAGGTCCAAGACTGAGCTCTATTTGTTTCCCCTGCAAACCTGCTCTATGTGTTCAGGTTAATGGAAACTCCAACTTTTCAGTGCCCTCAGCCAAAAATGTTACTCCCCCTTCACTTCTCTTTCTCTCATAATCACCACCATTCTGTCAAAGATGCTCCCATATCTGCCTTCAAAACGTATCCAGAAGCTGACCACTCTGCACTCCTCCACGGCTGCCATCAGAATGGGGAGAGTGGTCCTCCCTTGCCTGAATGACTGCAGCAGGACCCTAACTGGTCTTCCTGCTGCTCCCCTCTGCCTCTGTCTCCACTTGTGCCTCTTCCTCTGTGTCCATCTTCTTCTTGTCTAACTCATCAGCACAGATGTCATTGGGTTTCAGTTCAGTTCAGTTCAATCCCTCAGTCGTCTCCGACTCTTTGCGACCCCATGGACTGCAGCATGTGAGGCCTCCCAGTCCATCGCCAACTCCTGGAGTTTACTCAAACTCATGTCCATTGGGTTTAGGTCCCACCCAATCAGGATGATATCACCTTGTTACTTTATTACATCTGCAAAGAGGCTTACTCCAAATACAGTCATATTCTGAGGCTCTGGGTGAATATATCTCTTGCGGAGGGTCACCATTCAATCCACTATGCCACCCCACAGACTATTTTCCACACAATAGCTCCAGTGACCCTTTACAAAATCAATAAATTATTATGATACTCATGTGCTCAAAACCCTCTAATGGCTCCCATCTCATCAAGAGAAAAACTGAAGTCCTTCAGTGGCCTGAAAGGCCCTATGGGATCTGGCTCTTACACCTCTTTGTCCTGACCTCCTACAGTCCAGTCATAACAGTGGCCCAGACTAGTGGATGTGGATTTGAGACATATTGAGTTAGCATCAAGATCACCTGGTTACTGACCGACATGCAGGAGGTAATACCTGATGGAGAGTAAGTTGGGGAGATAGAAAAGCTACCATAAATTCAGGTTTGTACATGATGCACGTGAGATGTCCTTGAGCTCATTTATCTATGATTTCATAAAGAGATCTAGGCGGAGGAGATAAATTTGAAGTACAAATAGTAACTAAAGCTTAAGAGAAGAAAAGAAGACCTAGAATAAAGTCATTAGGAAAACTGATATTCCAAGGTGGCAGGCGGTGGTGGTAGGGGTTGGGGGTATGGGGGAAGCCTACAAAGTAGACCAAGAAAAAGGTTCAGAGCAGAGTAGCAGTGGGAGAGCTGGGAGGGTGGGCATCAGGAGAACTGGAGGAAAAAGGCAGGGTTTCAAGGAGTGGATAGGTAACGTTAAGCACATCTAAGGAAGAAAAGTGTCTCCAGGCCTCAGCAACATTGAGATCACTGGGGAACTTTCATTAGGGTAAGGGCGGGGCGGCGGGAGGCAGCATGACCAAAGAAATGGAGGGAAGATCCAGAGTGAAAGTGAAGACTTTGGAGACTGTAAATGGAAAGGAAAGGTGGGGAATAAAAGTCAGTCGAGTTGTTGACCTGTCTCCTCCTCTTTGGGATGAGGGAGGAAAGAGACTTGAGTAGGTTGACATGTTGATAGGAAGGATCTGGTAAAGACAAAAGCTGAAGACAGAATGGAGAGAGGGTTAATCAGTAACAACAGATTTTCCTGAGCAGAGAAGACAGGTGAACGATTAGCTTTTGAAAAGAGGGAAGAGCCCTCCCTGCCCAGCTGTCAGGAGCAACAAGTGTGGGAGTGGATGCAGGCAGGTTTGTAGTATTCATGATGGGATGCTGAAGGTATTACCTACAGGTGGATTCTATTTTCTCTGGTAGGTCGAGGACAGGGGAGATGTCGACGTCATTTATAAGAGGCTCAGCCTGCTCTGTTGGGTCACATTTTCCAATCGAGCTCAGCTGCCAGATGCTGGGTCCCAGATGCCCCGTGGCTGGGCTCATTGAAGTCTGAGGATTTTTCCATATAGGTGGATGAAGGGCTGAGCAGCAAGGGCATTAACCTATTTGTAACAGAGTAACTGAAACGAAGGACTGAACATCTAAACACTGGATGGAGGCAAGACAAGAAGGGAGCAATTCATGAACTTGAAAACAAAGAACACTTGCAGCTGACTATCCATAACTTTAAGGTCATCTTAAAGTGGTGAACTCTAAATGTTAAAATCCATGAAAGCTAAGAGCCCAGTGTATCTAACATGAGAAGCAAAGGATTTTAGACACAACTACTCAACTATTAATACTAAACACTGCTGTACTTACAATCCAAGAGAACCAGAGGGAACTTGATACTGAAGGAGGTACTGAAATTCAAGGAACATCATTCCATCTGAATTTCATATTACCAAATTTTTTTAAGTGATGTCCTTTATTGATTTTGCTACAACTGCTTCTATGTAAGCATCCTATACACAAGTTTACCTGATTCTTTTTTCATCTAAACTTATACTCTGGTGCAGTGGTGCTCAACCAATTTAGCCCACCTAGGGAACAATGGCAGTGTCTGGAGATATTTTTGGCCATCACATCTGGGAGGAAGGATGCACAAGCACAGATTGGGTAAGAAGTCAGATGCTACTCAGCATCCCATGGTGCACAGGATGGCCCCACCCCCACTGCACAAAGGAATTATTCAGCTCCAAAGGTGGTGCAGTGGTAAAGAACCCGCCTGCCAAAGGAAGAGACACAGGAGATGCAAGTTCGATTGCTGGGCTGGGAAGATCCCCTGGAGAAGGGAAAGGCTACCCACTACAGTATTCTGGACTGGAGAATTCCATGGACTGTATAGTCCATGGGGTCACAAAGAGTCAGACACGACTGAGCGACTTACACTTTCACAAAGTGGTACAGTGGAAAAGAAGTGAAGTCGCTCAGTCGTGTCTGACTCTTTGCAACCCCATGGACTATAGCCTATGAGGCTCCGCTGTCCATGGAATTTTCCAGGCAAGAGTACTGGAGTGGGTTGCCATTTCCTTCTCCAGGACTGAGCAAAGTGGCACAGTGGAAAAGAACCTGCCTGCCAGTGCAGGAGACACAGGAGATGCGGGTTCGATCTCTGGGTCAGGAAGATTCCCTGGAGTGGGAAATGGTGACCCATTCTAATAATCTTGCCTGGGAAATCCCACGGACATGGACAGAGGAGCCTGGTAGGCTACAGTCCATGGGGTCACAAAGAGTCCGACGTGACTGAGCACACACCTGCGCACGCGCGCGCACACACACACACACACACAAGGTCAATAGAGCTCAGTTAGAAAAACCCTGTTTTAGAACAGACGTCCTTGTTTGAAAAGTAGGCTATTTACATCAGAGAGAGGAGGGCTCAACTTTGGATTCAGGTAACAAATTGTCTTCAAATTTTCTGTACCATGAGCATATGAACAGCCTAAATACAACTACCTTACTTTTTAGAAAAACACTGAAATATGAGTACACAAAGCCTTGTAGATGTAGATACATAAGAAAGGATGTGGATGCTCTTGATGACTTCCCCTCTCCCTCCCTCCTTCCTTGCCTGGCTTTTCCCATTCTCCTGTTTGTTTCTCTGCAGAAGGAGCTCTGTTCTTCGCCACTTCTGCACACCAAACCGTTATGTTCCAATGGTAAATTAATTTTGACAAAATTCCTTTACGAGTGGTAAATGTAAAAGTCTGAAGAATTTAGTCAGCTGGCCTTTTGCCCATATACAGAAATGATTAAAGACTAGACTGCAATTAAATTCTGAGCAGAGTGACATAATTAGCAAATTTATGAATGGGTCTTCTTTTCACAGTTCTACTGTCAGGACTAATTACTTGTATTAATTAGAACTGTCAACACATGAATATGCTTGTTGAAGCCGCTTCCTATGGTAAAATATGAGACTGGTAAATATCAAGACGCTTGGAAAGATGCAAAGACTTTCATTTACTAGCAACTCTAAATGATACAGAAGCACTGCCTGCACAATGAGCCTTGGGGATTGTAAATAGATTCCCAGTTAATGAATTCACTATTTGTTCTTCCTTGCTTAGGCATTAGTCTTGGTTTAGCCTTTGGATGAAATAGTCAATATATCACTACTTCAGAAGGACTGTAGCAAGGATAAGGAAAAGAATTCTGCAAGTTTACTGGAAAAGCAGAAAGAATAGCTGGGATGGTTAAGGTGAAGAGAGAACTGCTGTCTTTTCATTGATTAGTCTGAGACTTATTGTAAAACAAGTGTTAAGAACTGCTTAAGTGAAAGGGGAAGGTTTAAGAACCAGAGTTTGAGACCCAGTTTACACTCTGTGACCTTGTATAAGCGAACAAGTTACTGAGCCCCTCTGCGCCTTGGTTTTCTCATCTGAAAAATGGGAACATCAATAGGACTTCCAGAAAGTTATGGTGAACCTTAATTCAGTTAATACATAGAAATAGCTTAGAGCAGCACCCAGCTCAAGGTATGTGCTGGCTGACTGTTGTTCTGTTGTTTCAGTTGCTAGGTCGTGTCTGACTCTCCTGCAACCACATGGACTACAGCCCTCCAGGCTCCTCTGTCCATGGGATTCTCCAGGCAAGAATACTGGAGTGGGGTGCCATTTCCTTCTCCAGGGGATCTTCCCAAGCCAAGGATAGAACCCTCATTCTTGCACTGGCAGGCAGGTTCTTTACCACTGAGCCACCTGGGAGGCTTTGGATGGTGGTAGAAACAGAATTTCACACTCCGAGAATGAGATCCTTGGAGCAGGATGCAGTGCTTTGGAATCAGAACCAAGCCCTAATACGTTTAATATATAAGCCTCAACTGTGCCCTGCCTCATGAGTTCTTGTACAAAGCAAATTTTAAAAAATGCATGTAATGTCCTTGCTGGGCCTGGTACATACAAGGGGGCTTGCTAAATATTAGTGCTTCAGTATTCATTACCACTATCATCTTTTTTGGAGATATCTCCAGGATGGCTTGAAATGAATGCCAAAAGATAAATGTTAGCCAGTGGCCTAAGATGAGTGGAGATAGCACGTGTGAAAGAGGAGGAGCTCTCCCAGGGCCTTCTCTGGGCAGGGGAGGTGGGGCGGGGGCTCATCCCAGGACTCAGGCGGCTGTCACCACGGCCCCGAGAGGAGGGTCTAACCACCAGCCACAGAATCCCCATAAATCCCCTAATTACCTTTTTCGCTGGTGAAGGAGAGACAGCTGGGACTCCAACTGGGGCCTGACTGGCTGTGAAGCCCACACTGTGTGGAGGCGTGAAAGGCAGGCTGCAAAGGGCTTCCTCACAGACTGAGGCGGAGGCAGACTCTCCGCTCCTCCTATCTTTTCCCTGTTTCCCTGCTTTACATATTTTTTAAAACAAAGTCATCATTATGGTTGCCTGGGGGAAACGGAGGGAAGTGTACACACTGCTATATTTAAAATGGATAACCAACAAGCAGCTACTGTAGAGCACAGGGAACTCTGCTCCATGCTACGTGGCAGCCTGGATGGGAGGAGGGTTTGGGGGAGAACGGATACATGTGTATGTATGGCTGAGTCCCTTAGCTGTTCACCTGAAACTATCAGAACAGTGTTAATCAGCTATACCCCAATATAAAATAAAAAGTTCAAAAGAAAAAAACCAAATTCTTGATAGGCAAAGCTTCGGCTGTCTAGCTGAACTGTATCTGATAACTACCATAAGACAATTTTAAATTAAGTTGGGTTAATCAACTTTTTGATCCTCTTAAGTACCAACTTGGGCAAGGGGGCTCAAAACAGAGAATTATTCTCACTTTATGCTGTTTTGAAAGGTCCTTCCCAAGAGGCACATTTCTGACTGTGTGATGATAGCCTGACACATGGACGCTGCTGGGAGTGTTTAGGGAATGAATGAGAAGCATTTGCTAGAGTTCCCCCTCAATTCAAAGAGTTAATGTTTGGTATTTAGCAAAATGTCAATACTAGGCCTGATTTCAACTGAAAATCCAATTGTGTACAAAGGTTATAAAATTAGACTAAGAAAATAAAAGTTGACTCCTAATTTTGTCTTAAAAATCATTTGATACTTAATTAAAGATTAATCTGGCCAAAAATTCACAGCATCAAGACACTCAATGCATGAGAAGAAAATCTAGTTGGAGGATGTTCTGGATCCATCCACATGAAAGCTCAGTTAAATACAAGATGCTAGAAAACCCACCGGAGTTCCCAACATTATGTTAGAAAGCAAGCTGATGTGAGCTGGTTGATGGAACCTGTTAAAATTTATTTTAAAGGATAGATTCTCACCTATCTGCTCTAGTTGCTCAATCAATAGACACGTCTCGAAGCAAACGCAGGCATCAAAGGATCTTACTAACAATCCTCTAAGGCAGAGGGGGATATGTATTGGGTTGGCCCAAAAGTTCATTCGGTTTTTTTCCAAAACAGCTTATGAAAAACCAAACAATTTTTTTGGCCAACCCTGTAGTTGTAATGGTGAGAATGTGTATTATTACCCTGAATAATCCCATTCATTTTTCTGATCACACATTATGCTTAAAACTGAACTTGGGGGATATGGTAAAAAACAGCTCTGAACAGGGACTATGATTCTGCAGACTCCAGGGCGAGCTCAGGGATGGTCAAGCCATGTGGCTCCAGCCAATACCCTCTCTTTCCAGGGTGCACTGTGCCAAGGGTGTTAGGACCAAGGTGGTGAGTGCTAAGGCTCTTACAGAGTTATTATAATCCAAGGAATAACTATATTATTACAAACAAGAACTCTGTGGAATTCTTATAAGGTCAAACTGCTGTCACAGGGCTCTTAGACTAACATTTTTTTACAGTTTCTGAAAGTGTCAGCTGAGCTCTCCTCAAATGCCAGAGTCATGCCCGTCAGGTTATAATCGTCTCTAATTGATGCTCTTGTGAATTGCAAATTTCCTAATCACTATTCAAGAAAATTAGAGATACCAAGGGAACATTTCATGCAAAGATGGGCTAGATAAAGGAAACATTTCATGCAAAGATGGGCTAGATAAAGGACAGAAATGGTCTGGACCTAACAGAAGCAGAAGATATTAAGAAGGGATGGCAAGAATACACGGAAGAACTGTACAAAAATAGATCTTCACGACCCAGATAAGCATAATGATGTGATCACTAATCTAGAGCCAGACATCTTGGAATGTGAAGTCAAGTGGGCCTTAGGAAGCATCACTACGAACAAAGCTAGTGGAGGTGATGGAATTCCAGTTGAGCTGTTTCAAATCCTGAAAGATGATGCTGTGAAAGTGCTGCACTCAATATGCCAGCAAGTTTGGAAAACTCAGCAGTGGCCACAGGACTGGAAAAGGTCAGTTTTCATTCCAATTCCAAAGAAAGGCAATGCCAAAGAATGCTCAAACTACTGCACAATTGCTAGTAAAGTAATGCTCAAAATTCTCCAAGCCAGACTTCAGCAATATGTGAACCATGAACTTCCAGATGTTCAAGCTGGTTTTAGAAAAGGCAGAGGAACCAGAGATCAAATTGCCAGCATCTGCTGGATCGTGGAAAAAGCAAGAGAGTTCCAGAAACACATCTATTTCTGCTTTACTGACTATGCCAAAGCCTTTGATTGTGTGTCGATCACAATAAACTGTGGAAAATTCTGAAAGAGATGGGAATACCAGACCACCTGAACTGCCTCTTGAGAAATCTGTATGCAGGTCAGGAAGCAACAGTTAGAACTGGACATGGAACAACAGACTGGTTCCAAGGAGGAAAAGGAGTATGTCAAGGCTGTATAATGTCACCCTGCTTATTTAACTTCTATGCAGAGTACATCATGAGAAAGGCTGGACTGGAAGAAACACAAGCTGGAATCAAGATTGCTGGGAGAAATATCAATAACCTCAGATATGCAGATGACACCATTATGGCAGAAAGTGAAGAGGATCTAAAAAGCCTCTTGATGAAAGTGAAAGTGGAGAGTGAAAAAGTTGGCTTAAAGCTCAACATTCAGAAAACGAAGATCATGGCATCTGGTCCCATCACTTCATGGGAAATAGATGGGGAAACAGTAGAAACAGTGTCAGACTTTTATTTTTTTGGGCTCCAAAATCACTGCAGATGGTGACTGCAGCCATGAAATTAAAAGACGCTTACTCCTTGGAAGAAAAGTTATGACCAACCTAGACAGTATATTCAAAAGCAGAGACATTACTTTGCCGACTAAGGTCCGTCTAGTCAAGGCTATGGTTTTTCCTGTGGTCATGTATGGATGTGAGAGTTGGACTGTGAAGAAGGCTGAGCACCGAAGAATTGATGCATTTGAACTGTGGTGTTGGAGAAGACTCTTGAGAGTCCCTTGGACTGCAAGGAGATCCAACCAATCCATTCTGAAGGAGATCAGCCCTGGGATTTCTTTGAAAGGAATGATGCTGAAGCTGAAGCTCCAGTACTTTGGCCACCTCATGTGAAGAGTTGACTCATTGGAAAAGACTCTGATGCTGGGAGGGATTGAGGGCAGGAGGAGAAGGGGATGACCCAGGATGAGATGGCTGGATGGCATCACGGACTCGATGGATGCGAGTCTGAGTGAACTCCGGGAGTTGGTGATGGACAGGGAAGCCTGGCGTGCTGCGATTCATGGGGTCGCAAAGAGTCGGACACGACTGAGTGACTGAACTGAACTGAAAAGGCCTGGAAAAGAATCTCATGCCTCTGTAATAAGAAACATGTTAAAAGGCAAAATAATTAAAAAAGAAAACACACTAAGAGCAATAATCATTAAAATGTGCTGCTTTATGTTTATGTCAACAATCCTCATTAATAAAGGCAAGCCTAAAAAACAGAATATAAATGAAAAACAAACATGCTCTTCTACAGTTTCTTAACTGTATGATTTTCAATAAGAATTAGTATGTGATGTAAGTTGGTCTTAATGGTTTCCTTTCTTGTCATGTAAACCTAAGAGGAAACCATTCACAACTCACTCTCTCCTTCTCTCCCTTCCATCAATCCATCCCTTTCCTAAATATTCCCGACTATCAGTCACCCTTCTCTTTGATTAACAACAGGTTAACTCAGATAACGGCTGTTTCTGTTGATTCCTGCTTAGTTCCCTCCTTCCAACCTTCTCTCTCTCCCACTTGACTAAGTTTCCTGCAGGCAGAAACTTTGGTTTTAATCTTCGTTTTAGGAAAAGAGGGGTGGCTACCTTGCTCATACCTGGCACAATATGGGTTTTTCATATATTCTAAAAATTACATAGAATTTAGAAATCTAGGTAATTACTAAATGGATGGTACTATTTGTACTTTCAATTAAAATTTTTTTAAAAAGGTACCCTCTGTCGTCTTCTACAGCTAAAGAGTGACACAGAGATAAACGGAAACCTCTCCTTCGTCCTCAAGGAGCTCCCCGTATGAAGGCCTGCGAGCATCACAGGATGCTCATAACACAACCCTAGTGCCTGCGCCCACAGGGCTGTCTCGGTGTACGCACCCTCACCCCTGTCCCGCTGGCTGTGCACTCTGGTTTATTTGGGGGTCCAGGCACTGATAATTTTTAAAGCTCCTCAGATGATTCTGACCGGCAGCCAGGATTGAAAACCACCAAAATCTCTGAAACATCCAGGGATTTTATATTCCCTCCACTTTCATACGTCTCCACTGAAGGTTCTGGAAACACTCAACCATGAAATGTGTAGTAGAAACTCCCATAGGAAAGTTAACGTTGACCAAGAAGACATTAAAAAACCTCTATTTGGAAAACTTAATTTGAAACTTTTTGATGAATAATTTTATTGTTATTTATTTTAATTTTTGGCTGTGCTAGGTCTTCACTGCTGCTCGGGCTTTTCTCTAGCTGCGGCATGCAGGCTTTTCATTGCAGGGGCTTCTTTTGTTGCAGAGCATGGGCCCTAGGGCGCACAGGCTTCAGCAGGTTGTGGCACGCAGGCTCAGCAGTCTTGGTTCCCAGCCTTTAGAGCACAGGTTCAGTATTTAATGGCACATGAACTTAGTGCTCTGTGGCATGTGGGATCTTCCTGGATCATGGATCGAATCCATGTCTCCTGCACTGGCAGGTGGACTCTTTACCACTAAGCCACCAGGGAAGCCTGCAAGTCTTTGATGAATATTTTACAGAAAACTCTAGCTCATTATAATTTTTAATTTCATTCCTATGAGTATGAATACCAAGAAAAAGCTCATTAAGCCAGTAAAATACTAGTAGCATTTAGAATACATTAATTATGTCAATTATCAAGTAAAGTAACATGACGATGACCCTACCAATACAATATGAAAGGCAAAACAATGTGATGATTAAGTAAACAGACTCTGGAACCAAGACTCCTTGGGCTCAAATCTCCGCTCGAAGACCTATTAGCTATGGGACCTCAGTTTGCCTCCCTTCAGTTTAGTCTCCTCTTCTCTGAAATGGGTACGTAGTAACACTTCATTTGCAGTTGTTGGATTGAGTGAACACACATGCGTGCGCGCACACACACACACACACACATACATATGCATGCATATGTCACTAAATAATGGTGCCTGGCATGCTGGGACTCAAATTCCATCTCTCTCCTGTAACCCACACATAGCAAAGTGAGCTTAAAATCCAGATTTCATCTTATTGCTACCCCTGCACTTGAGTCTCAATGGTTTCCCCTGTCTTCAAGGTCAAGTGCAAAACCCTTAAGCACAACATATGGGGCCTCTGACAACCTGGTTCCCACCCATTTGCCACTCTGGTCTGCACACTGAAAAATCTATTGCTCCTACAACCACTGTAGTACCTACAATGGGCCACCCTCTCATCTCAGGGTCTTTCCCCAGGGTCCCCTCTCTCCTTTGGTCACACCCTTCCCTAACTTCTCATCACATTCAGAGGAAAATCAAAATCCTTAGGTGGTCCATGGTCTGGAGCCCACTAATTCAAATTTAGGATCGATACCTTGATTGCCTCAAACTTTAGCTATAATACATGTGTTCACATGAGAAAGCATGCTCGCCCCGTAAATATTTGTCTGCCAGTCTTTAGGACAATCAAGGTGAAAGCAGTTGTTATGGTATCATTATATCCTCTCAAGAGGAAAACCTGTGAATCCTGAGTTTAAATAGGATCCTGTCTGTATACCTCTCTTCTGTCTGCTGTAGGTGCAGTTTTTACTTTCATGTTAAACAGTTGTCTGTCTATTCATGTAACTAAAACAGCAGAGAAAGACACTCTTTTTAGAAAATACAAGTCTGGGTGTTTTTAAGGACAGTGCTCATTTGATCTCATTATTCTACCAGTTAATTGACAGGAAAGAATGTCCTAATAGCTCATTAACTCTGAAGATGTTCCCTTTGTCTGGTGTCAAGGTCTGAGATACAGAGTGCACAGCAGCTGTACAACTGCTGCTGTTTTAGGAGGACAAAGCCTTAGGTTCGCACAGTTGAAAAACAGCAGATGTTTTGATTTGGGTTTCAAACAATCCTATCTACACTATGGCAGAATTTGGTGGTGAGTGATTTTCCCCTCAGGCTAATAAGATGAACCACATGGCTGGTTAAACATTATTTTCTGGGGCCACAAGGTTTTTTCACAGCCACCGCTTATGGAAATAATTCTTGGTTAGATTATAATCTGCCAAAATGGTAACTGGTGTGAAAGGCTGAGAAAGCGCTCCTTGCTGCTCTTTCCCTTCTATGCATCCTTGTCCCTTGCACGCAGGACTGTCTGCTCCTGCAATCATGAGCGAAAAGTGTAAGAGAAACAAGCCATCAACACGGGCACTGCTCAGCGACTACTCAGATCCCTTCCTCAAAGCACACAGTGAAATCACGCCATTTGCAGCAACACAGACGTACAGAGAGACAGTCATACTGACTGAAGTTTAAGTCAGACAGAGATGGAGAAATATCTTATGGCATTCCTTATATGTGGAATCTGAAAAGAAATGCTACAAGCAAACTTACAAAACAGAAAGAGATTCACTGACTTCGAGAACGGATTTATGGTTGCCAGAGGGGGAGGGATAGTTGGGGAGTTTGGGATGGGCATGTACACACTGCTATATTTAGAATGGATAAACAATAAGGACCTACCGTATAGCACATGGAACTCGGCTCAGTGTTACGTGCCAGCCTGGATGGGAGGGGAATTTGAAAGAGAATGGATCCATGTACACGTATGGCTAAGGCCCTTCACTGTTCACCTGAAACTATCACAACATTGTTGATCAGTGACACCCCAATACAAAATAAAAAGTTTAAAATTAAAATTAAAAAAAGAAAGAAATCCAGAATTCCAGAAAACAGCTATGCCCATAAACCAAGAAACACTGTCTTCATGCCTTCCTGATGCATAAAACATTAAAATGATAATTAGCAAATAATTAGGGCTGCTGAGGGGGTAAGAAAACATTGTCATAACTTGACAAGTGTCACAGTGTCAAAGCTATGCTCATAACGGTCCTTGCTGGGCCTGAGTGACCGAAGGCAGGGGCTCATTTTCTTCCTCAGCCCCACGTCTCACTAAAAAGCATCTTCCACACAATGGTGAATTACTTGGGGCTTAAAGTTTATCTCTGTCACAGCACAGTGTGCCAAAAGAAGGGCCTGCTAACCCCCAGAGACACAGCTCATTTAAAGTTATAATGAAGACAGCAGGTGTTCCATACAGATGTCACTTCTTTCTAGAAGACACTGATTAAACACTTTATCTCCCTTAATGTCGGTGGGCCAGGCTACATTTTATTTCGGCATCACCCCGAGCTCCTTTCAGTCTCACTGAGCTGAAAATTACAAACTAGTGGTTTTGGGTTGTTCTGTAGGGATTTGTAGGGAATCCTGAACACTATGATCCGAGAGTCAACTCCCACTATTTCCTAGAAACACAAAAAGTGTATTTTGCGATACAAAAATTCTCTTCCACAGAAAGCATGCCATACTCCCCCTTT
This sequence comes from Oryx dammah, assembly GCF_014754425.2. Taxonomy (NCBI): domain Eukaryota; kingdom Metazoa; phylum Chordata; class Mammalia; order Artiodactyla; family Bovidae; genus Oryx; species Oryx dammah. The sequence continues at coordinate 20,573,361 of NW_024070211.1, forward strand.
CTTTGGAGACCCCAACTTCTGAGTGCCAATCACTAGACACCTTCCACTGAGGTGATGCACAACTGATCTGAAAAAAAATGTGCTTGGTAAAATGTGCACAGCTTTAACTTTTGTAAACTGTAAAGTCAGATGGCAATGCCTGGTGCCGTGGCTCCTGAAGGCTTCAATGAGACAGGATCCAGTGTGTTCTGGATCCCTTAATTTACAGGGCAACAATGGAGAAACAGACGTAGAGAATAGACTTATGGACATGGGGACAGGGAAGGAGAGGGTGAGACATATGGAAAGAGTAACATGGAAACTTACATTACCATATGTAAAATAGATAGTAAACGGGAATTTGCTGTATGGCTCAGGAAACTCAAACAGGGTCTTGGTATCAACCTAGAGGGATGGGATGGGGAGGGAGATGGGAGGGAGGTTCAAAAGAGAGGGAATATATGTACACCTATGGCTCATTCATGTTGAGGTTTGACAGAAAACAGCAAAATTCTGTAAAGCAATTATCCTTCAATTAAAAAAAAAATAAGTAAAGAAAAAAAGAAATCACTGAAGCAGCCAGGGAGAGCTAGCTACTGGTAACTGAAGCCACTGTTCTTCCTGCCCAGAGTATGTGGATACTTTCAGCCTGGAAGGATTGAAGGATAGATAAGAAAAGAAAGAAGGAAATGAGCAAAAAGGAAAAGTGGAGACTGGATGTAGAGAAATCCTAGTTTGTATATCAGCTCTGCACCATCTCCCTCATCACTCTGATGGAGTAAGTAGACCACAGAGGCTGGAGATGAAGGTGTGAGGTGGAGTTTTCTCTGCATTTCTCTACAAAAAAACAGCCTGATGCCTTTAACAGAGTGGAACTGTGGATAACATCAAAGAAGAGGAAGGCCAATACTGCATATTTTTAGCAATGTGTAGATTTTCATAAAAGTTCTACGTGATTTTGCAGACATTTGAGAGAATGGCATAAAGTCAAAACAAGAAAGTAAGTCACCATAATCTTATTTCCGAGAAACAGGATGAGTGGCATTTTGCTAAATATTATTCCAATCTTTTTTATAGTACATTTACTAGGTCTTACAAAAATAGATGTGTCTCTACTAAGAATACTGCTATATCCTGCTCATTTGAGTCACTGTGAACCTGCTTCTCTTTTTAGTGGCTGAGTATTATTCTAGATCATGGTTTATTTCACTACTTTTCCTTTTGGGGTATGATTAGGCCATTTGCGATTTTTCTAAAGCAGATGATTACAATGTAATTTTAATCAGCTTAATATTTATAGTAATCTTAATAATGCTGCACGATTTTGGTCCTGTGTTACAACAAAAGTAGATTTAAATAACACAGATGTGACAGGAAGACTGCTGGTCCTCAACTGAGATTCACGAAGATATATAAATACATATTATGCGTGACTCTCACATCTGGCTCTCCATAACAAAGTACAACAGAATTATAAATAGTTTTGAATCCTTGGAGAACTGCCATGTGATGAAACTAGACCACTCTGAAAGCTATTTGTGATTCTGTAATAAATGGAAACCAACATATGACTCTTGATTTTTCTCGCTAGCAAAACAACACAACAAAATGGATGAACACGTGCAACTCCAAGTGAGATTCAAGAGGCTGAGTAAAAGACAGTGAAAATTCTCACATGAATGATTCCTATTAACAAGCTAGCTGCTGCTTAGTCGCTCAGCTGTGTCCGACTCTTTATGACCCCATGGACTGACTGCAGCCCTCCAGGCTCCTCTGTCCATGGGGATTCTCCAGGCAAAAAGAATGGAGTGGGTTACCATACCCCCTCCTCCAGGGGATCTTCCCAACCAAGGGATTGAATCCAAGTCTCTTGCATTGCAGGCGAATTCTTTACTGCCTAAGCCACCAGGGAAGCCCAGCAAGAAACTAGAAGAATGTGTAAAATGTTGCTGTTTTTGTCTTGTGCTCAGTTCTAAGTCCTGTCTGACTCTTTGTGATCCCATGGAACTGTGTAGCCTGCCAGGCTCCTCTGTTCATGGGATTTTCCAGGCAAGAATACTGGAGTGGGCTGCCATTTCCTCCTCCAGGGGATCTTCCCAACCCAGAGATCGAACTAATGTCTCCTTTATCTCCTGCACTGGCAGATGGCAGCTCAATGTAAAATTCTGATGTCTTAAGGCACACTTAGTGCATGCGCATTTATTCCTTTTTGTTATGAATCTTTTTCTAAAAAGAAAGCCATAGAAGACAAATTGAGTCCTATTTAAATGAACAGTACAAATATCGATTCAAATGACATTAATTGAGCCCACAGTAAAAACAATATTTTCAAACTCACATGCTGTAATTTTTGGTAGAAATAAACGACTGCCCAGAAGATTATTGATGACTGTCTATAGGAAGCATATTTTTTGGTGTATGTTCTATTAGATACCTAATATGCAAGTTTCTTGCCATAAGAAGGGCATTCTTCTCCTATACAAACTATTTATTTCACAATGTTTAATTAATGTCAGGATTTCTTTTGCTTAAAAAAAAAATCAACCGAAGAACTTGGCCAATGATGTGAGGACAATATAAGAGAAAATGTCACTGTCATTCTATAAATGATACTATCTTTTTCAGTTTACCTGAGACTGTTCTATTGTGACCATGCCTACCTAAGAGTTTTCAGCATTCTGATGTCAGGATGATTGCAATGGCCAATCCACCTCCACGAACTCAAACATAACTCCAGCTCAGCCATGCGACCTGACTATGTGGAGGGCTACAGACAGATTCATGCTGGACTCTTCCATATCTGAAAATTCACAGTAGCCCACAAGTGCTTTTTCTGAAGAGGCTGTGTTGGACAACACAGAAAGTGCCCCGGCAAGGAACAGAGGAGTCTGGCCTTCTCATCTGTTGTCTGCCACTCAGCATGTGACCCTGGGCCTGGCAATTAGCTTCTCTGTGCTCTGTTTCCCAATCTAAAACAATGACCACAATGACAAATGCTTATTTCATAGGGTTCTGTGTGGGGATGTGAACCTTCCTGGCACAGAATCATTAATGCTCCTGGACCTGGGAAAAAATCACCGAAACATGTACAGTGGTTATCTTCTGGGTGTCTACCTTATGGGTAGCTGCAAGGATTCAATGGGAGTGGTTTTAATACGGGTGATGGAGTTATGAACTATTTTTTGTCTTTTCTTTTTGGTGATTTGTATTTTCCACAGTTAATATATTCTTTTCTAACCAGCATGACAACACTTGCCCAATTCTAGAAGACCATAATAACTGAACTGAGCTCAGGTACTCATCACCACCTGTCTCAGGCCCTCAGCAACACCCACCCTGGGACATCTGGAATTTAGGTAGGACTTTGGGAGAAAGCTGGGAATCCCTTTGCAGGCAGCCCAGAAGACAGATGTGGAAGCTAATTCAAGGTTCAGCTCTGCTCCCACCTGGATTCACAAGAGCACGAGGAAATGTGGATTCAACCTCGCACCTTCCAGGAGGGTTATGACTCCCAGGATCCTCATGCCTGGGGAACCCGACCTACGTCACACCGGCATGTCCAGGGCAGGCCACTGTCCACAGTTAACAGACACAGATACACACTGCAATAGGATGTAAGTCTCCTGACTTCTCCTAGTCTGCTTCCTCATTGGGTAAAATCAAGGGTCAGACAATGATGACCTTTAAGGTCACTCTCCATGCCATTTGTGTTTGAAAATGGTATGGTCTTATATCATTCTCCATTACTTACTTTAAAAATAAATTAAGTAAACTAAGCAAAGGATTGATATAAGAGGTCCCTCCCCAAGATTGCAGTTATGTACTTAAAATTATATGGTACAGTGATATGGTATATGTTACAAGAAAGGCTCATTAAATAAAATAAAATAAATTTATTTAATTAAAAAAAATAAATTTATCTAATTTTATTCAATAAAATATCAACTGCTGAGTCAATGAAACAATGTCTAGGCCTTTAGCTCCAAAAAAAGAAAAAATTGTTTTGTTTCCTATTTTAGTATAGATACATAGAATTAAAAAATTTTTCACACTTCCAATTGTTTGATTAATAAGAATGTAGAATCTACTATAATTTTAAAGCACTATTTGACAACTCTCTCCCTAATTAAAACATTTTATAGGAATGAAGAGTCTCTTAAACAGGCCTATATTAAAAGAGTTTTCTACAGTTAAGTCTGATCATATGAGACACTGAATATACCCATCAATAACTTTGGTATTAAAGATTGTACAGATTAAAAAAAGAAAAAAATTGTATAGATAACCTGAGTATCCAAATCATCATATTAATAAATTTGCTATTCTATAAAATTCTTACACAGCTTAAGGAATCACAGTTGCTGAATCAGAGAATTTCATAGATGGGTAAGTAAAGGGACTAACTCATTTCAAAAGTTACTTTATCTCTTTCTTAAATCTAATATATTGGGGTAGCTGAAGTGAAGTCACTTAAATCTCCTATCATTCAGCAAAAAGAATATTACTTTTGGTTTGATAGCAATGAAGAAGACTTACTCATTTCTGTACCCTGTTATTACTCAACAACAGTATCACATATAGACAAGGAGGGATTTGCTAAGGAACAGAATGAACAATCATCCGGAGCTATGTGACGAATGCACCAGGCAACATTCCTGCAACCTCTAAGACTTGTTAGCCCCTAAAACAGGATGGAGAAGATGTGGGTGGGTGGAACCACTTCATTAGAGTTTTGTTTATTGTTAAATCTACTCATTAGCATCTGAATAATCCGTTAAATAAATGGTGATTGGGGGGGTAGGTGGCAAAGGAAAAATTATAAAATAATTCACAAAGAACCATTAATGTCAATTTCTCAAATGTATTTCAATTCCATGTATCATTATTTTAATTTTTTTTATTTTAGCAAAGGCTAAGATATAGTTAATCTTTCTAAGTATAAAACCTCAACAGAAGCCTGCTCCTTCCCAATAGCAACCTAAACAGAACCTTGGTCCACTTATTTTATTCTTTCTCTTCCTGACTGGGATATATTCACATTGTTAGTTCACAGGTTTGAAAAAGCGTGTATTTATATTTCTTTACACGCACAATTTCACATCTAGCTACAGTCTCGAATATCAGACTTTACTCACTGAAATGAATATCTCTAATGTCGAGAGTAGGGAGTAAGACCCAGTAATCTAGGGGAAGCATTCTGCGATGAAATTGCTTTTAGGAAATCTGGCAGATGGCACTTTTTCATTACAGAGAAAGTTTTCCTAGGGGAAAACACACCAAATTACTTTTAAAAAAAGTTAAGTGGTCACACAGAATGAGATGTGCATCTCTGTCCTGGCCTCCAACACGCCTGCAAAGCCAAGCAGACCAGCCGTGAACATTTGCATACGTTAAAAATCACCAACTGCATTATGCCTGCGTTGGGCCAGTGAAGACTCAAATAATCAAGGGACTAAAGAAGGTACCACCATCAAACGTATTTACATATCAATGTAGATCTGCCTTAGACAGTTGTGTGACTTTATCTGCCGATACAGAAATGATCTTTCATCCGTCAGCCCTGAGACCTAGATGACAAACGCGCCAATATTCCTGACATCTCTCAATGTCCCCATTTCTGGCTACGCCTGCCCTACTCAGTCCATTACCACAGAATAATGGAAAAGAAAGAAAACTTTGAAGGGGACCCACTCCAACTCTCTTATTATTAAAAAAAGAATAGTAATAGTGCAAATGTCTGATTAGGTTCGGTGACACACATCTCAAGTAAAGTTAGTTCACTGAGGACTGATGCTCAAACCACTGCAGTTCCACGCCTCTTCTCTTTGTACCATATGATGAAAGATTAAAAACATGTATGCAATTTACTCCATTTTTTTTCAAAATTTTCCATACAATAATAAACAAGACAAATGTAATTTGCATATACTTTGGTGTAGCTTCAATAAAAGGCAAAACAGACAACTCAGTTAAATTCTCTCTTTGTTTTTTCACTTAAAATATACCTGAATTGGTCCCTATGAATATAAATGCCTATAAAAAGGATTCAAAGATACTGTCAAGTGATCTTTTAGCAACAAAAGCCCTACATACTAATTTGGAACCTAGATACTCTTTTCCAATATGGCTCCCCTGGTTAATTTTACATGTGAAGACTTAGAGACAAAGCAGGAACCCGTTTCAATCTAAAGCCAAGACCTTTGTATTATAGTTTATCCCACCATAGCTCCACATATGGCCAGCCAGTAACCCCAACTGTACAGTCTGGGGAGGGGGTGACAACTCTGCCTGATTTTCGCAAGAGAGCCGGAGTGTGATTGTGGCCGTTTGCCTTTCAGAGGAGTCTAGGAAAAGCAACACACGTTACTCCACATGTCATGAGGATTTCCAGTTTTAACCAGTACACATGCTCCAGGCTCGCAGAAAGAAGTTGAAAAGGACACAGCTTTGTACCCAGCCGCCAGCTGAACTTGGTGGCAGGCTATTTGAAAAAAAAAAAAAAAGGCACAAATTATACATAGAAGGATGTGGGGGAGGGGGAGAGGAAAATGGAATGAGCTAATGTTTCTAGTTGGCATCTGCCTTTTGACTCAAAGAAAGAGATGGCTCTCATCCAGAATTTTTCTATTATTGTGGCATCAGCTGCCTCTTGGATTCGTTTATAAAAGCTGAGACTGCCAACAGAACAGGACAAGATTTTTGTTAATGGTAGTAAATGTGCAAAAGCCTCTTGAAATAATAGGGATTTCTATATTTCTTCTACAAAGGCTACTTTGGTACTATTATTCCTGGCATGAGCTTTAGGACTTGTAATTATAGCCAGGTACACTGTCAGGAAATGTGATAACAGCAAATTCTGAGGTTAAAGAAGTTGCTACCTTGATTCTTTAATTTACTCTTCCAGTATATCGAACTAAAGAGAGGTCTGAAACTAATTTGGTGCTGGATGTTTCTTGCTGGACTGGCATTCTACCAAATGAATTTCCACTATTTGGCCCTTTCAAATCTCAGTATTATTGGTGACTACTACACTAACTTCTCTGAAAACTGGGAATCAAAGAAAAAGAATTAAGCCTTTACCCTGCCTTTTAAAACAAGCCTATAGATTCTACCTTCTTCATGAGGTAAAGATTTTCCTTATTTTTTTTTTAAAGCTAATAAATAAATGTACTAAGATGATAAATTGAAACCCCCAATGAAGAATCAGAAACGCTTCTGGTTTCCACTGGAGATATAGAAAACTGGAAAAAGCACCACTATCATCTTTAAGCATAAATTCTGCACAATTTGCAAATTAACATTCTGTCCTGAACCTATGGGAAAGGGAGAGCAGTAGGGCAGTCAGCTAGACTGAAGTCCAAGATGTTACAGGAGCCCTTGTTTACCCAGGACAGGGTCTACTGGACACTTACGAGAATTCAGCCAACACGGTTAACACATTGCTAAGGCAGAGTGACAGCTAGCAAGATTATATTCTTAGAATACATAACACAGAACACACAGGGGGCTGCAATATAAAGGAATTCACACCCACTTTCAGGCTCTTCTCAGGACCTCCAGTGGTCCTTATAAAGACATAGGTGAGTTCAGAGCATGTGTCCTCTGTCCTCTGTCCTTCCTGGGATAGTCCTGAGGGACAGAACAGCAGCCACCGCAGGAAAGACTGCCTGGATCTTTCCTCCCTACTGTCCCTAAGGAACAAAGGACTTAAGTGCCTGCAAGAAAGACAAAAACCAAGTTTCCCCTAGGGAAATAGTGAGAGCCTTCTGCAGCTTCGAAAAGGGAAGAGGAAGAAAAAAAAAACAAGAACAACCCTCTAAACTGGAGGGTCAGGGATACTGAGAAGACCATGCCTCCAAACCAAGGGACACAGTGACTTCTTGGACTGAGCCTTAATCAGAGCACACCCTACACCAGCCTCCTGCAGCCAGGCTAAAAAGCAGAGAGCAACAAGTAAATGGGGCTTCCCTGGTGGCTCAGAGGGTAAAGGATTAGCCTGCAATGCAAGAGACCCGGGTTCAATACCTGGGTCAGGAACGAATAAAGGACTGATGCTGAAGCTCCGATACTTTGGCCATCTGATGAGAACAGTCAACTCATTGGAAGAGACCCTGATGCTGGGAAAGACAGGAGGAGAAGGGGGCAACAAAGGATGAGACGGTTGGATGGCATCACCAACTTGATGGACGTGAGTTTGAGCAAGCTCCGGGAGATAGTGGAGGACTGGGAAGCCTGGTGTGCTGCAGTCCACGGGGTCACAAAGAGCTGGACATGACTGAGCGACTGAACAACAACGAGTAACAACAGTGTGCCACCCACTGGAGAAGGGGTAAGAGAGGGGACGGAGTACCTAACCCAGTTACAGCACAAAGACTTAAAAATGAAGTCCAAGTAGACACTGAGAAACACTCAGGCAACTCAGCCCCCACCCTAGAAACAAGGTAACGGTGGAGGAATTCAAAGCCATTGGTACACTGAGGGTAACCTTATAGTACATACTGAATATTATAGTAATTCTACAAAAATCAAAATACAGTGCTCAATAGAACAAGTAGGCAGATAATCCGCAAGGATTAGAAGACCTGGGCAACACTATCAACTCAATTAATATAATTAACATTTGTAGAATACCCCACCCAACTAGAGCAGAACACACAGTCTTTTTGGGTACACATGGCACCTCACCAAGATGTACCAGGAACATCACAGACACATGAGATTTAACCTGGGAATGCAAACCTGCCTCAAGTTTGAAAATCAAAATTACTTAGTATGTTATTAATAATAGAGTGGGGCTTCCCTGATGGCTCAGATGGCAAAGAATCTGCCTGCAATGCAGGAAACCCAGGTTCAATCCCTGGGTCAGAAAGATCCCCTGGAGAAGGGAATGGCAACCCACTCAAGTATTCTTGTCTGGAGAATTCCAAGGACAGAGTTTGAAAATCAAAATTATTTACTATGTTATTAATAATAGACTAAAGAAGAAAAAGTATATAATGATCTCAACAAACACAGAATTAAAAATACTATTATTAATAACACATTGTGCCTGCCTGTTCAGTCGCTAAGTAGTGTCCAGCTCTTTGCGACCTCATGGACTGTGGCTCGATAGGCTACTCTGTCCATGGATTTTTTCAGGTAAGAACACTGGAATGGGTTGTCATTCCCTTCTTCAGGGGATCTTCCTGACCCAAGGATCAATCCCATTTGTCCTGTGTCTCCTCTATTCGCAGGCAGATTCTTCACCACTGAGCCACTGGGAAGCCCTTAAAGCACATCTCCCGTCTTTTTTTTTTTTTAAAAAAAAGGAAACAGGTGTAAGTTTAAGAAAATATATGGAGGATCTGTATGTTGCAAAGTTTTTAATGGCATGAAAAGATGATTACAACATAATAATGAATGAAAAAAAGTAAGGTTCAAAACAAAGTTACCTACCATAAGTAAGGTTCAAAACAAAGGTACCTACCATAACGGTCAACGGTTATAAAATAAACTAAATATTTTTCTATAGGGAATAAAGGTAAAAAATAATAAAGCCCATTTAAAAAAAGTCTCCTTGGCATCTCACTCTTAGTAAGACAGACATGAATATTTTAAGGGAAATAAAATTGAAATTAATATAAACAATTTGCAAAGTTATTTCCTTTGCTGTCACCCATTACTGTACATATACACACTTTAAGAGAGCTCTTCATATCAGTTTCATTGGAACTAGTTCCATATGCTCTTAAAAACATTCATTGAAAATGAAGTTCTGTGGTCAAGTAATTTCATAAATTGGTTTCTTAATTGCAGAACTAATTAGAATTGTCAGTATTGTCATTCTGGATTTTCAAGAGATAAATTGCAGGGTAAAGTTTGCAGTTTCTCACCTTTATTTGAGTGAGTGAGAGAGGGAGAATGAAAAGGAGAGAGAGGAGAGAGCTGTTTTCAGCTAAAAATTGAAAGTAAGCTGCAGACATATTACTTTGCTTCCAAATACAATACTTCAGTGGATATCTCCCAAGAATAAGGGACCTTCTGTTACTTATCCATAATACCACTGTCACCTCAAAGAAAGTTAGTCCAATTCCCAAATAACATCTGACACATAGTCCAAACACAAAGTTTCTGTTTCCTCAAAAAAGGTCTCTCTATAAGAACCAGTTTTTCAAGGTGCTCGTGTTATATTTGCTTGTTACTTCCTTTTAATATAAAAATCACATCTTGCTTTCTTTCTGACATTGATTTTTTTTCAGGAGCCCAGTCTCACTGAATTGTAGAAACCTCATGTTTTGTGTAATGTCTTGACTTATTCCTCTATTCCATGTATTTCCTGTATATGGGCCTTTACTCTGGAAGACGAAGAATTTTTAGTAAGAATATGTCATAGTCGATCCTGTGTTCCTCATATCGCATCGCATCAGGAGACGTACACTATCAGGCCATCCCATAATAATGCTGCCAAATTTGATCGCTGGGATCAGGTGATGACTCCTAAGTCTCCCTGCTTCCCTATTAACACGTCCTCTAGGAAGTGACCCTTTATCACCATGTGAATGACCCGTTTCTTTTTCTTTTTTTTGGTGGGGGGAGTATAGCTTATTTACAATGTTGAGTTAGCTTCAGGTTTACAGCAAAGTGAATCAGTTATAACAATGTTCCATTTCTAAAGAAGACCCAAAGTGAATCCGTTACAACAATGTTCCATTTCTAAATAAGACCTTTTCACTAATGATTTTTATAGTGTTTGTTTGCAAGACTACCAGTTATTTCATTGGGTTTCTTGCTAATTTCTATTCACATCTTTTAAAACTCTTTTTTAGGAAAATGTTCTCTTTGTGGGATACAGTTAGGTGAGTTTTGACAGACGCAAAGAGTAGTGTATCCATCACAACAACCAAGATACAGAATAGTACCATCACTCCGAAAATCCCCTCCTGTTGTCTCTCTAAGGTACTAAATAAAGTTTTGTACAAAGTCCAGGCTTAGTAGCTTTGCCCTGACTTCCTTACTTTTGTGTGTGTGTGATACACAGGGATTAATATTTTTATCAGTGATAACATTTCTACTGCACTTCTAAGATTTACATCCAATAGAGCATACCGTATTTACATGCAATGGACAGTCCAAGGTAACAAATTCAGACACAGTTCTGTTAAGATTATGGTTTGTTCCAAATTAAATTAAATACATAATGTCCTTACCTCTCATAATATTGCATGTCTCACCTTGGAGTGATTAAGCACCTGCTGTGCCCAGGATTAACCTTTAGAATTTGTTAAAATACAGCCTCTGGGCCTTGCCCCCAGTGTTTAGGATTCCAAGGCTAAGGCACGCTTCCAGTGACTGTGATGTCAGCGGTCCATTAAGGCCGGTGATGGCAAGAATATACCTGGTTATCCACCTCTGTTTCTGTGCATTCTCTTTGCAATGCGACTCTACAGCTCGGCCCAGGAAGAGGTGGAATCTACTTCCTTATCCCCTGAATCTTGTCTGGTTTCCTGATTTGCTTTGGTAACAAAATACAGCGGAACCAACAATGCACCAGCCTAAGTATGTTCCCACATTCTCCCTGGGCACCCTCGTGCTGAGGCCTTGTGAACGAACCTGGGCTGGCCGGCTGGATGACGGGTCACATGTGGACCAATCGCCACCATCGTATCAGACAGCGGTCAGTCAGGTAGGTAGAGGAGGCTGTCCTACAGCAGCTAGCCCCAGCTGACCACTGCAGACACCTCAGCACACCAGCCGAGACCAGTGAAGCCTGCCCCATGGGATCATCCGTGCAGAACCATAAATGTAGAACAAACATGTATTGTTTTAGGCCAAGTGTGTCTGGGCAATTTTACCCAGTAATAGACGACTGATAGACCACAGCTCTGATACTCTTCATCTGAGAAGTCCTGATTTATCTCTTCCTCTCCATTGCCTCAGCCACCTTCATCATGCATACTTTGCTCTGTGATTAGACTACTTCAAGTCTTCTGATTTGTCTTCCCCTCTTGCTGTCACTGCCCACCTCACACACACTCTTACTGCTAAGACCGTATTCCTAATGTCAGAAACCAAGTTGTGGGAATCTGTGTGTTCCCGTCATATGTTGTAATGCCTGATATCCCCTTCATGCTCAGTCCTTGTTCCTGGCATGACTGCTGCTGGATCCATGAAACACAGCTCTGATCAGATCACTCTCCCATGCAGAACTCTTCCTGGAAGTTATATCATATGCCAGACCCATCTTCCATGTGGCCTATTTCATTCTGGGACCTCTGTGATCAGGCCCCAGCCTAGCTGCCCACTCTTCTTCCCCTTCTTCTCTTAGCACTTTATTCAAAAGCGAGGATGGGATGACCACACCCTTTACTCCTGTGTCTGAGAGGATATGATTCCTGCCTGGAAGACCCTTTCAGATCTCGGCAAATGCTACACATTCTTCAAGGATCAACTCAAATACCACCTCTTCTGTGAAACTCTGATAGATCTAGTTAAGAAAAAGCTCACCCTTCTCACGGATTCCAGCAAATGGCTGAAGCCTCTCTTAAGTATCTGATATTATGGTTACTTATGGTATCGAGCAGGCTTCCCTGGTGGCTCAATGGTAAAGAATCCTCTTGCCAATGCAGTAGATGTTGGGAAGATCCCTTGGAGATGGTAATGGCAACCTACTCCAGTATTCTCGCCTGGGAAATTCCATGGACAGCAGAGCCTGGCAAGCTTCAGTCCATGGAGTCACAAAGAGTTGGACATGACTGAGTGACTAACACTCAGACACACAAACAATAACAACAGGAATACCAAAACTTATTACCAAACCTAGAAGAAAGATGGCAAAATAAATAGGACAGTTTTCATATACTATTTCATATAGGGCTTCCCTGGTGGCTCAGACAGTCAAGTGTCTGCTTGCAATGTGGGAGACCTAAGTTCGATCCCTGGGTAGAGAAGATCCCCTGGAGAAGGAAATGGCAACACATTCCAGTACTCTTGCTTGGAAAATTCCATGGACTGAGGAGCCTGGTAGGCTACAGTCCACGGGGTCACAAAGAGTTGGATACAACCGAATGACTTTACTTTCACTTTCTTTTCATACACTAATTGGTAAAAGAGTCATCTGGAAAGTCAGTTAAAAATATAAATTTCTAGGTTCTGCTCGCAGGGAGACTGGTTCAGCAGGCCTGCAGCCAAACCTTGAGTTTGCGTTCTCACCAAGCTGCCCATGTGATTTGGAAGAAGGCTTGTAGGCGACACTTTGATGTACAGTGACATATAGCATGCCTTATAGATATGCATTTCAAAGTAAACCCTTTGTTCATGTACCTAAGAATTTTTTTCTTAGGTTTCTTGACTTTAATGCCAAAGCACTGAGTGCGGCAGGCCTATAAAAAGACCCACTTTAACAATACATACATAGTCTGGCACCTTATTAGCTTAGGTTGCTGGGAATATGGCATCGCACCCCATTCTTTGTAATCACAATCTGCACACATTTTTTTAATCTACATCTCCTTTTTATAAACTATTTAAAGTTTAATTTGCTACAAACAGCCCTTTTTCAGACATCACACCATGTGAGGTATGTACTTTAAAATAAGTGAAGGGTGCAAATTCCCTACCTTGGTCCAAGAGGCTGGCTCTCAATGCTCTCTCCAGCTGCTCCTCTTCACTCAGTCCCGCGGTATACATGTCATAGTTCCTGGGGACATCTTCATAGGCACCTCGCCCACCATATCGGTAATAATCCTGATATCCAGAGTAGCCTACAGGCACAATGAACAAGTTATGGAACAATGCCATGGACTATTCCTTTTCATACTTCCTATTTTGTAAGCAAAGACATTAAAATAATGTATGTCATTATTTTGATTATAGTAATAATTCTCAAAATAAGAAAAGATGACTGGCGCTGTATGATGACCTGGGGGGATGAGAGGGGGTAGGGAAAGGAGACTAGAGAGGGAGGGGACATATGTATAATTATGGCTGATTTGCATTGGAGAAGGAAACGGCAACCCACTCCAGTGTTCTTGCCTGGA